>NC_056569.1:13097218-13156996 GCF_013358625.1 Macadamia integrifolia
GTGGGACTCTAAGATTGAGTACGGGATTATTAGTTAGTTTCTATTTTTCATTGGTTTCCTTTTTAGTTGGGCTTTGATGGGGTTGTTTAGTTTCTTATTTCAGTTTTGGAAACTAAAGTGAGTTTCTATTATTAGTAAACCCCATCATTATTATAAATAAAGGAGAGGGATCCCATTAAGCCCCACGATTTTATGAATGAAAAAACTATGTTTTTGCTGCTCTTCTGAGTATGCTTTGTGTGTGATCAAAGTGGTGGTCTTGTGTTTGATCAAGGCTGAAGGTATAGGTGTTTGATCCAATTGACTCTTTGCGGTGTGAAGCCCAAGAGGTTCCTCTTCAAGTGTTCCTTTTCTCTTTCAAAGTCTTCTTTTCAAAGGTTTGTTACTGTTCAAACAAATCAGGTAACAGATCTGATCTTCTTTAAATTTCTGGTTTCGAATTTCCCAGATTTCTTCCACCCGATCCTTCACTGATCAGACCAACCAGCCACCTGATGGCTCCCCTATTCTGGTCAAGTGTTAGGCCTATTGAGAGGGTGGTTCGATCCTCATTTGGGGTCAATCAGACCTGGAGTTTTATTGTTATAAAAATTCTCTCTATTCTGGCCGATTCTGGTTTCTGCCCAGAATTTTGAATCGCTTTGCTCTGGACGTTGCTGATTGGTTGCTGGTCTTATGCTTCATTGTTTAGTCTTATTAATTGGTGATTTAAGTCCTTAATTCCTTGGCTGATTATTCAGTTACAGAATTTCTGAAACTGTTGAGATCGATGATTTTCTGATATTTTATTGTGCTGGTTCTGGTTGTTCTTCTGATTAAAAGATCCTGAAGTTGAGACTTGGTTAGACTCTCTATCCTAGTCTACACTATATGTAAGACAAAAAAAATCCTAAATTACAAATGCTCCTGAAGCAATTAAAATTATTGTCTTGAAATCAATTTATATTTTTACAGAAGTCCTGTTTTATTGAAACTCAATGAATTCCCTCTATTTGAGTATTCATCAGCATTATCATCACTTTGAAGTCTTTAGCAAACAGATATTGACATACCTCTACAAAATGGTCACATCACATGAGAACATCCAAATATCAACAAAGCAATTTTACATTAGCATTGTTAATTTGTCATACCCGGGGAGTAATTAACTGAGGCCAACTAAAGAGACTCTCATACTTGAAAAGCAAGACCATTCAGCTACACAGCTGACATATTTAATCAGATGTATGTCTAAAGCGAGTACCTCTAATATTTGTGTTGGGAAGAACATGAGAAAACAAAACCAAACATTTAACATTTATCGATGTAAGAGATAATAAAGCTCTAAACTTCACCATACCCGCCATGAAGAACTTTATTCTTTTTCTGAATATCAATTTTACTTGAGAAATAGGATACTGACACTATATTAGAAGTAGTATTCCTAGATTGAACAACATCTGTTAACAGGATAAAACATACCACAAAAGCAAGTGAGACAACATCAAACGATTTGGACGGCAAGTCTGTGTTTTCACCATTTGCATGGAACCATTTGATTGGGTTCTTTCGTGGGGTTTTTTGCTTTTCCTTGTGTTGAGCTACAGAAAGAAAGTAAGGTGATAGATCTAGTCCCTGTAACAAAAGCATGAAGAAATAAATAATATAAAATTTAGCTTCTCTTGAGCTCCCTGATTTAAGAGTAACAAAAATCCAATATGTCGATTGATGTTTGACAGAATGACAAGAAAACAAAACGATGACCACCAGTGATTAGTCTATATTTTATCCTCTCAGGTGAACTAATTTATTTGTCTTCTTTCTGTCAAACTTGACAAGGAGATACGGACTCACAGTGACGTTAGCTTCAGGAAACTTGTCAGCAAGAAATCTTGTGCTAACACCAACAGAGCATCCAACATCTAAAATATCCTTGATCATGGAACCTCCAGAGTATTGTAAATGATGTTGTTCAATTGCTTGAAGCCAATTTCCACGCAATATTTGATTTGCTTCATCCAAGGAAGAAGCATAAGGTATCGCTCGTTTCACCATTGACAAAGTTGCAGCTTCTGCTTCTGCTGCAGCCTGCCAATTACAGTTCATTATATTCAATATTGTGTTTGGCAACTGGAAACTTGTCCCATAATCAGAATCAAGCCAACCATATTTGGCAATACATTGTAAATTTGTAATTCAAAGGAAAAATTTATCATAAGCATGTATTTGGATTAAAGAACGAAGATTTACCAGCCATGACAAGTTTCCCTCATCATATGCATGGAATGGGTTTACATAATCTGTTCAGGAGCATTTACCCCGTCATCCCTTGATGCTTTTCACATTTCACAAAGTAAAATAATACAAAAAAAAAAATGCATGGCATCAGCAAACAGTTGAAAATGAGAGATCACAAAATTCCAATTCTATTGTACTCAAAATTGATGATACTTCTTTAGATCAATTCTGAACATAATGGATATAACAGGGTCAATCGTTATAATGGTAGCAATAAAAATAGGTTTTGTTCTCTGATACTAAGATCAATTCTTCTCTCTCTCTATGAAAGATCAATTCTTGATAGTTTGCATGAAATAAGGTTAAGAGTGTGTGAATGACTCTACATAAAAGAATTAAGAGTCTGTGTTGTATGAAATTATAACAAAGGAGAATCTTTCATAGGGAAAGAATGAGCTGAACTCATTGTAATAAAAATTTATGAACTTGAGGAAACACTAATCCAACCCACTCCCACACCCTTATTTTTTTCTTGGGTAGCATGTAAGATGAAACCTCCCACTCCACACCCCAAACAGAGGCCAGAAAGACTCCATCCTGGTTCTCTGCTTTCAACATGAAAGATTTCACCTCCATTATTCTCTTCCAGTGATTTTGGACCATTGAGAAAACACATTAAAGAAATGTAACTAGGGTTTGAAACATAACCAATAAAATCGGGACCCCATAATCTCTCACCATTCAGTGGTTGGGATTGGCTCAGTTTGTATGCAATGTAGCAAAATTTGAGGAGGCATAGCTGCCTTCCTCATCTATTCTGGCCGTGCTGGGGAAAATTTTAATATTAGAAGGCAAAACTAGAATTAATTAAGAAATTGAGGAGAAACTAGAAATTACAGTCGGGATAAACGATGGAAGGGTCTTGGATGCTGTCCATCTCCTTATAAACTTGCGATTCCATAATCTCTCTCGTCATTTCTCGCCATGGAATGTTTGATTCCTCAGCCGTTCTGTTCTTCCTCCCAATTCCAAACAACTCAGCAACATTAACTTCAATTTGAACTTCAACTACATATAGAGCAGAGTAGGCTTAGTCTTTACCTGATGAGAACCTGTCGGGCACCGAGCTTGAGGATGGAATAGAGTGGCTTGAAGGAAATGAGTGCTCCAACTAACCGTGACAAAGGCGTCTCCCCTGCCCACCTCGGCCTCTCCAACTCTCCTTCCTCGAACGACACTATTTGATTTTGAACCACCATACCATCTCTTCTTCTTCTTCCACCTACTCCTCCTCCTCTTCTCCTTTCTGCGTTAAAGGTTTTGGCAGAAAAAAAGAGGGAGAGGTTACTAGTCTTGTAATGGGTAGTTGGTCCATATAGCACCATTGGGTTTCTCAAACTCACTCCCACTGCCACACAAATAGAGAGGAGGGAAGAGAGATACAGATTGAGATCCTATCTTTACGACTGTATGAGATGAGGTTATAGAATTGCAGGTTGCAGGATCAGGCAAGAGAAGACAGAGGGGACAATTCATTATCGCCTCATCACTTTTTTTGGAGGGCCCAGAATCTTAAATGAGCCAATGGCACTCGAACGAGTAGATCCGAAACTTTACAAAACGTCCATAATCCATTTGTGGGATTGAGATCCTCTCCAGCCCTCTACAGAAGGACCAGTGAAGAGAGAGATCCTTCGCACCCAGTGCGCATCAAACGGCTGCTAACATCCGAGCATCTATCCTTGGCCATCAGATGTGCACTGGACGTATTTAAGAGGATCTGTTTCCCAGGCACCTCCATAGGTTTGAGAGGATCTGATTCCCCCTCTCACTATATGGTATTGAGGGGGAAAACATCGTCTATGGAGAGCATCATTAACAGAGATCCGTGGAGCTCTCAACACGTGGCTTAGCATGATCCAACAGCTATGAGTGTTTTCCTTCATTGGATCCCCATTTTCTGGATTTCGAGTCAAAACCCAAGTTTCCCTCCCCTTTCAAACTAAGGGTGTTAATCAATTTAGTTTCGATTTAAATGGTGTGGATCGGTTTGGTTTACATTTATTTGACTAAAACCATAATCGCATCATTTACTAAACTGTTCCACTTTCTAAAACCGTGACCGTTTAATAAATCGTTTCGGTTTCCATGATTTCTAAACGGTGTCGATTTCACTGTTTTAAATGGTTTCGATTTCGGTTTATTCTATACGGTTTGTAAAACGGTTCACAATCGGTTTGTTATAACTTGCAACCATCTCTAAATTGAAGATCATAAACTTATCAAAAAATAATTGACAACCACAAATAAGAGATTCTATGTTAATGATGGTATGTCTTTATTTGATAATCTAGTGCTATTTCTTTGCATGATCATTCTCAAACATTTAGAACTAATATCATACAACATCCAAATCCAACCTTCTACAGCATAAAATATTAAAATGACAGGTGGTTCAGCCAAAACACCCCATCTATGATAACATAATAATATAGTAACATATATAGATTATAAGTTCATGATCTAAAGGCTAAACTTGAACTGAATTGCAATAAATCATACCAAAGCAGGATGGACACTTAATTTAATTGTTAATTGTTATACGGATTACTGCCCCTTCTTTTATTTAATTGTTATACGGATTAATCGGATCAGTTTAAACGGTTTTAAATGGTTCGGTTTAAACGGTTTCAATTCGGTTTGAAACCAACGGGTTCCGCGGTTAAAATTGACCCAACCCGTTTAGCTAATCGCCATGAAACTTGAAACCATAACTGCACCATTTACTAAATGATTTTGTGATTTTGGAGTAAATGGATCGGTTCGATTTCGATAAACGGTTACAAATTCACATCCTTATTTCAGACCCCCTCTTCTAATGGTTCGGCTCTGAAACGTGGTGAGTGAAACCCGATCCACTAGATCTTTCTTCCCTCCTCCCTCTTCTTTCTTCCTGCTCTCTCTTCGATCCTCTCCATTCAGGCCTTTTCCTCATTTGAAGGCCCAGTTGATTTTAAGTGGCTGCCACCAACTGTGCTAGGGCAAAAGGATTTAGATCCTGGACTATTTCACTTTCTCTCCCCTGTTTTGTCTAGCTGGTCCTTCTCCAGCCACTTCCTGGCTAACAAGATCTAAATGAGAGAGAGAGAGAGAGAGAGAGGTGAAGCACTTGGTGGTTCAAATCAAATGGTCCAAGATGCAGAAGTGCAAGTTATCATCCATCTTTCTATTTAGTGCTTTTCTTTGTTTATTTTCCATTAAAAAAAAAAAAAAGATCAAAGGAGGAAACCTTACTATGCCTCTTTTTACCAGATCATTTTGTCAGTGAAAATCATTAAAGCATGCAAAAATTGGCTTTGATGCCATTTTGTTGCCTGCAAACCTGTCTGTCTGTGCAACAGATTCAAAGGCTTCCAGCAGTCCAAAGGCTTGTAAGCTTCTTATCAATTTTTTTATACTTGGTAAGCGCCAATTAAGAACCATGACCATGAAAGTACACCACAAATTTTCATTGTAAGTACACTTTTGAGTAACCAAAGCCCAACTGAGGGATTTCATTTCTGCTTAAAACTTATGTTCTCTGAACAGCAATCTACTGTACACAAAAAGCCCTTTGACCAACTTGAACATTTATTCCGACTGGATTTGTCAGCAATACCTCTGTAAGATTATAACAGTGAGTACAATTGATCATAAGTTTACAATATCAGGACCATATATGAAAGTAATGGAATCATGTTTTTGTTACCTTCCCATTAACTATTGTACAGTTGCAACATTTTTTTGCAATACAAAGAATGGTGAGTATAATAAATAAAAAGAAGCGTGCCTCAGATCTCCGCATCATTATCATAGTCATCAGTCTCATTATCCCAATCCAATTCGAAGGAACTTGCAGACTTCATCAACTCTGTTAGTCCTGTAAGATCCTCTAAATACATAGGGTGGTTGATGGCTTGGAGAACAAAGTCCATCCCTCTTTCCCTAAACTCTGATATGACCTGAAACAGCAATTGAGACAAGAACTTGTAACCAAAATCATTCGCCACATTATACTACAGTCAAAAATTTGTATAAGTTGGCCATATACATAGAAATGCACATTTACCAATTTGGAAACAATAATTGCAAGCAGAGCATTTTATGGGAAAATAACAGATGCCAACAGCAATCCAGAATAGGAAATCTCTCAGAAAGCAGTGCATACATGGGACAAGATATCATAACTAGGGTCAAATTGATCACACACTTAATTCCCTACATCGTGAATATTTCCAAATGGATGAAGCATAAGAGTTGGACATCAAATTCCAAATTCATTCGAGATCAACAATTCTAGATTTTTTTTATTGTTTGTCTGGTATTCAAGTCTCAAATGGTTATGATGCAGATTAATTACCAAACTAGACTTGTTTCATTAGGAATAAGCCTAGGCTTGGGTTGTATACGTGTTGGGCTTCAGTCCATGTGGTTTGGAGTGTATTGGACCACTTTTATGGGTCTAAAAGAGGGGCGCTAAGATTGAGTACGGGATTACTAGTTAATTTCCTTTTTAGTTGGGCTATGATGGGGTTCACTAGTTTCATTATTTAGTTTCTAAATATCAGCATTATTTAGTTTCTAAAATAAGTAGTTGCTATTTTATGTAAGCTTCTAATTTTCATAGTTTCTATTTTCAGTTTTAGTAACTAGGAAGAGTTTCTATTTTACTAGTTTCCTATTTCAGTTTTTGGGAACTAAGTTTAGTTTCTATTTTGTAACCTCATCACTATTATAAACAAAGAGAAGGCTCATTAGTAGCCCACGATTATTTATGAATGAAAAAGAATGCTTCTGCGTTTTGCTCCTTGTGGGTGGCTTTGTGTTTGATCAAAGTGTGGGATTGGTGTTTAATCCAATTGACTCCTTGCAGTAGGAAGTCCAGGAGGTCCTTTCAAGTTTATTTATTCTCCTTCATGAACTATTTACAAGGTCCATCGATTCAAGTAAGAGGTCCAACTGGTTTCTCAATTTCTAGGTTTGTAATCTCAGTTTTCTCCCCTGTCGCCCTTCTTGGTTATGGGAGTTACAGCCATCCGATGGCCATGGATTTTTGATCGAGTGTTGGACTCCTCTAGATGAGGACTCGATCCTCGTCTAAGCTTGATCAGATCAGGGATTTGGGAGATCTGAGAAACCTCCTGTTCTAGCCGATTGGCTTTCTACCTAGATCTATCCAGAACTGTTCGGGTTGTTTGTTCTGAGTTTGAGCCTTACTTTGGTTATTGTTTTCCTATCATTCTGTCCCTGAATTTTCTGGTTATCATCAGCTACTGAATTGTTGGAATAGTGAGATCGATAGGGCTGATATCTGATTAGTTATTTCAGTTTTGTTCGTGTCCTATGGTTCATATGTTGGAGATGGCTTGGTTGTTCTTTGGTTTAAAAGTTCCTGCAGTTTGGGTCTAGTTTGAGCTTTCAAATCTAATCCTACATTAAGTGGTATCAGAGCATGGCTCAGAACAACACTCCCACCTTAGCTACTATTATGGAGATGTAGCAAGCTCTTGGTGAAAGGTTGTTGGCTGTGGAGACCCAACCACAACAACCCACCCATGATTCTCATACACCACCTGAAGTGGAAGCCCTATTGAATGTAACTGCTCAGTTAGCTAACAGGAGACATATCCCTAATTTGAAAGCACCACAAAGGTTTCCTGTAGAGCAACCTACTTTTAAAGAAAACATAAGGGGTTATTTTGAGACCGAAAGTCCTACGCCTCAAAGGTACTCAAGAGATTCACAGAAAGTCAAGCTTGCTTTGAAGGAGTTTGATGATAAACACGACCCCCAATTGTTCTATGATTGGGCAACTACTTTAGATTATTATTTTGACTATTATGACTTACCTGATGAACGAAAGATGAAGCTAGCTCGTGCTAAGTTAGTTGAGGCTACTCGTGATTGGTGGAGAACCTATGAGCAAGAGTTGGAAGACCGTGGTAGAGAGCCTACTACTTGGGAGGAGATGAAGCTTGAACCATCTAACAAATATTTGCCACGTAATTTCAAAGCTCGTATACAAGATCAGCTGAACTCTCTTCGTCAGGGAAATATAACTGTGGTGGAGTATATGAACAAGTTTGATGCATTTTATTCTTGCACAGGCATAATGGAGAATGAAAGGCAACTACTATCTCGGTTTCGACTGGGATTGCGAGCTGAAATCAACAGGGGAATTGGTATTGTTGATGTATACTCAGTGAGGGATTGCTTTGACAAAGCCCTACGAGCAGAGGAGCTTATAACACAATCAGGTAGAAGGTTTGGTTTTCAAGCTGGGAAGATCAAGAAAATTTTTTCAGCCACTAAACCTAGTAATTCAGCACCTCCAAAGGCTACTTTTCCTCCACGGGCTGATCACAAAGGAAAGGCACCTATGACAGGCAACAAGGTACAGTGCTTTCATTTCCAAGAGGTAGAACACTTTGCTAAGTCTTGCCACATAAGCAGAAGGTTAATGCAGTGGCTGAAATTGAAGAACCCAATGGGGAATATGAGTCAGCTCTTTATTCATACCCCTTGGAGGATGATGGTGACGATGGTAGGTATGACTATGACCAGGAAGATACTAATGATGATGGCACTTATGGCATTCATGTGATTAGTAATGTCTTGGTGGCTGAAACCATTGAAGAAGACTCCACTGAAGGATTCTACATTGAAGAGAGCATAGTAGACAAGACTAAGTTGTGAAAGATGAGGTAGTGATTGAAAGAACTCCACAACAAGTCTTTGAGATTCATGATGAGATGGAAGATTTTGTTCCTTCCATCCTTGATGAGAAAAATACCATCGTTGATGACTCTATGCATACGACATTCACAGTCGGTATCGATTCAGAGGTTGAACATACAGAGTTCGTTATGCCATCATGGTTCTTTGAAGAGAAATCTCCACGCCTTGAAAACTACCTTCCAAAAGTCTACAAGCAAGCTGAATTCTGTTTGGGAACGGCAACGACTACTATTCACATGTTCCCACCTCATCATTGCAAAATTCGAGGACGAATTTTTTCAAGATGGGGAGAGTTGATGCAAATTAATTACCAAACTAGGCTTGTTTTATTAAGAATAAACCTAGGGTTGGGTTCTATATGTGTTGGGCCTTCAATCCATAAGGTTTGGAGTGTATTGGGCCACTTTTATGAGTCTAAAAGAGGGGCTCTAAGATTGAGTACAGGATTACTAGTTAGTTTCCTTTTTTCATTAGTTTCCTTTTTAGTTGGGCTGTGATGGGGTTCACTAGTTTCATTATGTAGTTTCTAAATTTCAGTATTATTTAGTTTCTAAAACAAGTAGTTGCTATTTTATGTAAGCTTCTAATTTTCATAGTTTCTATTTTCAGTTTTAGTAACTAGAAGAGTTTCTATTTTACTAGTTTCCTATTTCAGTTTTTGAGAACTAAGTTTAGTTTCCATTTTGTAACCCCATCACTATTATAAATAAAGAGAAGGCTCATTAGTAGCCCACGATTTATGAATGAAAAGGAATGCTTCTGCGTTTTGCTCCTTGTGGGTGGCTTTGTGTTTGATCAAAGTGTGGGATTGGTGTTTGATCCAATTGACTCCTTGCGGCGGGAAGTCCAGGAGGTCCTTTCAAGTTTATTTATTCTTCTTCTCGAACTATTTACAAGGTCCATCGATTCAAGTAAGAGGTCTAACTGGTTTCTCAATTTCTGGGTCTGTAATCTCAGTTTTCTCACCTGTCGCCCTTCTTTGTTATGGGAGTTAAAGCCATCCGATGGCCATGGATTTTTGATCGAGTGTTGGACTCCTCTAGATGAGGACTCGATCCTAGTCTGAGCTTGATCAGACCAGGGATTTGGGAGATCTGAGAAATCTCCTGTTCTAGCCGATTGGTTTTCTGCCCAGATCTGTCCAGAACTGTTCGGGTTGTTTGTTCTGAGTTTGAGCCTTACTTTGGTTATTGTTTTCCTATCATTCTGTCCCTGAATTTTCTGGTTATCATCAGCTACTGAATTGTTGGAATAGTGAGATCGATAGGGCTGATATCTGATTAGTTATTTCAGTCTTGTTAGTATTCTATTGTTCATATGTTGAAGATGGTTTGGTTGTTCTTTGGTTTAAAAGTTCCTGCAGTTTGGGTCTAGTTTAAGCTTTCAAATCTAGTCCTACATTAGGTTAAAGTTAAATGCAACCATAAATTAGGGAGCTAAAAACTTTTCCTCTAGAAAGTTTTAAGGTGACAAAAATACATTGGTACATTCATTTATGCCAATTCTAGTGGATATATGATAACATTGTACAACCCGAAGGCCGAAGGGGTTGATCCAACGGTGATTTGATCTGGTTCATGGCACCTCAGAGAGCGTCTGAACTGGGTTTGAATCACCTTGGCAGCACCTTTGGGGCCACTCACAAAGGGATTACTTTGGCTTTTCGGATAATCCCGCTAATGACCCGGTCCCAGTGAATGTGGGGTCGGCTGGACCCAAGGGAATGGCCTGGAACCCTTGTTAACAGGAAAAAAAAATGATAGCATTTGTACAATTAACTTATTCAGTAGTCAATAAGCATATAATATAATTCCTCAAGCATTCAACCTGTCAGATAATTAATTGTTTAATCCAAAATAATGCTCATTACTGCATCAAATAATATTTTCGCCACCTTGCTTAAATCTTCCATAATCAACCTCACATAGTAGCAAATTGAACTTTCCATACCCATACCAGATGGTGACACTAAAATTACTGCAAGCATGTTATGTTGAGAATGGAAATTTGGTCTTTACAGTTCAGTTCAAAAGATTATAAGATCCACGTAAAAACTTACAGTGCTGCAACAGGCTGTACAACTGGTTGAAGAGTGACCAACAAGTGTCATTTGAGAATACTGAGAAAGGGAACCTCGGATCTGATGGGGTAAAATACCAAGAGGTTGCTCACTGCTCAAAAAACCACCGGAGTTGGAAATCTCACCTGGGGCATGTAAACTGTAGAAAGCCAGTCAAACGTCAAAACAACATTCGGAATGGAGAAGGAAACCAAAATGGAAAGGGTCCGACAACTATTATAAACATAAAAAAAAAAAAAAAAAAAAATAAATTAAAAAAAAAAAGGTCATCAGCACAATCAACTGGCCTTTGTTGACATATTACTTACCCATCAGGGTGTTGAAGAATTCCCACTAAAAGTTCAACTGCAAGGGCAGAAGCTATAGGAGCAACCCCTGGACGTGTAACAGTGCACTGCTGATCCAATGTACGGTTGGAAGTTGACTGCATAAACAACAGAAACTATTGTTTAGATCTTTTTCCTAATAATTTATTGTCAGAACACAATACAAAAGATTCAAGGAAATTACATCAATAGGAGCAACAACATCATTGCAGAAATAGCAGCCCAACCGCTGCATTCCATCTCCTTTAAGGGATAAGTTGCCCATAGCAGCAGATGGCGAAGCTTCTTCAGTGACATGTTTAGTATCATTTGAAAAACTGAGAGGACTGCCTCCATGGCGCATAACCACAAAGCTGTCAAAGCCTAAAGCTGCAGTAATAGCAATCTGAAAATGAAATAGATAATTACAATGTCAAACAATTGAAGTCAGATTAAAATCAGTCAAATATGAATCATCATCCTAACCACCCTAGAATGCCCAGTCAACATCCACATATAACAAGTGCCAGATGAGACATCCCTGATCTTTGACAAATGCAATGTTTAATATCCCTAAAGCCTGATGCAAGATTGCAATGCTTACAAGTTATAACAACCACATGTAAAATTCACAAAGAAATGTGAATAAATCCACCTTGTTATAATTAGAACAAAGAAGTGTTGGAAGCCATCTACTTTCCCTTGTATCAGTCAACAAAAAAACTGCATCATGAGAAGAAATTAAATCTTGAACATGTTTGCAGTCTTTGATCACTCTCTCTTCTTCTTGGGCTGGCACAGGATGGCCAGGCATTGGTATTGCCATCACAATACCTTCAGCTTCCTGGAAAAACATGGATGATGCATTGAGACATTTGCCAATGGTAAATCAGGCTTATAATAAGGATATAATGATGAATAAAATTACCACAGCAGGAAATATTTTCTTCAAGCTGTTAGCTGCCGCCATGGCTTTCATATCACCACCATTGAGGCAGTTATCAAAGGTGTACAGAGATTGTCTCAATGGATTAGACATAGCCACCCGGCCACTGTCCAGTAGGGTAATTTTTCGGACACCCCAAGCCTGCATACAGATAAAATTTTCCATCACCAAACCATCAGAGGAGGGAATGTTTTCTCCTTAATTACTGTCAAATACTCACCATAAGCATACGAGCAACTTGGCAACCAAGTGTACCCGCTCCTAAGAGAAGGCATCTAATACTAGACAAGACATCTAGGTTAAGAGATGGCAAAGCACGCCACCTCATCAATTTTAAATTCAAATCAGCTGCAGATATGGCCAACCTGCACACATTTTTTGCACAATTGTGAAAATGAGAACAGAGAGCTTTATTACATATAAAAATAAGTACCTGGTTGGATCCATGGATTCAGCAAGGCTGATACACCTTGGTACCTTCCTCCCTTTATGTTGTTCCCAGCCCACAACATTAGGTACACATTGTGGATCATTCCAGCCTAGATCAATATTATTACAAATTTAGGAAAGCAGGAAAACCAAGTCAAACAATAATGCAAGGTACCAACGAAGGAGAAGAACTCACAGAGTCATCAACAACTACTAAGTTGACTCCGTTAGAATGTTTTGGATCACCACAAACCAGGTCGTAGGGCCACTACTTAGGATTTTTTATTATTTTAATAGTTCCTCGTAAGGCTGGAAAACAATTTATAAATTCCAAGCCGAGATGGATTCATTTTCTAGCATTCCTAATTACATCAGGAATACTCCTACAGCCTAGCATGGGGTTAGTTTTTTTATAGTCGTTTGTTTTGTTTTAAATTCTTTTTGTGAATAGACTTGTTTCCTATTGGCTGCTGGCTGTCCTATGGCCATTATGAATCAAGTTATTTTGTTTTATATTTAATAGCATGTAAGGCCTTAGAGCCCCACGATTTTTAATGAAGTTCTTTATGGCCTTTATCTTGGTTTGTGAGAAACAAGCTAGCTGCTGTGAGATTCAGCAGCAACTGTGACACCTAAGAATACGGCAAGTGTACTGGACCCACCTGGGAGATCGGTGAGGTGTCCCCACCAAGAGGCAACAAGTACTAAGGGGTTTGAAAAATCGGTGAGGGTGTGCAAACTTTTATCTCACATCACCTAGGGGGTTGTTGGGCTAGTTGATAACCTCTAGCCTCCTTAACATGGCACAATGCGAAAGAGAATAATATTATGCCAAGGTTAATGAGGCCGGGGTGTTACAACCACCCTTAGTGGGATTCTAAGGATCAGTTGGTGGGAATCCATCAAGCTCTCAGTGGGAAGCTGAGTCCACATCTTCTTCTTGTTCATTCTTTCTTCCATATTATTCTTCAAGAACAATTTTCTGATTCTGTCTTACGCCATCCCAAATTATTGAAAGTTGAAACTCTTCAATTCTTGATTTTCCATAACCAAGAATCATATTCTGGCATTGGATTCAGAAACCACAGGCCAATCTAAGCATACCAGCGGTTTTAGTTTTCATATCAGAGTTCAGTTGAGTAGAGTCCCATAAATCTGGAACTCTTTCCAGTGATTTCTGTGCTTATTTGATCCATTAACTCCCTGCCGTGATTACCTAATGGTGGCTGTAAGTTATCAGCAGATCAATTACTGTTTCATCATTGATATAAGCACTTTGAAATCTGATCTGCTTCAGTTATACGGTAACTATTCTTAACTCCACCGATCTCAGGGTTTTTGGGTTTCCCATCTCACGTGGGATACTGCCATAAGTTCTTATCTGACCATTGGATTCAAATCATTTTTTTTTAGAATTTGTTTTTGTTTTTGTTATTAACTTCATAACAGAATATTGCACCCATCTGAGTTTTTGATCTACTGCTATTAAATATTCTTCAGTTCTGGTCATACCACAATCACTACGATTCTGATTTATTATTGTTTTTCTGGATCATAAGCGTTTAGGCTTCTAGAAACCCACCAAAGAGATTAAATCAATTAGAAAATTTACCCATCTTCTGCTATTCACCTTGTGGAACTGAAACCAGTGCTTCACCAACAAGAGATGATCCCAGATCTGCGAAGCCCTGTTTCTCTCGGTAGCATAGAAAGCGAACCCGTTCCAGATTCCATCTTGCACAAATAAGTGCAAGTAAGTTGCGAAGAGGCCATCCGGGATTATTTGGAAGATGACATGGATCATAGAAACCAAAAAGAATCTGCAAACACCATGTACACTAGTTATAAAAACTGAGCGGGGAAAGTAGTCTCAAATATTGCCTTCTGATGGCTCAACGCAGGAACCATTTTAGAGTTCAACTGAATGAATAGTTACAAAAGATGGAATTTGTAAATAAAAATTCAGAAAGAAACGGTCAGGAAGGTCCTCAAAACAAACAAAGAGCAAAGATATGGGCAAACCTGTTGGCCATCAGTTTGGCAGGTCTCCCAGTCTCTTAAAGACCTAATAGTGGCATGCGAATTTGAAGATATACTAACCAAAAAGAATGGCACATCTGCAGTAATCCTGAATAAATTAGATTTTCTGGAACAAAGGAGGTAAATATTATGTAGAAGAAATCAAAGCCGCAACAATACACGCAACACCCAACCTGCAGTTAAGCTCGAATTACGCCATTCATTACAAGCTGCCGACAGGGATTCTGCCTATTAGTTAGTACAGTAAGATATCCATCAGAACTGATAATTAAAATAAAATCACTAACAGAATCATATATCCAAACATATTTTATGTTCTTGGGCACCTCTTCCTGGCTGAAACACTGTGCAGCTGGATGCAAATTATTCAAGATTGCTGGAGGCTCAAGCAGAAGAGCAGGGAATGCAAACCAGTAATGGAAGCTCCACTTCTTCAGGTCGGCAAATGATATAAGGAGGAATCTCGAGAGTGCTGCACAGTCCTCCTCTGCTTTACCCGAGTGAATGTCCTCCCAGATCTAAAAAGGGTCAATGAGCTAAATTTAGCTATGAGAATTTTAACCACACTTTTCATGGCCCCCCCCCACCCCCTACCCCTTTTTTTTCTTTTTTGGACTGATAAAATGACACATTGATCTCATAAACACAAAGCAACTGACTGATCAATAAAATTAGTAGCTTCTATACCTTCTTTGCTTCTGCTTTCAGCAGGTTCTGTTTATCAAGGGCACGGAAGCTCTCCACTGTATTTGTGTTGTAAAGAATGCCTGGTACAGGACATCTGTTCCTGTTGCCATGACTTAACACCACTGATGATGGTTCACTTGGGTCAGGTGGCAAAGATTCAGAAAGAAGTGTCAAGTTATTTGAAACTTGAGCATGCGAGCAAGGTGCATAGAAACCTGATCACAGATTTGGTTGTATATTAGAATAAGACTAGTCATTAGGGAAAGAAAAAAATTTTGAAATCATAATCCAGAAATGGAAATATATTTAATAGATAAAGAAAATTCAAAACAAAAGGGAATTTCATGCAAAGAAAGAGAGAGTTCCATCTAACAAAGTAATAAACAGAGAAAAACCAAGCATACAACACCTAGAGTGCAAGAAGAACTGCTGCCTTGAAAATCAGTTGGAGAAGGGGGGTGGGGGGGGGGGGGGGGGAAGAATGAAGAAGAAAAAGAAGAACTTGCCAGTAATGGAGATCGGCGACTGGTCGATCCCCAAGGTATCGAGTTTCAGTGAAGATAATCGACGCCAGAAACCCTCATGGACGGTACTCTGGAATTGGGCAAATTGAAGAACAGGCTTGTCTTTGCTTTCCGCCATTGTTACTATAAATTTCGCTTCTTCTGAAATCTCCTCCTTTGTAATGATAGAGTCAAACCCATCCAAGTCGAAGAAGGTCTATGTTTCTGTAATTTGTAGTTTGTGTCTCAATTCTCGAAGGCACCTTTCACGACACGAAACTCCATTCTATACCCTCTACCTCTCCAGTCTCCACCTTCCTCACGATTTTCTTTTTCAAAGAAATCCCATAAATTTTATATTTAAAAAAAAAAATTGATCGTTAATTTACTTAGTTTAGGAATTAGGAAGGCAGAAAGATTCCTCTCCTGATCGAGGGGGTGTAACTTTGGCCTGATCTTGTCTTGGCCTATCATAAACCCGTTCAAGAGTTAAGATTTCTAATCCTGAGAGCAGGTTAGGTTTAAAATACTAACCCTGGATCAAGATAGGATCAGTCCCAGATTGAATCTTAATTCCAACCTGGCCTGATCCAACCCAATACTAATTTATATAATGACCCCTTAAGTATATAAACCTCACTTTGAAAACCCTACTTTCTTAACAACAAAAGCAGAAAACCCTAGACACTCTCTGTTACACGCATGTAAGGTCTTACATGAGTGAAGGGGGTAGTAGTGCAATCAGTTACAGTAGTATGCTTACAAAAAAAAAAAAATGTTACAGTAGTGGATAGTGGGTAGGAAACTACTTATGATATAGATGGAGTTATACATTTATGGTAATGTGGGTTAGTAGTCTTCTGTCATGGGAATTTAGTCGCTGCGTAGGTTCCCTTTCCTTATCCATCCCTTAATCAATGGGATCCTGAGATGTAAATTGTGTATGTAAGTATGCTTACATGCGTTGTCAATAATAACAAGAATTTCAACTCACCTCTTTATTTTACATTTTCTTCATAGCTTGGTTTAAAGCTCCATTGAGAAGTTTATTGGCCATGCATGTTGGCTTGAGATTGATGTTGAATACATAAAAATTTCACAGCTGGGACTCACTTTCTGATATGCCGTAACACAAGCAACCAATGCGAAGGCACCACGTGTGCTAGAGGAACCAACCAGACGTGAGCGATCACGTGCCATGATCACGAGGCCAAGACCCAATGAGCAGACGATGAGGCAAACACACGGGCTAACACACGCCACAACACGAGTAAAGACCCCACATCAGTAGGAAGGAAGACGACAGGACGAACAGAATAACAGGAGAACATACAAACAGACGTGCAGAACCACACGCATTGCCGATATCAACAAAGATGTACGTAGCCACAACCAATCCCCCAAACAGACTAATTTCTATAGGATAGTCCTGGTTTGGCCATCCGCCAGAGCCTTGATTACTTGGCCGAAGAGCAACTATAGGTTAGCAGCGAGAACCTCGATTGCGTGACCAAGAAGCAAATGCAGGCTAACCATCAGGAACTTGACATATGGGAGAAAAGACCTACCAACCAACATACAGAGGAAGTAACCTACCGTTAAGGCCTTGACAAGTACAGGAAAAATGCGTCGGCTAACCCGTAAAGATCTTGGAGTACATGAACGGAGGTCCACCAACCATTAAGGCCTTGATGCATACAGGAGAACTGCCATCTTGGCAAATCAGCCATCTTTGAAAAGAAGGGCTCTAGGTCAATGGGAGCCAGGAAGGGAGACACAATATAAGGAAAACCCAACCAAAGAAAAAGGTACACAATCTTGAATCCTCAGAGCTCGGGTAATCTTTCCTTCTTCTTCACTAGTCCTGACTTAAGCTTTTGGAGATTGGCTTCAGGATTAGTTCTTCATCTATGATATGTAGGTAGCGCAGGAAAGGAGAACCAGAATCAGCAGTAACACTTTCTACCATGAATCGATTTTTCTTTTGCCTTAAGCACAACCTATGTTCAATGCCTTGACTAGAACATCTTTCCTTAAGCTGGAATGGCGAGTTATAGTTCTAGGACAGTGACAAGATGCACAGAGCTTATGTATAGCTCCTTAGAACCAAGATAAGGTCTAGTTTCCCTTCCCAACCCATCAACAACTTTTCCAAACACCTGGATACTAGATAGAGATAGTTGAGTAAACATTCATCAACATATTAATTGAGTCCCCCTAGTGTGATTCCAATTCAACACTTCAGTTTTGAAACATGTCTTCCCTTTCCTTTACACAGTAGGGGTAATTCTCTACTTATTCATCTTTCTATTTGGTTTTTGATAGGCAACTCCATAGCAGTGCTGTAAGCAAAACCAGGCAATTTGATTGGAACAGAAAGACAGCGATCAGCAAAGTCCAAGAAAAGTTGGGCCATCTCATTTATTTCTGATTCATGATTAACCATCAGATGGATAGAAATCTAAGCTCAAAATATAATAGAGAATATTATCCAGAAAGATACATAAATCATTTTTCATTTTCCATTTAAATTAGGGAAAATCACTTGATTACCCACTTATGGGTTTCCCTTTACAAAATTATCCACCAAAAGTTTCAATTAACAAAAATGCCCAAAATTTGGTTTTCCTCTACAAAATTACCCACTTAAAGTTTAAATTAACAAAAATACCCAAAATTGAGTTTAGGTTTACAAAACTACCCACACAAAGTTCAGTAATAAAAAAATACATGATTATATGAGGAAGATGAAGACTCACTATTTTGGGTAGTTTTGTAAACCCAAACCTGATTTTGGGTATTTTTGTTAACTAAAACTTTGGGTGGATAGTTTTGTACACCCAAATCCAATTTTGGGTATTTTTGTTAACCAAATTTTTTTGTGGGTAATTTTGTAAAGGGAAACCCAAAAGTGGGTAATCATGTAATTTTCCCTTTAAATTACTCTCCATATCATTCCGTCGGGCTCCACTTGGTTGCATCACTACCTCACATGTTGGTATAACTAACTACAAAACATACCAAATTTGGTTATTAAATTTCACTTTACTTTGAAATCAAATTCCATTTTTTTTAAAAAGTAAATTTTACATTGAAAAGTATAGGAGTTTTAGGTAGGTTACACAATCATGATTACAAAATTTTTCTCTTTCTTTTCAAATGTGATTTCACTTCCTTTCAGTTAATCTACTATGCTACCATCATTTTTTTTTTTTTTTTACTGAAAATAACTAAACCAGCTAATTTGGAAACATTTTGTGGGAATCTACAAGATTCCAATGTAAGATTTCCAATTAGGTGGATTAGCATAGTCAAAGATTTGTTTCCAAAGCCGGTTTAATGATGTTGACTACAGATGGAGTAAGCAGAAAGAATCCAATATTAGTGGTAAGTGATCTCTATGGAGATATTGGATTCTATTAGCATACCTTAATGGTATGAAATATTTATTACTATGTGTGGACCTAAGGTATTGTTTCCTTAATGGGGAGGAAACCCTAATTTTATTGCAAGGTTGGTCCCTACCCTCACCCCTATATATAATTATTACTGACCTATTAAGTGGGGCTAATAACTTAAAGCAAAAGGGAAAGAGAGTAGACCAAACCGACATTGATCGTGTTGTACAAGGAGCATACGAAAAGAGAATTGAGGAGATGTTATTCTTTAGCCATGGACTCAGGTATGCCTAAAACATATCTTTGTAGTGTTTATCGTGCATGCTCATGGATCTCCATGAATCGTTTTCGTATTTATTTTCTATCATCCAATATGGAACCATCGATTATCACCAAATGCCAAATGAGTTTGTGCAGATCCAAAAATAATGCCAAACACTTCAGGTACATCCAAACTTCCAACTTAGACAATTAAGGGATGATAATCTACCACAGAACATGGGAAAAAATTTACTTGCCTTTTTGCAAGTATCCTCAAGATGATTGACTTGGCCATCATGAAAATTCAAGGTCTGAAGCATAACCATCTGGATGTTCCTTTAAAAAATGAAACTTGAGGCTCTCAAGCCCCATTATGTTCATAGATGCAGTTTCCGTTGTTGCTCTCCTTGCATGGTGATCACCCCATTCTTTTCCAACCAAATCTCTAAAAGATTTGGGATAATTGATTGGAATAACTTCCCTTCATTTTGCATTATTATGAAGTGGTTGAAGGTTGTATCAGCTGAGACAACAGCCAATCTACTAAACAGGCTACATGAGAATATCCTTCCAAACCTGTAGAAATCAATGTATAACTTAAAATTACTTATGAACTTCTGAGAACAGAGAAAAATAAACCCATAAAGCAAAGATTCAGAACTTATCAATCTATATTGGGTAGATTGAGGAGTGAGTTCAATAAATCTAAAAGGACTATTTTCTGAGCAGCGGTAGGAATCTTATTGAGAGAGAGAGAGAGAGTGAGTTTACAGGCTTCATGAATCAAATTCAAGATTAAATTCGGTAGAATGTGGCTTTTGAAAACAGAGTTCAGTGAAAGATAAACTGACTTGCAGGCCATGTTCCAGCTCAATGAATAACATGGACTGCTATTATCTCAGTTTGTTACAATGTCTCTGTGAATTAGGTAAAATTGTAATTCATGGTGTTATAGCAAACACCAAGAAAAACGAAAATAAACTAAGACAGATCCACACAACACACAGAGATTTAACAAGGTTCACACACTGATGTGGTGTACTACGTCCTCGGGCGAAAAAGATGTTTCACTATGTAGAAAAGAGATTACACCCAAGCAATAGCGAGAAAACTCGCTAGGAATCTCTAGCTCGAAAAAACCTCCAAATTACAATGACTTGCTCAACAAGACGATAGTACATTATATACTCTTCCAAGTCACGGGTCGATCCATCGGGTCGTGGTCAATCGGGTCAAACCATCACAGATCTCCGAAATTTTTTCATTCATGTCGTCACCAAAATATGTCGGAGTGGGTCAATCTTCAAAACGGATCAAGAATTCGAGACAAACTTAACACATGGGCTCAAGCTTGTATTACATTTTGTGCTTCATAGACTATTTCAAATCAATGAGGTATATGTGGACACTTTTTGGTCATTCCGAGGCTATCTTTAAAAGTCTCCAAGTTAATAGGAATCATTTTATATTAATTTTTTCTTTTAATTTCACAGAACATAGCCTCACACTCTGTGGACACTAGTCTACCTGTTATGTTTCCTTCTTTGTCAGGGGATACAAAATGGTCAGTCTCTGCAAGGCTTTTGGCCAACCTAAGCACCCCTAATGACAACACAAAAATAGCAACAACCTGATCAGTTAACAGGACAAGTAGTTAGCACAAGACGATTGGTCCCACTGTTGAAGACCTCCTCCAAGAAACCAATAACATGAAGATACTACTTCTTGATTGTAGAAGCTTTCATCACTTATTGATTCTGTTGGAGAAGCTTTAGAAGATTAAGTGCAACATGAAAATTCTTTCCCTCAATGGAAGAAATATGCCACACAATGAAAACAATTACATTTTACGTAATTGCCTTACACTTTATGAACACCCGTGGAACCATCAACTAGGGTGGGATTTTTATCTTTCATATAGGGTGTAGGGGGCCAGTCATTTCACTGGGGCCTAAGTCGAGCCATGCTAATGAGAAACAATGTCCTTATTTTGTAGGAATGCATCACATCTTAAATATGTTTTGTGGAATGAATAGCTATTAAACATGTAGAGAGAGAGAGAGAGAGAGAGAGATAAGGGGCGACCCTTACCCAATATGGGCAAGGGCCAGTTCCATTGTTTATGAAAGAGCCACCACTGTCTTACAGAAAAGATTACAAAAACAATAAAAGACTATTATTGGCCATTACCTAAAAGAAAAAGATAAAAAGGAGTGGCTGGACTTAATGAGCACAAGTAAGAGGGTTTTGCCTGCCTGAAAGATAAGCCTTGGCATTATAACATATTGAAGTAGCAGGTCCTTCCTTTCCATAATACAACAAATTGATATCTCCAATCTGCAACTCAACAGGCGCAGCTTTGCTACCCACAATCTTAACTGCAAGATTTGAAGATGATGTCCCTCTGATGTTACTGAACTTAACATTTTTCAACTTAACAAGTGAAGGTCCTTTCTGATCACACTTGTAATAAGGGCAATACTCTTGATCTACTATCACTGGATTATAAACATTTTTAACTATAATGTTTTCAAAAGTAAGATCAGATGCAAAACCAGGAGGAGAATCAGGCCATGTCTTGATTCTCAATCCATTTGTAGTGCCACTTAAGGTACAATCCCTTACTGTGATACCAACAACATCTTCTTCATTTTGGTACTTGCCTAAGCTACCAATACTAATTCCATGTCCTGGTCCACAAAACACATTGGTGATGCTTATGTTGCGGCTTCCCGGACCAAGTGAAATACAATCATCACCGGTGCCGATAACTGAATGAGTAATACTGATGAATGATGAATCTCCAATGTGAATTCCATCTGTGTTGGGGCTGTCCCCTGGTGCTTTAATCTTAATATTTTGCATTATCATACCTTGGCATTTAAAGAGATTCATGTGGAAATTTTTACTGTTTAGGGAAGTTATGTCCTTCACCAATGTGTTCTTCATGAAGTCAAATCTGAAACTCTGTTATGAGAAATAAAAAACCAAAAAAAGTTAATTAAAAATGAACAATGCTAGAACTGGAGGGCCAGATAGGTAGGTAGCTGATCCCTACAGTGTTTGCATATTCAAGGGCCACTAGGCCAGGCAATACCCACAAAGGACTATGCCACACTTACTGCAATACCACTACTACCATTATTATTTTTCGGGTTAACTAATGCTACTCGTCTTGTATTTCCCACACTCAGACAAGCTATTGTGTCTGGTCATAGAGAACGCAAGCAGGTAGCATTTCTTTCTCCTCCACGCTACCTAATAATGCACTCCTGCACACACATGGGCTACAAAATGACCACCATACCACCCCTCTAATGAATGCCTAAGAACATTGTTAGAAAAAGTTGGGTGGTACAAGGGGTGGAACCAGAGACCTTCTCTCAACTTAATGCTAGAACCCGAGTGCCTAGTAGAGTTTGAATCAGTTCTCGTACGGTACCTGATCCATAGCTGGAATCGATTCAATCTCTCAGCCTACTATAAGAAAAGAGAGATTAAGTGAATTCTAAGTATGGAACAGACACCTCGAAAGAGAATGATTCCCAAGACCTGATCCGGTCTCTACATAGTAGCATTCCTAGTTGGGGGCTACACATTCAAAAAAAAAAAAAAAGGTCCACATATAATCAAAGTGAAGACAAGAGGAAGTTGTCGAAAAGCTTACAATAGGTAACTGTTGGCAATGGGGGTTACGTTTACAATCGTTTTTAGCCCAAGCCACTTGTCCTCTACCATCAAATACTCCTCCTCCAGAGATGGTCAAACCGGTGATGTACCGGAAATTAATCCAAGAACCCCCCTTGAAGATGACAGGATTCATCGGAGCCATCACTATGCCTTCATTTCGAAACTCAATTTGACTCCGGCATGGTCCAACCAAAAGAACCGGACCCAACAAAAACCTCCCTTTGGGGATTAGAATTGTAGAGCTAACCTTTGAAGCACATGCATCTTTCCAAGCGTTTATCAAAGCCTGATTCAAGTAATTCAACACATGACCTTATTATTACTTACAACCAACCAAACACATATATACACAAATGTTAAGAGTGCGGATCAGACCCTCGTACGAGAATCTCGTACGGTGTTTGATCTACACTCGAACTCCACTAAAAATAAAAACCAATTAAAATATGAGAAAGATTAAGTAGAGTCCAAGTGTGGATCAAACACCATACGAGAATGATTCTCGAATACCTAATCCGGACTCCAAATGTTATTAGTTCATAGTTCTTACCAGACTCATATCTGTTTTCCCATCAGCTTTTGCACCATAGTTAATCACATTGAAGTAAGGTCTGGATAGAGCTTTTCCAGTCATTGATGAAAGACATAATAGACAGATAACCCAAATCTTTTCTTTCAAACCCATTTCTTCTTCTTCTTCTTCTTCTTTTTCTTCTTCTTCTGCTTCTTCTTCTTCTGGGGCATTGGTGATTTATAGAGTAATTGGAAAGAGTTTTAAAGATGGAATGTTTTGAGGTGGTGCAAGTCAACGACTTATTTCCTTTTCTTTTCCGGATTCCATCTCCATTCCTTTTATATTGTTGTGGTTTCTACTAACAGCCTCTACCCAAAAGGGATAAGAAAGCAACCCCTCAATCCGTGTCACATGAGCCTTGGATGATGCTTACCATTATAGATCTCATTCTACTTTGGGTGCTCCTACATTATCTCTCATTCCTCTTTATCAACCCATTCTCTTCCTCAATCTTCCAATCAATTTTCGGCTAAAATATTTCTTTCTAATTTGGGTACTTCTTCACGTGATCACTCTTCTAATCAATCTTCTCCTACAATTTCTTATTTCCAATTGGGTACTTTTCATTCTTTAATTGCTAACCTTTCATGCAATCCATTCCTACAATATCTCCTTTCCAATGGGTACTCATCCCTCATGTTTTAGGTAAGATCGTGCATGGAAAAATGCTAAATCTGATTAAGTAATTCTTCTATAATGATCAATCTTACAATTTTACGGAATTTTTAACTCTTCTCATGCTGACTTTAAGCAGAAATTTGACAAATGAGATGGACATTTATAAGATCATCTATCATACGAATCCCCTTGTGACCCATTAAATTCTATAATGCGCAGGTTACACACTAGCACGGGTAGTCGATGAGAGGGTGTGTACAAGCATCCTCAGCGTAGGGGCAGCACGGTCTTTCAGCAACTGTTTTATCTAGGCATAGACACATGCAAGTGGGTAGCTTTTTATATTTAATAATTAAAATTAGGGAGAGTGATCTAAGTGGGGGAGCATAGCATCCGACAATGCCCCCATAGCAGTTTGTCTCTCTCCTCTGCCCATATAGGTCGTTTCACATAAGGGATGAAAGAGAAACTCTAGTGGAGGCTACATTCCCCTACAGAAAACATTGTCTCTTAATTAACAATGTAATTATTATTACATAAAGATCTAGACTATACCTTATTAGCAACCTGTGGGAATAGATTGATTGAATGAGTGAGTACATCATACTATCACATACTGAGATACGAGGTTCACACTGAGACACTCGATCTCTCCTATTTTGACACGTGGTCTCATGTAGATGATACCATTCTTAACCTTGCCATTAGTGTCGTGTGCAAATTTTTATCCACACAAGCATCATAGAAAACCCTCTCTATTTTGAAGCCATTTTGGATTTAATTGATTAGAAAATCACGAGGGCTGTCCACCGACCATTTGAAGCTTTAAGTGTGTTTAAAAACTCAAAATTGCTAGATATACAATTTTACTTGGGGCAATTACTATCACTCCCCTAGACTTAGCTTATACTAAAACTCCCTTACCTTCAACTTCTTTTTGATACTCCCTACAATTAAACTTTTACCTCTCCCTCTCCCCTGCTATTTTAAAATGCCAAATTACCCCTCCTATTTACCTATTAACCTGTTCCATTTTCTCTCTCCTCTCTTCCACTATCCTTCTTCTTCCTCTTCTAATAGACTGGAAGACAACTCTACAACACTTTCCTCCCTCACCCTCCCCAGCAACCCCGTCCCACCCTCCCCTGCCCCCGACCAGCTTAACAATCCCCCTAACCCTCCCCTTCTAGGTTATGTTTTAACAGATTTATCATCAATAACCATATGATCCACTGGCACTAGTTGGTGGATGTGTACATGTCAATGGGCCTAGCTAGATCCGAAGGTCAACAACAAAGGGAGAAGGAGAGATAAAAGTTTAATTGTAGGGGAGTATCAGAAAAAGAAGTTGAATGTAGGGCTAAGTATAGGCTAAGTGTAGGGATGAGATAATAATTACCCCATTTTACTTTCATCTACTGCTATACAACTTGTGAATTGTACCAATAGAGGTATTGTTTGAGCTGTATATTTAAGTTATCATTGCTCTATATGATGTGAATAATTTCCATTTCAATTTGAAAAGAGGTAGGATAGCTCTAGTATTACCACAAAAAAAAAAGTAGGCTAGATCTGGGGAAAGTGTTTCCTATGGGCATTGAAATCGTCTGCAGTGATGTGGTGAGGTTCAGTGAGCATTCAATAGCTGGGGTGCACGGCTAGGCCCTCTCAACCGAAGCTCACGTACTGCACCTCATTACTCATTGCAGACAATTTGAACTCTTCTTATGGAGGTTGAGGTCAGTTATGGGTCCCACCATTTTATAATATAAAAAATGATATTGACAGTTTGAAAGAAGTAGAAGGTTATCAGATACTCAATAGCCATATGTCACCTAACAAGTAACAACCTTAAGTGGGGAGTAAACACTCTCCCCATATATGGACTTGATCCTAACTTGTGTTTGGAGGCAGGGGCATGCTTTCCCACATAAACCATTTTTCCATACAACTTTATCATAAGAAAAGATAGAGGGCATCCCTTACCTATTACAAGAAGGACCAGTTTCACTGCCTGTTAAAGTGTTATGGTTTTGCAAAAAATATTATAAAAACTATAAAACAAAAGATAAATGAGTCGTCGCGCATAAACGATAACAAATAAGAGGGTTATGCTTTCCTGAAAGAGCAATGCTAAAACTAAATTGAAGACTAGAGGAGGTAGTAAGAAGGTAGTAAGAAAGGTTACAACAGGTAAATTTTGGCAAGGGGGGTCTCAGTGACAATCGTTTTTATCCCATGCAATAGGTTCTCTACCGTCAAATGTTCCTCCTCCAAAGATTGTTTAGACACCAAATTTTGTCACCCTTGGAAGGGTTAAGTAATGATGAGTTGGGGACCCCGTGAAACGCAGAGTGATCCTGTATTTATGATCAAGATGTCCGCTTCAACCTAGGCAATGTATTTTTTTCTTCCATGCTAGTATAGAATGGTTAATTAATTGAACAACATGTATTCAAAATTGGAAAAAGGTTTTAACACAATTAGAATTGGTCGAGATCACCCCCACCAGCCATAAATCGATCTTAAATTAATTTTAAAACCGAATTAGACCAAACCTACTAAGCTAACTTGAGCCATACTCACTCTGACTCAGGCCAACGCCAGATGCACTTCAACCAAAGCCATTGCATCCAGGCCAACGTCGATCAAATTCCAAATTATGATGATAATAGTACATTTTGTTTTGACATTATGATTTTGTAGGGATTTAGTGTATCTTTGGCCACATCTTAGCTAAATCTCTTACTCACCTGCCAAGGTATGTATTTAGACATACTTTAAGACCATTAGGATACCTTTAAAAATCTAGAAAACGCATATGATAAAATAAATATTTTCCAACACCTTGGGAAATATTTTCTTTCCATAAATAGATTATCAAATCACTCTCCAAGAAAGAAAGAGATCACCCCACATATTGAAACATTTTATACCTTTCTTGGTTGACCAAGAGATCCCAAGGCTATAAATACCATAACCCCTCCTACATTTTAGGGAGCTTGCACTAAGCACAAGATGTTATTATCATCGAGATTCGAGTATTGGAATCATGCTTTGGAGCTGTATTATTGTACCTTGCATCAGTTTTGGTTTGCACTTATAATTATGTAAGTTCATGCTCTTCCAACCATGCATCAAACACCCTTCTCTTTAAAATTTATGGCATATCATTCTGGCTTTTGTGCAACGAGTTATCTTATTTATACTGAGCACGTCTCTATTGTCCCTAGTTGGGAAACAATGAAGTCTAATCAGAAAAATTGATTTTCTTACTTTATTTTGCAAACTTTCCTTCCTAAAGGTTGTAGATCAAGACCTCATCTATATGCTTGGAATTTTTGTAATTTTTAGATTTAAAGGAAACACACTCCCCTCCCCTATAGTTTGCACCTATGTCACTTCCTTCTTTGTTAAGTTTGAAATTACTTACACCTCCCATGTATTTTGTAGATTCTTTCAATCGTAGCCACACCATGAGATGCCCATTGTTAAGTGATGATATAAGTTGTACAATTTCTTTATAAACCCAAAACTACCCTTATTGATATGAGATTCCAAGATTGCACTCCCTCATAATAATAAACTAATTGAGGAATTCTCTCATCTTCTTCATTCCAACTGTCTTGACCTGCAAGTTGAAGCTCTCATCTTCTTCGTTCCGGCCGTTTTGAGACGGTCATTGCCTCCAAGTTGAAGCTCTCCGATTCTTCGACCATAACCAGAACCTGCTTAAGTTGTTGTATACACCCTGTTAGCTAAACCAGGACTTGCGAAGAATGGAATTGTGTCATCCATTTTCTCCTAAGTATTGAGACATTGAACATCAATGACAGGAAGTACTGTGGTCAATCTCCCACCATCAAGTATTCGTGAAGTTGTTAGATGTGAAATTGAGAGTAAGGTTTTCCCCTTGAGTCTCTATTTGTGATCTAAGGTTTAGGGTTTGGTTTTTTCAGAGCATTGAGAAATCCCTAAACCAAATTATCTATTAGGTGTTTGCAATGGCCTGAGAGTAGGTTATAGGGTTTCTTATCAATCATTGACAAGAACGAGCAAGAGGCTTCAGCTTATTGAGCCCCAATCAGGGCGTTAATGGATTACATAACGGGTAATATAGCAAGAGCTAGGACTAAATCTTGCTTATCCAAAGGAAAGGTCTCAATACAGTTCAATCCTTGGAAGGTGAGCCTGTTAAGGACTAGTGTCACCTATAGCATACGTTAGTAGCTTCTGTTGTAACTACCCATGTGGAGTCTGTTAGATTGTTAGAGTTCTTGCCACTTGTAATCACCTTTATATATCTGTAACCAATATCATTGACATTAATAAGAAATAATTAGTTCTTATAAGGTATCTGCAGGCTATGACTCATACGAGTCTTTGTTCCTTCTTGTTTTGTTCTAATGGCGTCTTCGGTGGAAACTAGCGGCGTCTCTGACGGTGGAGTGTCTTCTTCTCCAGTTGCTGTCAATGTCTCCTCGCAACTTCCGATCAAGCTCACCGCCTCCAATTATCTGACCTGGCGAGCACAGTTTCTGCCACTTCTTTGAGGGTATAATCTCCTCGGCTATGTTGACGGAACATTTCCACACCCCTCTATCTCTGATTTTGATCCATTGTTGACTACCACGACGGCGACTACGTCCGTCGCAATTCTCTGGGAATGGCAAGATCAGCTCATTCTAAGCTGGATCATCTCCTCCCTCTCTGAGGCAGCGGTTCCTCATGTTGTTTCTGCTGCAACCTCGCATGATGCATGGATGATTCTTTCAAGAATCTTTGCTCCCTCGTCGCGCACATGCATCTTGGATCTCAAAGACAGACTCTCTTGTGTGCTAAAGGCCTCTGAATATGTTGCTGAGTACATCCTCTCCATTCGGACTATCGTCGACACACTTGCAGCGATTTCTCAGCCTGTGTGTGATGAAGATTTGGTTCTTGCCACTCTTCGAGGCCTTGGTGCTGACTACAGGGATTTCCAACAACAATTCGCCTTCGTGCCGAACCTGTTACGTTTGTTGAACTAACTAGACTCCTACTTAGTCATGAGAGTTACCTTCTTTCAACTCACAATGATGTTGCTTCTCCTCTGTCCACTGCAAATGTTGCATCTACTGGATCTGCTTCTAATACGAAGTGTTCGAATTCTCGGACTGCAAATTATCGTGGTTATTGCTCTCGTGGCCATCGTAACAACAATTACAGAGGACATTATAATCAGAACTATCAGCCACAACAACATTACAACTCTGGCGGATCTCAGAACTCTCGTGGTTCGTTTTCTTAACGTCCTCCCTATGACTACAATTCTCAGGGATCTTGTACCCAAACTACAGATGAACGTTCTTCTTCTCCTTCCTTTCAAAATCAGCTCGCTCTACCTGTCAAATTTGCACTATTGCTAGCCACACAGCCTCTCACTATCCACAAAGATTCAACCATGCGTTCCATGGTATGGCTGCCTTCTCTGCAACCACATCTTCCTCCTCTGTTTGGCTTCTTGACACTGGTTCTAATAACCATTTGACTGCAAATATTTCTAATCTAGCAATCAACTCTCCTTACCATGGTCCAGATCAAATAATAGTTGGGAATTGACAAGGTTTGACTATTACACATGTTGGTTCTTTAGATTTCAAGCTGGATAATTCTGATTTTCATTTAACTAATATTTTGTGTGTTCCCCAAAGTCATCGCAACCTATTATCTGTTAAAAAATTTGCCTTAGAAAATCAAGTTTTCTTTGAGTTTTACCCACAGTTCTTCTTGATTAAGGACCAGGTGATGAAGAAATTGTTGTACCATGGCCAGAGTGAAAATGGCTTATACCATATGCCGCTTCTCAACTCCAATTTTTCTGCATCTCTCTCTATGGTCAGTGTTCGCACACCCATTCTAAATTGGCATACTCGTCTTGGACATCCACTATACAAGGTTGTGCTCCATCTCCTACAAAAGTTTAATCTTCCTATATCTTACATAAAGCATACTATGTGTCAAGCTTATCAGCAATCTAAAAGTCATAGACTTCCATTTCAAATTTCACCTTCTATTAGTTCATCTCCCCTTGAATTGTTGCATTGTGATCTTTGGGGTCCTGCTCCAACTGTTTCTATAGACAATTTTCGATATTATGTACTGTTTGTTGATGACTAAAGCAAATATACTTGGCTTTTTCCCATCACCTTGAAATCTGATGTGCTCTCTGTTTTTACTTCCTTTAAAGTAATGGTGGAAAACTATTTTACTTGTTCTATTAAGTCTATCCAAACAGATGGGGGAGGGGAATTTCAGAAACTTGCTCCTTTCCTTAGCTCTCATGGCATTTCCCATCGCATCTCGTGTCCTCATACTCAGGCCCAAAATGGGGTTGCTGAGAGAAAACTTCGCCATGTGGTCGAGACAGGCCTAGCCTTGATGTTCCATGCCTCTGTTCCAACAAGATATTAGTCATATGCCTTCTTAGCAGCTGTGTATCTTATAAACCGGATGCCAACACCTTTACTTGAGAATGAAAGTCCCTTTCAACGTTTGTTTATAATTGCTCCTAATTACACTTTACTACGTACTTTTGGATGCCTGTGTTACCCATGGCTGCATCCTTATTCTTCTCATAAACTTGAGCCTCGCTCCATGCCATGTGTCTTCCTTGGTTATTCACTCTCTCACAGGGGATAAAAATGCTATGATTCAACCTCCAATCGCCTGTTCATTTCCAGACATGTCTCGTTTGATGAATCAGTATTTCCCTTTGCATCTTTTCCACTCTCGTCTGCAACTCTAACCACATCAAACGCCTCTGCTTGGTATGATGTCTATCCACCCATTTTTTATCCCTCTTTAGCCTGTCTAGAACTCCCATCTTATCCATCATTCATAAACCAAAGGCCCATTACAACTAGCCCTCCAAGTTCAACACCTTTTAATGGCCCAACTCAAGATATTTTACAGCCCATTATCTTCCAACAACCCAACATAACAATGTCCCCTATATCTGATCAGTCCAATTACTCATAGCCCATTTCATACTGCCCATTAATTCCGCTAATAATTCTGGGCCTTCTCTTCATTCTTCAATCCCTGCATCTGCCCTGTCTACGTTTAACCCAGAATCCGACCACCAAACCTATCTTCTTCACCCAATATTCCTACTGCTCCTGTACATCACATGATGACGCGTTCCCCCATTGGGTCTCTCAAGCCACCGCCTGTTAGGCTAAATCTCACTGGGACAAAGCATCCGATCCATGATCCAGTGGAACCAACCTATTACACCCAAGCTCTGAAATCTAACCCTTGGCGAGCCACAATGAATGATGAGTTTTATGCTCTTATTCATAACAAAACATGGGTCTTGGTTCCTCCATTATCTTCTCAGAATATTGTTGGTTGTAAGTGGGTATTCTGCTTGAAGCAAAAATCTGACGGATCCATCGAGCGCTACAAAGCTCATCTCATAGCAAAAGGGTTTCACCAGTGCCCTGGTCTTGACTTCCACGAGACATTCAGTCCTGTGATAAATCCGGCTACTATCAGGACTATATTGTCTCTGGTTGTTGTGCATAATTGGCCTCTACGACAATTAGATGTCCAAAATGCGTTTTTACACGGCCATCTCACAGAGGATGTGTATATGTCCCAACCACCAGGTTTTGTGGATGTTTCTCATCCTGACTTTGTCTGCAAACTTCAGAGGTCATTATACGGTCTTCGCCAGGCTCCACGAGCTTGGTATAATAGCCTCAGCACATTTCTTGTCTCTCATGGCTTTGTTGCCTCTAAAACCGATACAAGTCTATTCATTTTTTGGGAGAAGACTGTCACTATATATTTCCTTGTCTATGTAGATGACTTAATTGTCACAGGGACATCTCAATTTGCCATTATAGATTTGATAAGTGCACTCTCTCATCAGTTTGCGATTAAAGATATGGGGGACTTACATTTTTTTCTGGGCATTGACGTCTCTCGCTTACCCACTTGTCTCTTTCTCAGCCAATGCAAGTATACTTCAGACTTGCTTGTCAGTACTAATATGACTGGAGCCAAACCAATCTCTACTCCGATTAGCTCAACTCCGCTTACTACAACTACTGGAGTCCCACTCCCTGATGGGTCCGAATTCTGTCGTGTTGTTGGGGCATTACAATATCTGACAATGACGCGCCCAGAAATAGGCTTTGCTATCAATAGAGTCGCTTAATTTATGCATTGTCCTACTGATATTCATTGGACAACAGTGAAATGCATATTGCGTTATGTGAAACACACTTTCATGGACAGCCTTCACTTTCGATCCAATTCCTCCAACTCCCTCACACCTACAACATTTTCTGATGTAGATTGGGTTGGTTGTCCTGATGACCGACACTCCACCACAGGATTCTATGTATTTCTTGGTTCCCATTTAGTTTCATGGTGTTCCCATAAGCAAAAGACTGTATCTCGGTCATCGACTGAAGCCGAGTACAGGGCAGTGGCCACTGTTGTAACTGAATTAATCTGGTTGCGGTCTCTTCTTCAGGAGCTTGGCATCTATATTCCCCCTGCTCCAGTTATCTAGTGCAGCAATATAAGAGCGACATACCTATCGGTTAACTCCGTTTTTCACACTCGAACGAAGCATATTGAAATCGATTTCCATTTTGTCAGAGAAATGGTGGCTTCCAAATAGTTAGTCATTCGATCTATCTCCACGCTAGATCAAGTGGTTGATACTCTCACTAAAGGCCTCTCTCATGTACGCTTCCAGTTTCTTAAAGGCAAGCTCAGTGTTGGATCCTCTTCTCTGAGCTTGAGGGGGCCTGTTAAGGACTAGTGTCACCTATAGCGTACGTTAGTAGCTTCTGTTGTAACTACCCATGTGGAGTCTGTTAGATTGTTAGAGTTCTTGCCACTTGTAATCACCTATATATATCTGTAACCAATATCATTGACATTAATAAGAAATAATTAGTTCTCACAGAGCCCTCACCCTGATACTCACTCCATCAATTTTCTTTGCTCTTATCCCATTTATACAATAATCTAGAGTTCAGAGCAAGAGGATTCAACGTCTATTAGTGGGGGGCCTAAATCCACGAATTTTCAGTCCCATTAGAGAACTGCATTGCCCAGGTCATTCCAAATAGATGTTTAATGATTATGTATTTCCTTCAATGTTTGAAACATGGTGTTTTCTCTTACATGTCCTAGTACCTTCGTCGGAAGTTGTAATAGATGCATGTCGGTTGTAGATGAGATGACGATCTAAGTTGTAGGTTCTTGCTCCTTTGCTTGTTAACAGGAGTTGCAACCTCTTCTCTCAAGTGAGAAATCAACTTTAGCCCCTCCATTCTTTAGTTTGAGGTAAATATTTAGAAAAGTAGATGAGGGTAAATCTATCATTTAAGTTGCATCTCTAACACTGTTAACACCACAAGGGACGAAAATAATTTCAAACTTAATAAGGGAGGGGAGTGAAGTGGGAGCAAACTATAGGGAAGGGAATGTAGTTTACTCTCAGATTTAAGTTACTATTTTTCTCAAATTTATTCTCTTTCTGGTCTGTCCTTAACCTGAGATTTTGAAGTCACAGATTCTTATATTTCAAGCCCTTTAAACCCATTTCCACTAGCTTTTTGTGAAGATTTTATTCTTCAAATTTATTTATCTTAGTGTCATCTTTCTAACCTGACTTTTTCAGATTTTTATGATTTTTATTTTTTTTTTCTGATGAACAAGTTTCTCTTTTTTAGTATGTTCCAAATTTTTCTTCTTTATTTAAATAGCATATGCTTGTACTTGATTTAGATTGAATTGTTGCCTTATTTGCATATGTATCACATGTATGTTTTATTATATAACATATGTTCATGACGGCATTCTAGGTATAATCTTGTTAGATTCATAAAGATGAATACTAGGACTAGCTTCTATCTTGATTTCCCTATCATTTAACATGTCTGCTTAACATTATGTATACTAACAATGCAGAGCAACTGGACAGAGGTATGTCGATTTCCCCCCTTTTTTTTTTTACTTTACCATATACATTGTCTTCAATATGTTGAATGCTAGATCGTAGGCTCGTTATGCTACTTCCATGTAATTTCAAAATGTTTGCTTTAAATTCAGGGGTAATTTACAGTGCCAACCCCCTAGAGAATGCCACTATTAGAGAGACACCCTCTGCTTAATACCAAATTATGCTCACGCCCCCTACCATTAGTTTCTATTACAGAATACACCTTAAATGCTGACATTAGCTAGTTCATTTTTTTCTAATTACCAAAATACCCTTCTAAAAGGTGAACTATCTCATACACCCTCGCTTAATCCCCTAGCCCCAAATCGTTACTGAACTATTTTCATTCCCAAATCTCTGTTCTCACTGTGGATCCATTATATAATTTTTTTAGATATTAACATGGTCAAAACTATCACATCACCCTTAAAAGTGGCAAAACTTAGTGTTTATCATCGGCAACAATGATATTATCAAATATACAACACATTAAATCGTGTTCCAATTTCATTCCAATCATCAGAGCTACATATCTCCACTATAGAAGAAAGAAGGGAGAGGATTATCTAAAAGGCAACGCAGGGACTAATGGGAATGTGAGTGGAAGAATCAACATCGATAGGAATTTTACCTTTCCTGGGGTGGGGCAGTCATTCCATAGTGCCTTTCAGGCTTCTTTTTTCTAACAAAAAAAAAAATTAAATCAACTACTAAATATTTGAGGGAAAAAATTCAGAGCCTCTAGTGAGTTATAGATAGAGTGCTATTTTTTTTGTTAAAATATAGATAGAGTTTGAAATTTTACATTTCACTAATTTATATATATATATATATATATATCCATGGAGCATACATCTTGATAAAAAAAAAAAAAAAAATCAATTATTAGTCATAGACAAATTCCTTTCCTTTCTATATCAAAACTTAAAAAGAAAATAATTTATATTTTGAGGTATATGCTAAAGATACCATATATATATATATATATATATATATACCAGTATAGGAAAAAAACTTGAAAATGAGGGTTAATATATTTTGAGAACATTAAAAAACATATCTACAAAACATTTACCTTGTAATCTTAAAAATTATGTTGCATTTATGGTTTCAACGTTCAGGTTATCAAGAACATCGCTTGGATTATTAAGGGATTTTTACTTTTGAAGTTTTCAGGTGTAATCCAATCTCGTAAAGTCAAACATGAGCTACTTTCTTATCCCTTTTGTTTGGAGACTACAAGTAGATGTGTTCAGTTCAAGTTTTCAACTAGCATAAAGCTCAACCTAAGTTTTTTGCCTAAGCTCACCCAAGTTTAGTGTGAAACCCTAGTCTTCAGCATACTCTCTCTCTTTCTCTCATATTTATCCAATTGAAAAAAAAAAAACTTGATAATATAACAATGATCCAAAACAGTAAACCCCAATGATATAAAAGGTATGAACTCTCGAAAAGAAAAGAAAAAAGAAAAGAAGAGGTTGACTTGGACCACCTCAATATTCTATACATGTATTATCATTGACTGGTTTCACGTAGATGAATGAATAAGAAATATATCAGCACCTCCATACCATTAATACATCACAAAAGAAAAAAAAGAGTCAATTGTTGTTATTGAAAAAATTCATTTCTATACCAAACACTTGAAAGAAAATATTTAATATTTCAATATATGTATTAGAAATACCTTCTACATCTAATAGTATAGAAATTTTTTTGTGAAAATGAGGGTTAATACAATTCGAGAACATTAAAAATATATCTATAGAGCATGCATCTCATAATATAAAAAATAATATATATATATATATATATATATGTGTGTGTGTGTGTGTGTGTGTGTGTGCGTGTGTGTGAATCTCGCCTGGATTTTGAAATAAGATGTTAACTTGAACCACCTCGCCTCTAACATAAATATGTTGTGCAACCAAGCCTTTTTCAATTTGATAAATAAGAGAGAGAGAGAGAATATATCGAAGACTAAAGTTAAACTTGAGTGAGCTTAGGTAAAAAGCATGGGTCAAGCTTTATGCTAGTTGAAAACTTGATCTGAACTAGTCTATTTGTAGCCTCCCCCAAAAAGGGATGAGAAAATTGCTTATGTTTGACTTTATGAGATTAGCTTACATCAAGTTTAAGCTTCAAAAGTAAAAGCCCCTTAAGACTCCAGGTGAGGTTTCTGAAATAAGATGTTGACTTGAACCACCACAATATTCCATACATGTGTGATCATTAACTGATTTCATGAAGACAAATGAATAAGAAATAAATCAGCGACTCATATTATTAATACATATAACTACTCTAAATAAACTCGTTCCAATTTCAGCATTACAATTACTAATGATAGTGTAATCAAATCTAGTCATAAATTCCTTCTTTAAACTATTAAAAAATCTAAATTATTAAAGGCTTATCTAAATTATACATGACCCCTACCCATCTTTGCTTTGGTGGTCCAACCATTAACTCAGTAAATTACCAATGCCCCAAAAGAAAAAAGAAAAAAAAAGAGATGTATTTGAAAGAAAACCTATGGTAATCTCTCTATTGTGTCTTCTAGTATTGATTGTAAAAGCATTATCTAAGTAGACCTTACTTCAATATAATTAACTGTGGTGCAAAAGCTAATGATAGAACGAATATCAGCCAGGTAAGAACTATCAACTAATAATCTTTTCTTAAGTATTATGTTCACACAAGTTTGGTTCAATAATAAGGTCACGTGTTGAATTGCTTGAATCAAGCTCTAAAAAATGTTTGGAAGGATGTGTGTGCTTCAAAGGTTGGTTCTACAGTTCTGATCCCTAAAGAATGATATATATCAAGTCCGGTTCTTTTGGTTGGACCATGCCGAAGTCAAATTGAATTTTGTAATGAAGGCACAATGATGACTCCAGTGAATCCCGTAGCCTTTAAGAGCGTTATAAGGTTAATTTTGTGTACATCAATGGCTTGATCATATGCAATGAGCAATAGGGTTTCACAGATCTCTCCTTATGAAAATAGTGGTATGCATCCGACTATCTCTATTGATTGGGAATCATCACCTAGATTAGGGTCTAAAACCCATAATTAAAAGAAAAAGAAATGACTACATAAAAAATGTCTAACCACAAGTTAGGGTTCATGTCAGATTGCGGTCTTAGAAATGGGTTTGACATCTTGGTCCACCCGATAAAATCAGACTTTAACCCTAAGTGAACACACATTATTATTGAATGGGACGATTAGATTCGATCATGCATCCATAGCCATCACATATAATAGAAGAAAAACATGGCTAAAACACGTAAAAAAAAAAGAATATGATCAAATCCACATACTCGTATTCAGTTGTTGTACATGGTTAGTATACTAAATTTAAGGTAATTTAAAACGCTACCCCCTAGAGAATGCAACTATTAGAGAAGACCCCCTGCCTAATACCAAATTGCACTCACAACCCCTACTGTTAGTCTTTGTTAAGTGAGGCTTGAAATGATGATTTAACACTTTTGAGTAAAACACATATCTTCATCCTATTTGACACTAATCCATCAATTCCCCTCATCTTCACTGTGGGTTTGAGAAGAGAAAACTCTTTTCCCCTTCTCCCCTTCTCCATCCCTGCTAGAACTACTCAATTGCTGTCGAGAACTGCTCAATCATCGTCAATCTGCGTATGTTAGATGTGTGCAATGAATAACCAATAGAACCACTGGTATCTCGCAGCTACACACATTCGGTAGCAAAGCAACACCGAAGCAGAAGGTGATTTGACTTTCAAAAATCCAGATCGAATAAAAAAGAAACAAAAATTTATCTCGGATAATGCTTGAAAACTTGCAAAGAGAGTACAAATATCATTTTATCGCAGACTTGTTAAATTCAGATAAGAGTAGCAAAAAGCTTGAATCAATATGTTTTAAGTTTCAAAAAGAACAAGTCCTTTTAAAAAGGACATTTTATGTTTATCTTCTCTTCAAATTCAATTAAGATTATAGAATATAGAGTGCGATCGAATAAAAGAAAACAGAGCTGATAAAGAAACATAAGCAAATTTGTACATATTGGACAACCAAGATCTGCATTCTCACGTATCATTTTATATCAAAACAACATCGTTGATTCTTCAATACCTCTATCTCGTGATTGGCGGTGGTGGAGTGGAAGACCAGGGGACGACCTAATCCTCCCCATCTTTGTCATTGTTTTTGTTGCCATTTTCATCATTAATTATCATCATTTTCATCATCATCATCATCTGGTTCTTCTTCAATCTTAGCGATGCCGTCATTTGCTCCTGGCCTTCATCGTCTACTTCGTCTCTCTCACCCTGTCATTACAGTTATTTGCACATCGCTTCACTCCTAAAGCTTTCCACGGCGTCAACGATTGACAGACATGGCAAAGTAGACTCCAAAAATGCCTAGTGATGAGGAAGTTGCCAACGCAAGCTCGCTTGATCAGATTCACAATACATTTGCGCCAGATATTTGTAAAGCTCACATTTTTTCATCTCTAAACTCTAATCTCTCCAAGAATTTCAGAAGTCTTCTTTCCTTAATTCTCCTACAACTCCGTCAGGAATATGAAATGACTAAAGAATAATACTAGAGAATCTAGAGAAACGAAAAAAGAAGGTAAAAAAGGTTACTTGAACCAATTCATATAAATCTTTATGTTCATGAAATCTAATTTATAAAATAATATTTTTATTATGTGATTGCTATAATTGTTATATTTTATGCAACTATCCATTTTGTACCGTTACCCATTCTCAACTATAGATAAACTTATTTATTTAAAAAAAAAAAGGTGTATGTATATATATATATATATATATATATAAACTTGGGCACTCTATTTTGGGGTTACAGTGTTATACGTTCACTCAACGAGGATTATATTAAAATATAATTACAAATACTTATTTTATTGAACTATGATCCACTGATATTCTCGAATAATTCACTACCGAGTTATTGCTAGTAGTGAAATCTCTAGTAGTATATTTTTTCAAATATGAGAGACACTTACTACTATATTTGTATTTTATACACTTGTGGTGAGTTAATGGTTGATGTCTATTAACATGATTAACTATACACTGATTGCTCAGTGTATACTATACAAATGACAATGATGGTGACACTTAATAAAAATTTTACTGCATGTTTAGAAAGAACATACAAGAGGTGTCTAACTTTAATTGTAGGAAAGGCCTACAACTTAGTGTATACTATATAAATGGCAATAGGGTGACACTTGATAGAATTTTCCTTGTCTATTTAGGGAGAACATCCAAATGAGTGGTATCCGACTTTAATTAGATGAAATCCAAGGCATTGGTAAATGTTTTATAAAAAATTTACAAAATTATTTATCTTTTCATTATTAAATAAATTATATCTAAAAAATGTTTCAAATAATTTTGTTTTCAATTTGTGGTCTTAACACTCACGTAGTTAAATACAATTGACTTATATCATAGTGGTGATTTATATTCCATGATTGCAAAGTCTATTGTGAATATTGGTAGTGTGAAAATAAAGTGTAATAAAAATATCTACCACTAGAGGTTTTTAGGTTACGCCTTTTGTGGTGACATTCTTAATTGCAATTAAAGATAACTTAAAAGCTACAATTTAAGTTCACAAAATTTTTCCGTTAAGTTATAATCTCCAAATAAACATTTTTTCATATAAAATGGGCATGGCCAAAACCTAATGGCATATAATTCATTATTGTTAAACAGAGTGAGTAGAGATTAAAGAGAAAAAGAGGAATCTTTTTCGTCTTCACCTCAAGGAGTCTACCATTGGAGAAGCTGCAAGCTTTGACGATCACTATCTAATACTGCATTCCTTTGGAGATGCACACCAATGGTATATTCTTAGTGACCTATGCATTCCCCTCTTATATTGTTATGTGATGTGTTCATCGAGTTCTTCATTCCTGAAAGTTTTTGGATGAGATATTGAATTGAATCACTTCCATCGCCACCTTCAAATGGTATCAGAGTATAATTCTTCGATAAACACATCATATTTTATTTATAGGGCTTATAAATTAGACTTATGTTTATTGTTATTCTGCTTCTTCTCTTTTTCTCCATTGAAATTTTATTTTGAGCAAAGATTGAAGAACCCAAAAGGAGTTACTAAATTTTGATAAAATGAGAGAAGGAGAGAGGGAGAGAGGGAAGTATAAGTGAAAGGGCAATGGCCTCGGTCACAAGCTTACTAGCTTGCTATAGCAGAAGCCGCAACTCTGGTTGTAGCTGGGCATGCGTGCAAAGAAGTGGATGAAGCAAGAGGGGGTTGGGTGTTGAGGTGGTCTGGTTGGCCCCTAACAAGTTGCATGGGTCATGAGTAATAGAAAAAAAAAAAATAAAGAAAGAGAAGAAGAAAAAGATGTTTGGAGTTAGTGGTGGTCACCTTTTATAATAGCTGTCCCATCATCATCTTCTTTTCCCTTAAGAATCCATGGTGGTTGAAGTAAGCTTGAAGATCCAACAATATTGATTGGATTACAATAGGAAAGTATGAGATAATTTCCTATTTGATTTGGCAAATTCAATATTGTTTACATAGAAATTTGTTTTTCCTATTTGATTTAGCAATTAAATATTACTTACGTTAAATTAGTTTCTATTTTGTTAGAGATTCTTAGACAAGTAAAGATTTGATTGTTTTATTTTATTTGAGAGTCTTCAAATGACATATCTATAGGTGTATTTAGGACTCAACACATTATTTTAATTGCACCTTGTCTTATTCTCAAAATGTTTATCAAATAAGGGTATAATAGGGTTTAAAAAATTAATTGAAAGTAACATAAAAATATGTCATTATCATACAAGTAAAATTTGTAAGAAGACAATATTACTTTCATTGGAGAACAAAATTTATATAATATCAAAAAGGAAAAAAAATAAGGTTACAAATTACTTGACATCTTGTAAGGTGTCTATAAAAAATCCCTTTATTTTAGGAAATTATTAGTTGCTTATAGAGTGGTAAGTTTTGGAAACATTCCTTCACAAGCAATGGATTTGGTGTGGAATTGGATTCCTTTAGTCAAACAGAATATTGCATGTGATTTAAATTAAAAAATAAATATTCGATTGAATTTATAATACAAACAGTTGGATTTGGATTTTAATTTGGTATCAATTACTTATTTTTGTAAAACTTTTAGAATTCTATATTGGGTTTTCTATTTTTAAATATATATGTATTTACTCTATAAAGGACGTACTAAAGTTTTTTGGAAAACTTTACCATCTGACCCAAATAATCCCATTTACTACTTAAATTACGACTAATGCCCCAATCGACATCCCTCCATATTTAAATCTCATAATTATCTCTCTCTCTCTCTCTCTCTCACACACACACACACACACGCACACACACTCCCAAATTGCTTTCTTAATTTCATTTACTTTCCTTATTAATTTCTTTATTAATTAGTAACTCCCACATCCCCTTCTTTCTTTCTCTCTATTTTTTTTTTCTAATACCATCTATTAATTTCATCCACTTTCCTTTTTTTTTTTTTACTAAAACTCTTTCTCTCCCTCCCACTCTCACACTATTTTATCCACTTTCCTTTTCTTACTAAAACTCTCTCTCTTTTTTTTCCCCCTAAAACTCTTTCTCTCCCTCCTACTCTCACACGATTTTACCCATTCTTTTTATCATGTATAAATTTGATCAACTTTTTTTTTAAAGTAAAACCCTCTCTCTCTCTCTCTCTCTCTCACACACACACACACACACGCATGCACACACTCACACTCTCACTTTTACCTCCACATCCACACCTTTCAACTTCTCTCCTTACATCAGGAACTCTTCCTCATTACTAATACAATTATTGCCTATCTCTTCGCCTACATTAACTCTCTCAGCCAAAAATGCTACCCTCTCTTTTAATATGTGTTCCATCTGCATTTCCATTCCTTACGAATTCTTAATCAGATTATGCTCCAAGGGCCTGGAGTTCTACGAGATCATTAGAAGGGTTGGTTGTAGTTTTAGGAGAAGCTTTAGGAGATTTAGTGCACCAACATAATTTTGCTAACTACGCTGGTTTGGACATTGCTAATGTAGCTATTGTAATCTATTGAAAGGAAGCAGTCATGGTCATCTCTCTCTCTCTCTCTCTCTCTCTCTCTCACACACACACACAACAAACACATACTATAAAAATGGATTGTTTTAGGTAATTGGATGGAATTCATCATAAGAGTTGGTGTTTTTTGTTTTTATTTTTTGAAATTTGAGGTTCCTGATTGCTTTACACTAAATGGATTTACTCAATTTTTATGTATCCATTCCTGCGAAATTGATATTATTAGTTTCTGATGCTTTGTTTTGTTGATTGAAAAACACCAATGACCATTTTTTTCATGGCACTTCTAAAATTTATCTAAAAAAAATGTTTTGTTGAATCATCATTACCTCCTTATACATTTAAGTGCCTATAATGGTTGATTATGTGATGGACAATCTTGAAGGGTAAGATTCAATTATTCTTGCCCTAACATGTACTTGGATAGAAAATTATTCAAAATTTTTATTGAAGGATTTGGGGGAAGGGTAAGATTCAATTATTCTTGCCCTAACATGTACTTGGATAGAAAATTATTCAAAATGTTTATTGAAGGATTTAAGTATGGATCAGGATTTGTAGAAAGGGAGGCTGAAGAATGGTATGTTTTTTCTCCCTCATGGATTTCCTATCTGCCACAGTTCGCCAAGTTCACGTTTTCTATCTAAATAATATTGGATTATTATTTGTTTTTTATTTCCCGTGATTATTCGATCAATAGCTTTGTTGTCACTTTTCTTCTTTTATTTTAAATTTATTGTTGTGTTGGATAACCTATTGTTTCTAAAAATCTGTACAATTGTGGATTGTGGATGTCACTTGTCATTTCATGTTGATTTGGTTGTAAAACTGCTTGAAATATCATATTGTTGTAACTTTTTTTTTAATGGTGTGCTAATGCAAAGCTGTTTCGCAACATATTTATAATTTATTGTGTTCCTCCCCCACCCGATCCCCCCACCCCAAAAAAAAAAAAAAAGGCTCTCTATTGCTACTAAAAAATTGGTGCTATCTAATTTTTGTGGACATGAATAAGTGTTTTTTCTTTATAAAATCAATGGTTGGCTTGGGTCAACTTCTTATTTTGATTACATTGCATTTTTAAATCCATATCCTGCATTTTGAAGCTGGAGCCTCATGGTTTTGATTGTGGAGCACGATGAACTGCCTAAACAGAGATATACTTTACATCCTGCATTTAACATAGCCGGTGAAGTCACTACTTTTAGCGGGAGTGGCAACAACATTTGTAGCAAAGTACCTAGAGATGAGCCAAACTATGAGAGAGCATAGGGTATGATGGAGCATATGGGAAGAATAAATCATAAAAAAACCCATCACAGATTTGTTATTTTTTACCATAGCAGCTAACTTTTACTCCTTATGTAACCAACATGCGACTCTCTCAAGTCTTGAGGATATACTTTGTAATGATTTATTTGTTATTAATTTATTTCTTCATATATTAAAAGTAAATTCATCAAAAAAATTTCTTGGCTACCGTCTCTCTCTCTTCCTTCCCTACTTTGATTGGGTAATAACTAAAAGGTATCCATTTGGTCTATCCATCTTGAGATTATCTACGGTCTAATCCACCTTAGATAAAATTTATTATTCTGAGGTGGTTTTTTGAATTCGTGCTTAGTGCAATGACATTTTGCTTCGTCTTTGACTTCTTAATAAAAACAACTCTTGAGATCTAATCCGGAATACATTAAAAAAAAAAACCCTCATAAGCTATTAGGTTGGAAAACGACCATATAATCACTCTCCGTAACTTGAGAAACCTATGGGGCAAATCATGTTATTGAGATACACTTTTCAATTGCAAAATTGAAGTGAAATTTGTAAAACATCTAAATTTTTTCTCAGATATGGAAATTATTACAATACTAATTTCTTAAGTACTATATCCTTATTTAACTTATTGCTAATGTGATAAATTTAGACATTCACATACATATATTCATAATATATTTATTTATGTTAGCTTACCCCTACAAGAGCATTTAAACGTTTAGTCTATTACATATATATAATTTCTCTTACATCTAATAAATGGTCAATCGTACAGATTTGCACTCTTAAATAATAGCCTTAGCGGATGAGGCACTATCTTGAGGAAGAAATTGTTTAAAAGAATTACAAGTAAAAAATTATAACATGAAAATTTTTAAGAGTTGTTGGACACCTGAAAAATAATTTAGATTACCAATTATAAGAAATAAATGAAAATATGATGAATGTGCTATTTTTATCCACACAAACACATACATTAGAAAAAATGTTTCGTCACACGTGCATTTGCACGTGTATTTTTACTAGTTTATATATATATATATATATTTTAATATATTGATGTGTTGACCCCATGGGCCAACCCATACAGGTATGACCCACGGGTCGACCCAATTCATGAAACTCAATTGTTGTAAATTTTCCTTTTTTTTTTGGGATTAAATTCGGGTTGAATCGATTATGAAGTGATTCGAACCCAAATTAAACAAAATGCATGAATTATATTTTAATACCCATTTAATTAAGAAAAGAAAATCCAGAATTGCTCATGGAATTGTGTAATTTGCGTATGGTTACTGAAATTAACATTTTGCCTTGTTCTTTTAAGGGACTAAAAGATAATACCGTAATGACTAAAAGGCCCTTACTTGTATATGCCTCTCTAAAGATTTGAATTAAGTGTTTAATTATGTCATTAGTTAAGTGTTGCAAATGATTTAAATGCCCCAAGAAACTCATCAGTCAACGAAGCTCAACTATGTATGCCCATTTCTTTTCAGCCTATGCTCTTTCAATGTATATGTAATAACATCATCAATAAGGGTAAAAGTTTCGCCCTATCAGCTCAAACCCACCATGAGTCCGAATATAGTTTGGGCTAAGATTTCTCACTCTGAGGGCTGGTTAGGGTAAACAATTTCTGACCCTAAGTTAGGGTTGAGGCCTTGGTCTAAGCCCGACCTAGCCCAGCCCTACCCTAAACTTACTTTAACCCTGAATGTATATAATGATATATCATATATAATATACCTTAACCCAAGGGGATAACGCAGTTGGTGAGCAACGAACTTGGTATGAGCCGTAAACTCAGATGTCTTAAGTTCGACTCCCACTAGGCACACCTTGGGCCACTCACACGGGGGTGTTTAGTGCTATTTACTACTTTCAGTGAAAGTTGAATGGTTCTCATTTAACCTCGGTATGACACGGTCCATACAGTTTGTGGGGTCAGTATGGACCTGCGGGATTATTCATATATATATATATATATATACCTTAATAATTCTCAGATGTGTCTTATCTCTACAAGCTCTTCTCACTTTACTAATTAAACTTAGCCCTTTAGGGATGATCATCGTTTTAAATTGTAATGAGGCAACCATATGTGATTTCCTTGTTTTGAATTGTTTTATTTATGGGTGTCAATCGGTCGGTTTGGTTTGGTTTTGATCAGGTTGAATAGGTTTCGGTCTAGGAATGAGGGAGATTAAAACCAATCCATTAAGGAATTTCAGTTTTCGGTCGGTTTTGGTTTCGGACCGGTTGGTTTCGATTTATTTCAGTTTTTCAGTATCGGGTTAATACCGGTTTAGATCGTTTTTATTATTGGGCTTGAATCATAATGAAATCTTACATACATAACTTATAGTGACAAGATTTGATGAAAAAACATTTTAAATTTATGATTATGATTAAATTGTGGTTTATCGTTGTAAGAGAACTAATATTGAAACCAATGGATAACAAATTACTAAGAAGATAACTAATATTGAAATCACAAAATGAATTCTATTATCCCCAATCATTCATTTAATTATCCAACTGGTTTTGTATAGTGAACAAGGAAATCAATGGAAGCATTGTTACAATTTACAAATCAATTTCTCTATTCATAACGTAATATTCAATGATTTGTAATAATTTCCCTTACAATAAAAAATTTTCTCACTAATAATATTGTGAAAAATGGATAGTCAATTCACCAATTTATAATCTCATAATCATTTATTTTTTTTATTGGTTTTATTTGGTTTGGTTTCGGATTAGTTATTGGTCGGTTAGGTTTGGACCGATTTTTGAAAATCGATCCTAACATACCTCAGTCCAAAACCAATCCAATAAGAATCGGTTTGATTTGATTCAGGTTTTATCGATCAATTTCGATCAGTTTATCGATTCGGGCTAGGTTTTGACACCTCTAGTTTTACTTTTTAATGTATTTACATTAATACATTTTTATATGATCAGCCAGGGCCAGAGTCAGCCTGGCCTTGAATGGTAAAATAGGGTCAGAGTGGGGGTCAATTTCTCAATGGGAGTGATGCCAAATTACCAACTACCAAGTGACCTCCACCTATAAAACCAGAGTAAGGAAAAAAGATTAGTTGGCATAAGTTATATATATATATATATATATGAACCGTATGCCAAATCATATATACAGTTCCTCTACAATACAGAATTTCTCTATGTATGCATATTCGTTTCCCTCAGTTGAACTTTCTCTGAAGACTCCCGCAGACCCAAAAACAGTTGCAGGGCAGTGAGGTTGGTTCTCAGATCTCTTTCTTTATACCTCTGAATCTTTCGAGCTTCAATTATTTGAAGAAAGTTGTTGATTCTATTAATTTTCTGTTGTGAGAATAAGATTGGAGGCCTTCAATACCGATAAAAGGACTTCTCTTTTCTTGGTAGTTACTGTGAGTCTGTGATTGAATTGAATTTGAATTTACTTGGTCTCTTTCTTCCCGAGATCTGCTTAAATGATGGGAAATTTGAATTGAATTTGTTCCGTATAATGTTTTGATGGGTTGCTGAATCTTGTAGTTAGTGTTGCGTATAAGCTTGAATATTTTGGTTAGTTCTAATTTTGGGCAAGAAATTTTTTTTTTTTTTTTCCTGAATCCTCTGTTTCTTCTAGTCTTTTGATGTTTGAAATTAACATTTTGAAGATTCATTGACAGTTGGGAAGGAGTTGGCCCTATTTAATTGAGAAACGATGTGATAGCATATTGGTTCTTGCGTTTTCTTGGATGCATTTTAGATTAGGTTTGCTTTGCTGGGAAATTGGCTTTTTTTTTTGGGTAGTTTTTGTCAAAGATGATTCTATTTTAAGATAAATGGTGTAGTCTGCAGGTGGTGTCTTCCACTTATCATGTTTTTTCTGCTAGTCTTGGTTTCCTTGGTTGAGATGCTTCTACTAGATGGATGGGGTGGGTGCATGGTTGATACAGCTCCCCCATTGTATTCGCACTTCGCCACTTATAAGTCTGTGTCATTTCCTAAATATAGAAGCTAATCATGCTTGATAACATCTATATGAATTTGGACTTATGGGGACAGAGTTGATTGAAATCCCAATCTCAAACCTTCTTTTGTGTCATCTTTCCAATGCAAAAGAAAAAACCTGGATGAGCTTTGGCTACACACACTTGCTGGCTTTGTTTGAAAGTCCAGCTTGAAGAGCTGATAGATAGATAGAAGAGTGTTGAGGATTGATGTCTTGTATTCAAAGGAATGGATATCAACCATTTATGGGCATTCTACTGGATATGGGGTTCTGGCCTGTGGACATAGGCATCTTGTCAAACCTAGTATATCTTTGCATTGTTGTTTGCTGTTTCCTTTTTTTATTTGTTTCTTTTCTTTCTTGCTGCATGGTTAGGTTCAGTTTTCAAACAAGAGATCCTCACAATTATATATATATATATAATGTTCTCTGTGGGGAAGTGCACCTTCCGTCAGCCCCCCCCCCCCCCCTTTCTGTCTGTTTTTCTCGTTCCCATGTAAAACGGCCCATATGGGTAGGGGAGAAAGGGGGCACCGGTGGAGGGTGCGCTTCCCCACAGTTTGCACTCCTCCTTCTATATCTCGATAATTACGTCTTGGCTGCACATTTTTTATTCTCCTCTTTATGACATGCATTTGACCTATGTTCATTCTAGATCGAGTTCTAAGTTATTTACTTTGATCCAACGATTATATGTTATATATCTGTTTGCACTTGGTATTTCTGAAAATATTAGCAGAAGGACTTGTGGTTTTGGGATTAGTAGTTTAAGCTGTTTCAGTTGGAGATAATAAATTGATCTCTGAATCATGAGCTACTTGTGGCCAGAGGCGGGGCATTCAAGTAGATATATAACATATAAATTGGTGTGTGTGTGTGTGTGTGTGTATAGGCCCAAAGAAAGACAGTATTTGCAACTTGGGAGATAATAATTTATCTGATGGTAAAGTCAATAAACGTTAAGAAATAGCATTCAAGAAACTTTCTAAAATCCTGATTCTTAGATCATGATTTCCTACCTTTTATTTTATTTATTTATTATTATTTTTTTTATTGTTCGTTTAACCAAAGATTTCATTAAAAAGGTGAAACTAAAATTCTGGAGATAAGTGAAAATTTCAGAGCATGACTTGAACTCTCATTTGCCACAGCCATAAATTTCTTTTCCACTTTTTCATTTTGACTTGCTCCAAGTATGGCATCGAATAGAGTGGATTGGAGGTCCAGGATTCGAGTAGCAGATCCCATCTATCTGTGTTCTACTTCGTTATTATTTTTGTGATTTGTTTCCTTTCACTTTGCTTTCCTTTTCCCAGTCTTTGCTTGGATCCATGTAGCCAACCCCATTAATTTGTATGCTTGTCTATGTTGTTCAGACTCTCTTCCCTAAAGATCCTAGCACATAAAAAATGGCCAGTGGAAAAGTCCTAGCACATATTGAGGTTTTTCTTATCATCAATTCATGTCGATAGTGCAATTGTATCAGACTACGTTTTTTTGTTTCTGGGACATATCATTGGCCCCTGGCCCCTGGGATTTATAACTGTCATAGTTTCTTTTTTATTTTTTCCTTTGGTAAAGACTGTCATAATTTCCTTGCCAACCAGATATAGAGAGAAAACTGAAGATTAAGGCTTCCACATCTCCCCCAGATAAAATTATTTGTTTCCTTCCTCCTTTACCTAATTGAAAAAGAATAGGAAAATAAAAGATTTGTGTGTGGACTCCCCCCTCCCCTCCAAAACTTCCAAATGTGATTATGTTGAACATTGATGGCAGCCAGGACCTGTAGGTATGGAGGGTTTTTCAAGGCCATGATGGTAATTTTAGGTTGGTGTTTTCTGATCCATTTGGAATTTGTGATTATATCATGGAAAGGGTTGAAGGGATGAAAATTCTTTTCAAATCAATGATTGAATGATCTCAACATTGAAGGGGGAATCAAGTTTGCTCATTATGTGGTTACCTACCTATGATGGGGACCCATGGAGGTACTCACACATCATCAGGAAAAGTTAGAACCCTTAGTTCTACTGGTAACATTGTTTGTGGTGGTGTTGACATCTAGAATGGTCTACCTGATGAATTGGCTAAGGTTGGGAGGGGTCTAGGCACTTGTACTATTTTGGAGTCCATATGTCAGGTTCTATGGTCCTTCATATCTCTTCTTCTTGTTGATCTTGTACTAATAGTGCTTGTTTGGCTAAGGTTCTTGGGTTTCTACTTCCCGACTTCTAGAAGCCAACTCCTGGTTATTATAGGGGCTACAAAGGTGAAGCACCCTTCCCCAGTTTCTCCAGATTACAGTGATTCTAGCAGTAATGATTCAAAAAGAATTATGTTATTGGGCACTAACACGATTGTAATCTCTCCAGAAAAGTTGGATGAGTCCAATGGTTGTCTGGTTGTGGAAGATATTTGGTTTAACTGCTAGAATACTCTGAAAGCATGCCCGGATGATATTTGTCCAGTTTGAACCATTGGGGTCACTCCCGATTAAGGAAACTGGTTCAAACCCAGTGAAAATTAAAATGCATTGTTGTTACTTAGAAATTGGTTTAAAGCTACCCAAAGGTCTTTCTCTGCATGAACAATCATATGCACATGCAAAGTCATGATTTTAAGCACTGAGACCATCGTATTTTTGGGGTGAGCAAGCCACCAGGCAGAGAATTCCCTTTTGGTTATAGGGGATGCTTGACTGCTTATGTATAATTCCCTTTTGTTTGAAGGGCATGCTTGATTGTTATGTCTAAAATTAATTTTACAACCAATCTAGGAACTTAGAATACTAGTAAAATATTTGTTTCTTTTGTATGCCCCTTGTGACAGTATGTAGGCTTCTTTTCTTTTTCCTGTTGTTCATCAAGACTTGTATATGCATTACTGTTCTGTTCCGGGTCACTACCTGAAGTTTCACATTCTTGGAATAATGGTGACATTTGAATATGCCTTGTCACAATGGTATAACAGTGTGATATTCTTTTTGCATAGCTGCGATAATATGTTTTCTCACTCTGTTTGCATTTTTTATTGCAGTAAAGCCAGTTTTAAGGTTGGAGGTGCTCCAAGATCTACAATGAGTCTAGCTTGTCTTGTTTGTCATATTGCTGAAAGTCCCTCCCAATCTTTTAGGAGTTACTCTGTTTCAAGTTCAGATAATGAGGGCCGTTGTTCTATAATCATCAACTGTTTGAACAAGAAAGCATCTCTTGGACCAGAGGCACCAAGTAGCATGATCACATCAGCCAAAGTAACCCCATACCCAATTTTGGCCAACAGTCAGGGAGTCACAGGAACCCCAAGGCTAGTGCGGAGCCGTGCTACCAGGAGGGACCTTATGAGAGACTGGAACTTTGATGAATTAGCAGTGGAGCTTTAATTTTGCATCTGACTGGATAAAAGAGTAGAGTGATGTTGTTTCGGTAGACAGACCGACCTTAGAATGACATAGTAAGTTAGGACTCACTTCTATTTGAGCATTTCTGCATATATATATATATATATATATATAACCTGATCCAAACTTGTGCAATGCATGGGCAAGAGTATTATCTCCTTGGTAGGAACTGTACAGGTACTGATGACTGGAGTTGCTTTTGTTACTGTCTCTCTCTCTCTCAATCTCTCTCTCTCTCTCTCTCTCTCTAAGTATGTTTCCAAATCAATGTCTCAGTTGATTTTTATGTTTCATGCCATTAGTCCACCTATCAAAACAGATTCTATAGCTGTGATATTGGAAGTGTCTGTTGTTGTATGGACCTTTTGTTTCACTTGTTTAAAGGAGGTTTTCTGATCTTATCAAGTGATGATTAAAATACCTACGTACAAGCATTTAGTGGTAGTTATGTAATCCTGAAACATGAATCCTTTAAACCAACCAAAGCAGAGAAATAATCAAATGATGAACCAATGAAGTGAAAAAGGGTGAAAAGGCATTCTAAACGTGAAGGAGAGTTGCTGGAGAAAAGGATTCATTGTTGACCATGCTATCATTGGATGTTTGGGTCGCCAATCTCTTGCTTTATAATGGGAGAGCCACAAAGTAGAGTCGTTTATGAACCTACAAAGTAAGCCAAAGGGTTTGATCCCAGGACCTCCTGTTTTGGGTGCCGGCTCTTTTATGTGTTATCTAATATATTTCTTTTGACAATACGTGGGAGTGAATAGAGAAAGGGACGAGATTTCCTTTGGTTTGAAAATTGGTAAGTTTGCAGAACACCGCTACCCATAGATGTCTTTGTCCTTGCAAGATGTAGCCTCTCTTCTGCCCCAGTGGCATGTTTTGTTCTTGTTTTCTTTATATATTTGTATTCCCACTGCTCTTTTGCTGCTTCCTCTTTTCTTCTTCATCTTCCCTACCACCCACTAGAGTAGTACCCATTCCTCGAAATCAAGCAGAAGTGTGAGCACTCTTCTTCTCAAGAAGAACACCTTCACTACCAACCGTTCTTTCGTGAATCAGCAGGTCGCCTTTGCTACTGACCGTTCTTCCATGAATCAACCATGCTTGTACAAGGGAGGCAGTTTGGCGGGTGTACACCATACATGCGATATCAAATTTCTATGAACATAATGAATCCTTTTCTAGTTGTCATTCCAATTCAACATTTGTAAGAAACAATAACCAGGCAATAGGTATAAGACTTTGACAAAACAATTATACTAATTGAAATGTAATTACAAGTAAATGATGATTTACTTGTTGAAGAATCCTCTGAAACAGTAATAGAAATCGTCTGTCTTAAGTAGAGTTGAGTCATACTCTCCTTAAGGTATTTGAACACCCCGTATATGTATGCAACCGGGTTGACCTTACGTTTTCACCTCCAATATAAAACAACTCCCAAATTGACTAAGGTGCACTTCCAATAATCGATTCCAATAGGTATGTCCGAAAGTAATATTCAGAAACTCACAATAAACCAATACAAGAAAGAAAACAGAAACTAGAAGCACTTGCAGAGAACAGAGAACAAAAAAAAAAACTCTCATAGTATGTATTTCGTAAAATACCCAACAAAAGCAGAGTTCTGTATATATGGAATGTAAGCCTCTGTATACGAATGGGTAGACCTGTACGTACAGGTACCCATACGTATACAGGTGTCTCTTTGTAATGAGAAGGGTACATTCACTTATGAGGAAGGGTACATGTCTCATACATACAGGCACATGCATGTACATACACCAATAATGTCCCTTAAGAAAAAGTGTGGAATAAAAATTGCATGTAGTAAAAAATAGGTTCTTTGAATCGAGCCGGGCCGGCTCAATGTGCGCGGTTCAAAAGCACCCCAAGAACCCCCACACACATATGACAAGGGAGAATGCCTCTCCAAAGGGCTTACACCCTTAATTAACATTCTTACATATATATATATATATATTCAAGTTTTCTTTCATCCCTAAGCAATGTGAGACTAAACTTTTGTGAATTATCTTTAGCTCATTCACAACTCCACAAGTGCTAAAGACAAAATAGTAAAAGTAGAAGAGACACTTTCGAGGGGGAAAGCTGAATTTCAAAAAAATTACTTTCGATTTCAAAAAGACCAATTTGACTATAGTTTGAAACTTAAATTCCAACAATTCCCCCACAATTCAATGGTCAAAATTTCAACAGATGGAAACAAATGCCACCTTTTCTAGGTTCTTTGAACCACCCACACCCACACCCACACCCACACCCACACCCGTACCCATATTGTCGATGGAGGACCAGTGGGTAGCCATATTGGACGACACGATGGATAAGATTTGCGAGGACAATTGCACAATGGGAGGTTGATTGAAAGAGCTCCAGTCCTTCGTTTCGATGAGTCGGCGGTGGCCTATAGGGAGAAAGAAGTTGTTATGCCGATTGGAGGACGGGATCGAGGACCACGGATCGATACTGATATTTTCAAAATCGATGGAGACCATACAACGTTGTCCAGGCCAGAGTTAAAAAGCAAGCACAACAGTGATAGCCGCTGTCAGAGAAGATGACCCTAAAGGAGCTCTGATGCAGTGTTCAAGAGCAATTTCGTACATTGCAGATGGTCCCTCCAACTCGACCATGATTACCACTTCAGTTTCTACTTTCTAGTAATGAAATCCATCACTCCCCCTCTCCAGTTGCTATAAACCAGCTAGTAGTTATGAGTCTTAATGTCAATTATACTCACTCGTTGGTTACCACTACATTTCTGCCCAACCACTTATGTGACTACACTCCACTTCACCAGCTCAACTATTCCATGTTTATTACTGGAATTGGAACTCATCATCCACATTCCCCACCTCCTACAAACCCAATGGTTTATTTAAGGTTTATTAATGTGTCAAATCAACTATGATCCATAGAGGTTATGGATTCTAATGCTTTTCAATGTGTGCACTCGGTTAGGATCCCATTGGAACCCATCACTCCCACTCTCCCACAAACCAGCGGGCATTTCTAGCTAGGCTTATCAATAATGTCTCTAGTGAACCATTATCCCCAACAGGTTATGAATTCTACTGATTATCAATGTGGTCAATCGTTTACATCCCAATATGCTCCATTGGCTCGTAGTGCAGTTTCCATTCTTAATAAGCTTATCAGTTTGTGGAGACTATGTTGATTACCATTATCCCTTCCTCCCCATCATTTCGGCCCAATGTTTCATGGATTTTAGCCAGAATCAGGTTGAATTGACTGTGATCCATCTCCATTGGAGATCCTGCCTTGCATCGATAGATTTACTGTCAAATCTCCCCACTAATTGGGGCCTAAGAATGCAGTGCTCATTGGTTACATATCCAGTGGTAGAGGCTGGAGTTAACGTCAACATTGGAAATGAAGACCGGAGAATCTCGACGCCAATCCCAATTTCTTGCTTTGATCAATCTACATGGAGCCATTATGGATTCTTTGGCATAAGAAGTGTCTGATATTAAAGTGGACACCCATATGGCTTTGTTTGCCATTTCCACTCCACTAGTGATTTTTTTCATCTCACAAGGATAATTTTCATGTATCATGTTGTCTTGTTGGTTGTGTTTACGGCTTTGTTGCTTTGTTTCTAGGGTGTCTATTGAATCTATTACCGATCCCTAGCCTGGAAGGCCATTTCGATGGCATGTGAGACACTTTGCAAGTAAGATAAGAAAGAGGGAAAAAGAGAAGGAAGAGGAAGGAGGAAAGAAAGGGGGGAGAGAGAGAGAGTCTATATCATACACCTATTGCCAGAGGGGTTCAAACACTGTCATAATTGGGTTCCACAGTACACTTGAAGATTCTAATTTTTTCATTAAATTCGGAGAAGTTGAAAATTCCAATGGGCAATCAAAGTTTCTGGTTCCATCTTCGGAAACCAGTCATCAGAGACATTGCAGTGTTGTAAACTATTCTACACTCATTGATTTGTGCATTTGATTTACTATATTTCTATTGTATGCTTAGCTAGATTATACTATCATAGACATATGCTATGTGAGATTTCATTGTAGGGCATTGATATAAGCCCAACCCTAATTTTGTATTTGATGTCCAATGATGTTGGACAAAAAGACAATATGTTCCTTGGTAATTAGCACTACCTAAACATATCAGCCATGGGTGTGGCTTCTTAGATCATTCTGAGAAAACTAGGGTGAAAACCTAGCCTTTGTATGCCAAGGGTGGAAACTGGAAAATGTGTTCCCTAGCTGTGGGTGCAATTATAATTGGTGATAGATGTTGAGCCCGAAAGTGAGCATTACTCTGTGCATGTAGGCAACTGGACGAAGCACGTATTTCTTAGACTTTCCAAAAATAGTGGGAATCCCCAAATACTTACCCTGGCCCACAGATTGCTTAAAGCCAGTAGTAGAAAGCACCTCTCTTATAGTGGAAACATTAGTCTTAGGGCTGAACATGGTACAAGATTTACTTTGATTAATCTCCTGCCCTGAAGCTAAACAATAGTCCTTTACCATATTTACAATAGTTAGACCCTCATTTCTCCTTGTTTTGGAAAATATTAAGCAATCATCTGTGAAAAGTAAATGAGAAACTAAGGGCTCCTTTCTTTTGGTACTTATACTAGAAATAGTCTTACTTAACTTAGCCTATATCAGATGGTTAGAAAAGGCTTCCTAGCACAAGATAAACAAGTAGAGGCTTAGGGGGCAGCCTTGCTGGAGCCCCCTAGAAGGGGAAAATTGGCCTATTATGGAACCATTAATGCGCACATGAAAGGAAACAGTGGATATGCATTGCATAAACCAACTAGTCCAAATGCTCATTAGTTACATATCCAGTGGTAGAGCTCAAGGCTGGAGTTAACGTCAACATTGGAAGTGAAGACTAGAGAATCCCAAGGCCAATCCCAATTGCTTGCTCTGTTCAATCCATATGGGACCATTATAGATCTTTGGGACTAAGGAGTATGTCTGATATTAAAGTGGACACCCATATGGCTTTGTTTGCCAGTGTCACTCCACTAGTGGTTTTTTTCATCTCACAAGGATAATTTTCATGTATCATGTTGTCTTGTTGGCTGTGTTTACAGCTTTGTTGCTTTGTTTCTAGGGTCTCTATAGAATATGTTACCGATTCCTAGACTGGAAGGCCATGTTGATGGCATGTGAGACACTTTGCAAGCAAGATAAGAAAGAGGGAAAAAGAGAAGGAAGAGGAAGGAGGAAAGAAAGGAGAGAGAGAGAGAGAGAGAGAGAGTTTGTATCACACTCCTATTGCCAGAGGGTTTCAAACACTGTCATATCTGGGTTCCACAGTACACTTGAAGATTCTAGTTTTTTCATCAATTTGGGAGAAGTTGAAGATTCCAATGGGCAATCAGAGTTCCCGATTCCAGCTTCGGAAACTAGTGATCAAAGACATTGTAGGGTTATAAGATATTTCATTGATCTGTGCAAGTAAATTTCCATTATACAGTTAGCTAGGTTATATTGCCATAGACCTATGCTATGTGAGATTTCATTGTAAGGCATTAATATACGCACAACCCTAATTTTGTTATTTGATGTCCAGTGGGTTTTGGACACAAGGACAATATGTTCCTTGATAATTACCACTACCTAAACATATGAGCCACGGGTGTGGCTTCTTAGATCATTCTGGGAAAACTGGGTTGAAAAACTAGCCTTTGTATGTCAAGGGTGGACACTGGCAAATATGTTCCCTAGCTATGGGTGAAATTATAATTGGTGAGTAGATTCTGAGCTTGACAATGGACATTACTCCGTATATGTAGGCAACTCAACAAAGCATGTATCTCTTGTGTTGTGGTTGTGTGTGCTTGCATTATATTGTGCATTGGAGTGCTTATCTATAGGATGAGTGTGTATATCTGGTAGACTTGGTCACTTGGTGGTGCAGTGTAAATACGAATGTGTATGTATATGTGACAATGCCTAGAATGTTGGGTTATGAGACAACTCTGGGAAGCATCATTAGACTATGTGTGTATCTATTAAATTGACAACAATGATTGCCACATCAGGGTACGGTCGGAAAATGAAAAATGATTTGCCACACTGATTCACTACCCTCTTAATATAAACAGGGACCCAATACTTAGAAGAAGAATACTTGTTGGGTTGTTTTAGATGTGGAAGACTTTGAAGGAGAAGCAGAATTGATATCCTCCGCAGGAGGTTGTGCTATTTCAAATCACCATATTTTTCTTCTTTGTCGTCTATATTTCCATATTCTTTGCTCTTTTCTTCATTAATTTCTTCCATTTCTCCACCTTGTCCAGATTCTCTGTTCTTCGTTGGATATGTTTTACATTGTAAGGTGAGTCCTAGGGGTGTGATTTGTTGAAAGATATTTTTAAAGAGAGAAGGGAGGGTAGGGGTGGTGGCAAACTTGGCCAAGGGTAATCCTGAACCCCTTCCTAGATAGCACACCTCCTCCCTAACACCTTTCCTCGATGGTGACGCAGCATGAACGAGAGGGGGAAGGGAATGGGAAAAGGCAATAGGAAAGAGAGGGGTAAGAATAAAATTATGAAATATAAAGAACCTCAAATATAATATTGTTAAAACTTGATGTACCGTAAATATAACAATGGTGAATTTCTCGACAAATATAACCTCTTCCGCTATTCTAATTTCTAAGTGGTTATTCTATTTTGGGTAATGAAGAACTTGTCATTTTGAATTCTTGGCTTTAAGGAATTCCTATATAACTTATTAAGCAACACAATAAAAGTTTTTTCTATTCTTTTACTAAATGATTTTTGTATAAAAAATGTGAGATACCTAAAACATGTAATTTCGAACATTGGATACCCTATATGTGATTTCTATGTTGGTACCCAAAGTGTCATTTACCCTATATGTTAATGTAGTAAGATTATATATTTATTGTCACATAGGGTTGGGCTGGGTTGAGCCCAAACTCAGCCTAGCCCGATATCAGGCATGAAAATTTCAGCCCAAGTTCGTCCTACAGGCTGAAACACTTTGCCCAAGCCTTGATCAGGCTCACAGTGGTTAGGCTCGATTATCGCCCAAGATTGACCGATCGACCGAATGTGAACCATATTATGTTCACCCAAGTTAAGCCTGTTAAACTAGATAGTTGTTTATGGTGCATGACTTTAAATTGGTTAAGCCTGACTAGGCCCGACTGAATCCGACCCAGTTGACACCCTAACTGGATATATACATCCGCATTTCAGATATTTAATACCCTTTTTTTTTATTTATTATCGATAATCTCTATAAAACCCTAGGTACGTATTTGTCATGAAACTTAGGACATCAAGTGTCATTTCTGAAAGTTAAAGGGCAACTTTGTCGATTATCATTGTCTCTATAAAACCCTGAAACCTCTGTATTCCTCTGCTATCTGCGTTGGGTAAAAATCCTCTGTTTTCTTAATCTTGTTTTTCTTTGTTTTGCTACCTACAGAAGAGAACATGTGCCATCCTTTAGACCAACGGCCAAGATTGATCTTACGTTGAAGCTCATGCAAAATCGGTTTGAGGTAAACAAACCGAACCATTCAATGAATCAAACCGGACTGAGTCACTTTTTGAATTAAAACATTCAGAAACTCCCGCTGGAAGCCCTCTCTCGCACGACACTCCCTCTCTCACCCCTCTCTTTGTCTCTCACCCCTCTCTTTGTCTCTCACACCTCTCTCTGCTCACGAAGGAGAAGCTCTGCTGGGGTTTCATCTCGATCGCTCTCACTAAGGAGAAGCTCTTACCCTAACTCGCTCTCGGGCTCTCTCACGAAGGAGAAGCTCTGTTACCCTATGTCGATTTCTCTCTCTGCTCACGAAGAGATCGTTGATACTCTCTATTTGATCTGGGTTTGAATACTCACGAAAGCTGACCCTAAATCTCTCGCTCTCACGAAGCTCTGTCTGTTGGTCACGAAGCTCTATCTGTTCTCTCTGTTACCCATTATCGCTGACGAAGGCTTCTCCTAGGGTTTTCGCTACCTATATCTTCCAAGAGGAAGCAGGCGACACCAAGAGATTCTCTGTGCAACTTCTTTTTCCCACACCAATCGGTGACATGTAAACCCCTAACTATAATGTGTGATTTTAGATTTTGCAAATGATCCTAATTTTTTTTTTTTTCTGTAATTTGTTCTGTTCTCTTGGTATGCCGTATGTCCCTCCAACTTTAAACCCTAGAGTGGCACTCTCAGTGTAAAGCCAAAAAAGAATTATTGTATATAAACAATAGCAGACCATGAAAAGCCAAAAAAAAAAAAAAAGGTTTCTCTCAGATTAAACACTATATATAGATCCATCCGGTGATAGACTAGTTTGTGGCGTCAAATGCTCCAAATTACTAAAGCAGGTTTCTTAACTAGTTGTTGTTTACCTTAGGTTTGGGCT
>NC_056569.1:13157096-13184430 GCF_013358625.1 Macadamia integrifolia
AGAGGTTACAACCGTTAAAGCTGAGTCGTGTCAAGAGCAAGTTGGCAAACACATGTTTGGCTACAATAGTGATCCATGGTTAATACACATGCCACCCACCTAGTGGCTGGTCAAATTTAACTACATTAATATTGATAGATCTAATCAGAGTCTTAAAACTATTGGCAACATTCTTCTTCCGCAAAAAAAACAAAAAAAAAATGAAGGAGAAAGAAGGAGGGAATTGAATAGAAAAATGAGAAAAGGGGAGAAAGAGAAGAAGATAAGACGATTTTGATTAAAAAAATAAAAGTAAAGAGAAGAAGAGTGGCAGATTTGTAGAGAGAGAGAGAGAGAGAGAGAGAGAGAGGTGAGGAGGTAGTCGGTTTTGGAATTTCCACTCACCCATTTTTAGTGTTGCATGTCCAGACTCCGTGGTGATATTTTTTATGTTTTCTTAAACGAAAGGATGCTTTGAATTAGGGGAACTTTAAGAATAGAAAATGTCAAAAAATTGTTAAAAATGGAAGGTCACACCATTATAGTATTGGATAGATCTGTAAACTAAACCAAAACGGGTAACCTAAGTAGTTTTTATGGGAGAAAACAAAAGCTGACTTGTACTCTATATAGTCTATATGCGTTTTTTCGTAAGCCTATAGTCTATATGGCTCTTTTACCAAAAGAAGACTACATAGGACATTTTTCTATTAGAGTAGTAGTGAGATTTTTTTTCCTCTCTCTCTCTCTCTTATAGTTTTCTCGGGAAAAAAACTAATTTTATAAATTATAATCTTATATTTCTTTTGGTCAGGTAGAGAAGAGAGAGACATGTTAGAAATAGGAAGAAATTACAATTTAAAAATTTTCACTTATCTTCGGTTGAGTTGAACAAGTGGCAATATTAAACCATTGGGTTGAACAAGTGGCAATATTAAACCGCAGTGGAGGGTGATGCGGTAAAAATTGACCGGATGATCTTCCCTGCAGTTCCTAGTGCTTTAGCTGACCTGCACAGAAGAGATGACAGGGGAGAGCCGGGCTGACCCGACAGGGGACTCTCTGATGCCTAAGTCAGATCTTTCCATAGTAGATGCTCAAGAGAGCTTTTCCAGTAAAAGAAGAAGTGAGTGATCGAACCTCTGTGATGGAGGCTTACCATGGTATTTATAGGCTCCTGATGGAGGGAGAGTGGGAGATGATTGTGAAGAGTCATGTTTAGGCATGGAGTCCTTGAGGGGAGTGGCTGTGTGATTCTGAGAATATTCTGGGTCTTAGGTTATTCTAGCGGAATATTCCTCTCTTATCTCGGAAAGGCCAACTATGTGAGGGATAGATGTCTATGGTGACGTGTAGTGGATAGAGTCCTATCCTTCTAAATAGGGATTACATTCCTTGAATGTAGGGGTGGACGAAAGCACATTTCTGAAAATCTTATTGTTGACGTCGGGCCGAGGTGGCAGCAAGACCTGATGGAGGGCCGAGGTGGTAGCACGGCCTGATGGAGCGTCGAGGTGGTAGCAAGACCTGATGGAGGGCCGAGGTGCCAGCACTAATTGATGGAGGGCCGAGGTGGCAGCACGGCCTGATGGAGGGCCGAGGTGGCAGCAAGGCCTGATGGAGGGCCGAGGTGCCAGCACAGCCTGATGGAGGGCCGAGGTGGCAGCACGAGTTGGTGGAGGGCCGAGGTAGCAGCACGGTCTGATGGAGGATCGAGGTAGCAGCAGGGCCAGATGGAGGGCTGAGGTGGCAGCACGGCCTGATGGAGGGCTGAGGTGGAAGTATGGCCAGATAGTGGGCCAAGGTGTAGCATGGTCAGGACCGGTCCTTGACCGTGTCGTGGTTGGGAAGAAATACCCTCATCACTAGCCCCCTGTTTTAGCGGTTCAGCTCGGACAGCTAGGGCATTAAATTCCACTGACATTTCTGATCGTGTGCCATCCACTCGATGTGAAATGTGCTTTTTATTCCATGTGTCTTAGAGCCGTTACCTCACCTCGGGCAGGCAAAGAGACCGCTCCTGTCCGCCGTTGATTTCGACAAGATCCAACCATTCATTCTCCACCGCCTTCTCCTATAAATAGTGCACATCTTTCCCAAAAGTCTTATCATTCGATCTTATGATCAAGTCAGCTCAGCTCGCTCCCATCCTCAGCACAGACTATCAAAGAGTTTTAAAGCACCACGGTGTCGTGAACAACGCTCCTTCTCACTCGTCCTGCAACAAGTACGATTATGGTTATGACTCGTCGGTCCTCTGCTCAGCCTTCCGCATACCCTAGCACTAGTCCCAGAGATCCCAACATGGCATCCACGCATGATCCAGACTCACCCAACAAGACCCCCTTGACTACCGTGAGGCCTGGGGAAAATCACCCTGAGTGCCCTATTCCAAATCCTTTGTCCTCTAGTGACGACACTTCCAGTAGTCAGAGCTCTGACGACAGCCTCGGCTCTGATGGTAGCTCAGGCTCAGGCAGTAGCTTGGGCTCTGAGTCTGTGGAGGTGGTCTCGCCAGAGACTGTCCTGAGCAGGGCTAGGGCTGGCTAGACTGCCTCAGCTCAGCCCCCAGTGCCGTGGCAACAAGTACTCCGGGTGTGGGCCCCTCGGGTGCTGAAGTCTTTGAGGCCAACTAGGTAGAGTCTGAGGGGGAAGGCTCCGCCTCCTCCTCTGGAGAGAAGAAGACCACAGTGAATACCCCAAGCATCTTGATGCCCAAGGTGCTTAACCTGATCCAAAGCCAATATGGCATCCCAGATTACGTGGTTATGCGTGTCCCAGACTAGAACGAAAGAGTGGATGCCTCTGGGGATAAGGTTGCCCTTTATGATGTGGCCTTCCAGAGTGGTCTAAGGATTCCTGTGCTGGAGCTAGTCACCTCGGTCCGAGAACACTGGTCCAGAGCGGACTGTTCTTGGCTTTGAGGTGTTTGTCTCGAAGCTGGGTCGGACCGCAATGCTGGACCTTTGTAGGAAGATGTTTTTGGTGAAGAGGCACACCTCAGGGTGGTGTTACTTCACCAAGAGGGAGAGGGATGGTCCTTACAGTGACCTGAAGATGTTCCCCAACATGCCCTCCTCGGTGAAGAAGTGGAAGGAGAGGTACTTCTACGTGGCAATGGAGGGGAACCCCTTCAAGAGCAGCTGGGTCAAGCCCACCCTCTCCATGCTGAACCAAGCACCCAAGCTCTCCCCAGTTGATCTCCAAACATATCAAATGTGTTTGGGTGGGGAGGCTGTGGATGTTCGAATACTGCAGGATGAAGACTTCCTCTGGGAGTTTGAGCTGAGTGAAGTCCCTGGTGAGGGTCCGATCGAGTCCAGTTATCAGCTCAATTTTTTTATGTTTTAGCCTGTTCCCAGTACTGATAAAGCTCGGTTCTTTCTCATCTTGCAGTGGTTAATGTGAAGGTAGACAATAAGGCCCTGGCCGTAGCGGCAGCAGAGGCAAGGAAGAAAGATGCAACCTAGCAGGCTACCAAGAAGGCCAGTGACAAGGGCAAGGCCATGGCAGCCCCAACCCGGGTGTGAAGGTCGCCCCTCCCACTGGCGCAGGCAACAAGTCCTCGCCCCTTATTATTAGGGGCAAGCAAGGGAAGGAGATGCCCCCTCCAGTACAATATTCAGCTCGGCACAGGGCTCCGGGCTCTGTGGAGGCGAAGGAACCAGCTGGCGCGGTAGAGAAGGCGCTAAGGCAGACTGGCACACCTGACCGTGCTGGGGCAAGGTCCAATGGCAAAAAAAGGAGGCGCTTGCCAGTTGACGAGGGGCAGCACAGAAACCCTCCAAAGGTGGCCCGAATGGGGAAGCAGCCCACAGACCCCTGGGTGGACCTACTAGAGAACGGCACCGTTCTGGACCCCTTGGTAGCTCGAACTTGGTGCCACCGTAGCCATCCTAAGAAGGATGTTATCTGCGTGAGGAAGTTGCCTGACATTGACTTCGTGGAGCAGGTCTACGCCCAGATGGGGGACGTAAGTATTTCCCGCCTCTTACCCTTTATATTTATTTGAGTTCCTAGTATTCATGGCTCCACTGGATAAATGCAGGATTTTGCTTATACGGTGGAGGCCACCAGCTGGTTTTACGAACATGGTCATTACCTGCGAGAAGTTGGATGATGAGGTAAAGCGCCTACGGGGGGATCTTCATATGGCCACAGGCCAGTTGGAGAATGAGAAGAGAAAGGCTTAATCTGAGGAGCAGAGGGTGAAAGACCATGAGGAGAGGGCTAACGAGCTGGAGCGCGAGGTGGCTAAGCAGCTCAGGATCAACAACGGCCTTGTTAAAGAGAAAGACACACTTCAGAGCGACCTGGCCAAAGCTCAAGAGGCCAGCAAAAAGAAAGAAGTTGAACACTCAGGTCAGATTTTTGAGTTGGAGAAGAAACATCAATCTGAGCTAGCTTTGAACGATGAGGTCACCGCTAAGAGGTGGTTGAACTCTAAAGCTGGTCAGAAATGGCTAGTTGACGTCAACGTCTCCTCATTTTAGGCTGGCTCAGAACACGCCATTCAGTTCGTCCTTGGCAAGATGCCTGATTAAGATTTCTTTGAGTATGAGCAGTGCGCTCCTGCCCCAGCTCCCTCTGTATAGCTCGTTGGTCAGACTGAGGTCGGTGAGGAGGTGACCCAAGCCGACCCTAAAGCTACCAAGTGATCCAACTCGCTCCTTCCTGATCCAGCCCCCCAGCTTCTACAGTACTGGTGTTGTGCTTCTCCTTTTTGTCTTGTTTCTTTCTTTTTTTCCTTTTTCCCATTGTGGGAGCGATGTAATCTTCTTGCTTCTCTTCTTCTTCTTGTTTTTTTTTTTTAAATCCCATTTGGGAGTTGATATAACTTTTGAGGGTTTCTTCCCTCCATTAATGGAAAAAATTCTTTCTTCCCTCATTGTGTTTCTTTAGTTTCTGCAAGGTAGTTCCATTTTTCAATTGAACTTGATTCGGTCCTGTGTGTCTTTGTGTGGCGAAGCATCATGCCTGAACCTGGACCACCATACAAGAATGCCTAATCCGGATTTGGGATTAAGGTGCCGAACCATAGCTAGTTCTTCATGCCTTAGGTGTTAAGGTCTTGAGTTGTGAAAACTAGGGTAAGGTCTCATTGATGGTGCCGACCTAGAGCTCGGTCTTAGATGCTGCCAAGCTGGAGCTCGGTCTTTGTGCCTTAGTTACTCTTTGAGTCATCAAACTAGGGTCTGGTCTTATTGGTGCTGAGCTGGAGCTCGATCTTAGATGATGCCGAGCTGGAGCTCAGTCTTAGATGCTGTCGAGCTGGAGCTCGATCTTTATGCCTTAGTTGTGAAGGTCTTTGAGTCGCCAAACTATGGTCTGGTCTTGTGGTGCCGAGCTGGAGCTCGGTCTTTGAGTAGCCAAACTAGGGTCTGGTCTTGTGGTGCCGAGCTGGAGCTCAGTCTTAGTTGCTATCGAGCTTGAGCTCGATCTTTGTGCCTTGGATGTTAAGGTATTTGAGTCGCCAAACTAGGGTCATGTCTTGAGTAGTGTTGAGCTGTAGCTTGGTCTTAGATGCGTGTCGAGCTGGAGCTCGGTCTTCAATGCCAACAAGCTGTACTCAGTCTTAAAAGAGCCAGATATTTAGGAAAAGCTTCATAGTATATTGATGTGTGATTTGCACTTGGGACAAATACATTGCTTCAAAATAGAATCTAATCCGCTCTGTGATAAAAATTGAATAACTGAGATATGGAAGCTAATGTGCTGAAAGTATAAAATCTACAAGACTAACACCCAATCGATGGGATTTCAATGCAATCTACTGATAAAACTGTCTACTGGTGAAATTTTTTGAGATTTTCAACATTCCATGCCCTTGGTATAGCTGTACCCCCTGAGTCTGCAAGTGGTATGTATCGGGGCGCACCACTTTGGAGACTATGTAAGGGCCTTCCCAGTTCGTGCTGAGCTTGCCTGCAGCTACTTTCCTGAGGACTAAGTCACCAACTATGAATCCCCTTGGTTTGACCCTTCGGTTGTGATACTGTCGGACTTTCTGTTTGTAGGTTTCATTTCGTACAAGTGTTTTTTCCCGAACTTCGTCTATGAAGTCGATGTTTGCTTGGAGCCCGGCTTCGTTCTGTGAAGCTTCAAACACTGCTGATTCGAACAAGGGTTGGGTTACCTCCATAGGGGTTAACGCTTCAGTCCCGTAAGCCAACCGAAACGATGTCTCTCTTGTGGGGGTCCGAGCTGAGGTGCGATATGCCCAAAGTACACTGAGTAGTTGGTCTTCCCAGTTCTTTTTCTCCCGATCCAGCCTCTTCTTTATTCCATTTAGAAGTATGTGGTTGGTTTTTTCTACCTAACCGTTTGATTATGGGTGTGCTATAGTAGTGTTTCAGAAATCAATATTATAGTTACTACAGAAGAGCCTGAATTTCCAATTGTCAAATTGTCGACCATTATCCACGACCAACACCTTTGGGACACCATAGCAGTATATGACGTCGTCCTTGACGAACTTCTCCACTACCTGCTCAGTGATCCTGGCTAGAGGACTTGCCTCCACCCATTTAGTGAAGTAATCAATAGCGACAATTAAGAATTGGACACCCCCTTTTCCTTTCTTGAACTGTCCTAGAATATCCATTCCCCATTTGCGAATGGGATCAGGTAGATCACGGAACTTAGTTTTGTAACTGGGATGTGTGGTATTGGGGCGTGTACCTGACACTTAAAGCATTGTCTGACAAACTTCATTGCATCTTGTTACATGTTTGTCCAGTAGAATCCTTGGCGTAGCACCATGTAGGCTAGTGCCCTTCCCTTGATGTGTCCCCCACAAATTCCTTCGTGGACTTTGCGAAGCGTCTCTTCAACTCTGTTCGGGGGCAGGCACTTCAGCAGGGGCCAGGATATTGCCCTTTTGTAAAGTACTCCACCCTGGAGGGTGTATTTGGATGCTCTCCTTTTGACTACCCTTGCTTCTACTTGATCTCTTGGGAGATGTTCGTCACGTAAATAGTCCACGATGGGATCCATCCAGCTTAGCTCGGATTTTTGCGTATTGCTCATAGGTAGGTTTGTCTAGTACTTCAAAATATACAGAGCTTGCATAGTCCCCGAGTTCTGCTGTAGCTAGTTTGGGAGGGCATCTGCTATTGCATTTTCCTCCTGCAGGATCTGTACCATTGTGAATATGTTAAAACTGGTCACCAAATGACGTACTTCTTTCAAATACTTGGCCATTCTCTCTTCTTTGGCCTCGTATTGCCCATTGTGGTTCATGATTAGTTGGGATTCACTATGTGCGCCCAAGTCGTCTGTTATTACCGTCTTTGCGAGTTTGATTCTCGTAATCAGAGCTTCATACTCTGCCTCATTATTTGTTGCGGGGAATGCAAATCTAAGGGTCTATTATATCATGAATTTCTCAGGGCTTTTCAACACAAGTCTTGCGCCACTCCTCGTTGTGGTTCTGGATCCATCAACAAAGAACTCCCACTTTATGTTCAGCTCGGCCTCAAGCTCTGCCGCTTCTTCGATTTGTGTACATTCTACTAGGAAAGCTGCCAGCACCTGGCCCTTGATTGCGCTTCTTAGTCAGAATTCAATGTTGTGCACACTTAATTCGACAGCCCAACTTACCATACGTCCCGCTACGCTGGGTTTGTGAAGTGACTTTCTCAGTGGTTGATTAGTTAGTACAACAATGGCGTGTGCTTGGAAGTAGGGCCTCAATTTCCTGGCTGTCATGACCAACACCAGTGCAAACTTCTCAATCATTCGATACCTTGTCCCCGCTTCCAGGAGCATATGACTCACATAGTAGATGGGCCTCTGGGTCTTTGCCTCTTCTCTCACGAGGACTGCGCTAACGGCTACCACGGAGGTAGCGAGGTAAAGCTATAACTCCTCTCCAAGCTCTGGTCGGCTCAGCAGAGGGGGCCGGGTTAGGCAAACCTTGATTTCATCAAAAGCTGCTTCGCATTCCTCTGTCCAGCAAAATTTTTGTTGACCTTTTCCTCCTTTTGATAGCTTGAAGAACGGAAGACACCTATCCCCAGCTCGAGACAAGAACCTGTTAAGTGCGGCCAGGCACCCCGTCAGTTTCTGAACTTCGCAAATGTTTCTTGGTGGATGTATCTCATGAATGACCTCAATTTTTGAGGGGTTTGCCTCTATTCCCCTTTGTGACACTAGAAAGCCCAAGAATTTCCCAGAGGTTACTCCAAATGCACACTTGGTTGGATTTAGTCTCATCTGGTTCTGCCACAGGACATCGAAAGCTTCCTTCAGATCTAGCACATGATCAGTGCCTTTCGCGCTCTTGACTAGCATATCATCAACATAAACTTTCATATTTCTTCCGATCTGGCTTCTGAATGTCGTATTCACCATCCTCTGGTAAGTGGCTCCAGCATTCTTTAGGCCAAAAGGCATTGCAGTGTAGCAGTAGTTGCCCTGAGTGGTGAGGAAAGCAGTTTTCTCCTCATCTTCCACCTTCATCTTTATCTGGTTATAGCCAGAATATGCGTCCATGAAGGTCAGCATCTCGTGGTCTGCAGTCGAGTCTATGAGGGAGTCAATCCGAGGCAAAGGATAGCAGTCTTTGGGACAGGCCTTGTTCAGGTCAATGTAGTCTATGCATATCCTCTACTTCCTGTTGGACTTCGGAACCATAGCCACATTGGCTAACTAGGTCGGGTACTTTACTTCCCTCACAAACCTCGCTGCTAGGAGTTTGTCAACCTCCTCGTTGATGATGGTGTTTCGCTCAGTCGCGAAGTTCCTGCACTTTTTCTAGACAGGCTTGAAGTTAGGGTTAACGTCCAGACTGTGCTCAACTACGGCCCTGGAGATGCCTAGCATATCAGAAGCTTTCCATGCGAAAATATCAAAGTTTTCACCAAGGAAGTTCAAAATTTCATCGCGGCATTAGGAGCTCAGCAGTGCTCCGAGCTGGACTATTTTTGAAAATCTCGGCCTCAGTGATTGGGACAGTAAGTAGCTATTAAACTGGCTCGGCTTGGGTCAGGAGGCTTTCATCTCAGTAATCAATAATTTCTACCATACATGCTAGGCCTGAGCATAGTTTCTTAACAGATTTTATGAAGTTCGCATAGCATTCCCGGGATTCCTTGTGGCTGGACTTGCACTCCCCGACTCCATTGCTGGTTGGAAATTTGACTTTCATGTGCTTAGTGGACACAATCGCCCCAAGACCATTGAGACCAGGTCGGCCAAGGATTGTATTATAGGGTGAGGCGATCTTGGCGATCATAAAAGAGCCCATGATAGTGGTTGTCTGAGCTCCCTGTTCGATGGTCACACACAAGTCAACAACTCCTTCTAGCTCTGCTGGCATGCCTGAAAATCCGTACAAGGGTCCTGGGGCTGGTTTTAAGGCCCCAGTGCCAAGCCCCAGTTTTATGAAGGCTTCGTATGGCATGAGGTCAACGGAGGCTCCCGTGTCCACTAGGACCCTGTGGAAGAGGTGGTTGGCCACCACTAATTGAACCACGACAATGTCGTTGTGAGGCTAGTTCAACTGTTTCAGATCTTTGTCAGAGAACATAATGGGTGGGTCCGTTCTGAGGGCTTTGACAGGTTGTTCCATGATGCATACGAACCACGCGTGTGCTTTGGCTTTTTTGACTGATTTTGTCATGGGTCCGCCCATGATTGCTAGGATGGTTGGACCCACGGGTTGGTTATCGTAAGCGTCAGGTCGGTCCGTGGCTGGGTCCTTGGACGGCTCGGTCCTATCTCCGCTCTGCCTGGCATCATCTATCCTCGGCTCGGGCCAGTTCCCACCATATTTTTGCTTCAAATACTGGTTAAGGTATCCAGCCTTGATGAGCTCATCAATTTCCCTTTTCATAGATTTGCAGTCTTCAGTGTCATGTCCATGGTCTCGGTGGTATCAATAATACCGATTGGGGTTCCTCTCCTTTGGTTTAGCTGTCATTGGCCTGGGCCAGCGAAAATACTTCTGATCTTGGATCTCTAAGAGCAGGTTTGTTCAGGAACAATCAAGTTCATATCGCTCAGATTCAGTTATGTCAAGCGGCTGATCTGTTCTGTTCTTCTTCGGCTCGTGAGAGTCATCCCTAGGTCTCAGAGTCCTTTTCTTCTCATTCTCCAACTGATCACCCCTGTTAGCTATTCCTCTGGTGGCCAGAACTTCCTCCATGTTGGCATATTGATTGCACCGTCTCAACAGTTCAGGCATTGTTTCTGGTAAGTCGAGGGCCAGAGACTGGACTAGATTAGGGTGCATTACCCCGTTGCACAACGTGTTATACGCCACTCCTTCCTGTAGGTTTTTTACCTCCAGTGTTGCCTTAGGGGGTGTTTGGTTGGGTAAATCAAATAGTGTATGTATTGGATATGAAAGTCAATCTTTTGATAGACATTCTTCTGAATTATGTTTATTTCTGAAAAATCATTTGGTTGCCTTGAGGCTAGTACATGTTTCTCGTGGGTTAAGATATTGGCTTCCGTAGAGAATGTCTATCTGCTTTCTCTTTTTATACTAGGTGGTAAAAAAGGTTGCTCAAATCTGAGTTTAAGTGTTGAGGTAAACTCAGATTTGAAACACTTCCTTTGTAATATGGTCATTCATGGAAAGTAGGATGTTCACTTATGAGGGTCATCTTAGTGGAACCAAACAACTCAAAAAATTAAGAATTATCATTCTAAAGAATGTCATCCCAAAGATTTACCAAACCAAACACCCCCTTAGTGAATCGGGCAAGGAACTCTCTTAGAGTCTCTCTCGCTCCCTGCCTCATGTTCATCATGTTTTGCGTAGTTTGCTTCTGCTTCATACTTGCTTGGAAACGTGTGAGGAACACTCTTGTCAGCTCTTCATAGCTGCGGATGGATCGGGGCTGAAGGTTCGACATCCACACCAACGTAGCTCCTTTTAATGAGGTTGTGATAGCTCGGCAGAGAATGGCATCTGACCTACCATGAACCATCATGGCCGAACTGTAATATAACAGATGATCATATGGATCTGTGGTGCCATCATATCCATTAAAGACGGGTATCATGAAATTTGGAGGCAGCTCAGCGTCAATCAGCTCGTCGGATAGTGCATTATGGGCTGGAGTTATAGTAATGTCGACCGGGTGCCTTTGCCTCTACATTCCTTCTACTCGCTCAGTGAGTCGCTTGATACGGCTCTCCAAGTCGTCCCTTCTCTCCTCGGCTCGGTGATCCGGGTATCGGCATGCCCTTTCACCACTTCTGGGGCTTCTTCCTCGGCCTTTGTGACCATCGGGCCGATCCTGACCTTACTGTGGTGCGTCTCTAGTCGGCTGATGGGTGAGCCCTGACCCGCATGGGGTTGATCTTGTCTAGCCAGCCTCTGGTAGTCTTCGTGTTCCTCTCTATGCAGACCTCTACTGAGTCTTTGAGGTGACAGTTGGCGTCTTCTTACCTGGGGTGGGGATCTATGGGTATCATGTGTCTCTAGACTCTGGTGACGCATAGAACGACAAGCTCTCCCGTTATGGGCAGGAGCGGGACCTTGCCTGTGCCCCTCAGTAGGAGAGCGGGGTGGTACCGAATGAACAGTGTGTGACGTTCTGGCCGACCGCCTTCTTGCTATTGATTGAGGGGTGACACTGTTGTTAGGAGATTCATCGTGAACTAGTCCGTGGCACTGGAAGTACCGAGCCGAACTGGTGTATGAAGTCCCGCACTAGTGTGTTTGTAGCTAACACTTGCAGCTGCAAGCTCTGCATTTGCTCTTCCATGTTTGGGTGAGTTACCCGGGATGATGGGACATGGCGAGATAGCTGAGGGTTTTGCTCGCACTGATCCCCCTCTCCCTGGGCAACTTGCTCATCAGGCCTGGTTTGCTGGGGTCCTCGTGGAGGGGTCTCTGCTGGGATGTTTTTCTGCTCTACCATTGGTGGTGAATGGGGACGTCCATGTGGTAATTCGCGGGTGGATCTTGCTCTCGTTGTCATTGAAGAAACAATCTTCTCATTGGTCTAAGGTGACTTGTTGTGACAGTTTCCCACAGATGGCGCCAATGTGATGCGGTAAAAATTGACCAGATGATCTTCCCTGCAGTTCCTGGTGCTTTAGCCACCTGCACAGAAGAGATGACAGGGGAGAGCTGGGCTGACCCGACAGGGGACTCTCTGATGCCTAAGTCAGATCTTTCCACGCAGATGCTCAAGAGAGCTTTTCCAGTAATAGAAGAAGTGAGTGATCGATCCTCTTTGTTGGAGGCTTACCATGGTATTTATAGGCTGCTGATGGAGGGAGAGTGGTAGACGATTGTGAAGAGTCCTATTTAGGCGTGGAGTCTTTGAGGGGAGTGGCTCTGTGATTCTGGGAATATTTCGGGTCTTAGGGTATTCCAGGGGAATATTCCCCTCTTATCTCGGAAATGCCAACCCGTGTGAGGGATAGATGTCTATGGTGACGTGTAGTGGATAGAGTCCTGTCATTTCTGAATAGGGATTATGTTCCTTGAATATAGGGGTGGACGAAAGCACGTTTCTGGAAACCTTATTGTTAATGTCAGGCCGAGGTGGCAGCACGGCCTGATGGAGGGCCGAGGTGGTAGCACGGCTTGATGGAGGGCCAAAGTGGAAGCACGGCCTGATGGTGGGCTAAGGTGTAGTATGGTCAGGACCGATCCTTGCCCGTACTGTGGTTGGGAAGAAATACCCTCATCAGAGGGTAATTGCTATCCACGTACACAGAGAGTATAGTGAAAGGTCTTCTGTTAACCTAACACGTTTTTACTCGGGCACTTTCAACGTCTCAGAGACGTGAGCGGGACGCTGTCAGCTGACTCAGCTCAAACAATGTGAGTAAGCTTTTTAACTTTTCTTACTAACTTCTCAGCTTTGCTTCGCTTCTCAGCGAAGCCTTCGCTTCAGTCTCAGCGCGGGAAAATGCTCAAGTTTGAATTTTAACAATCCTTTCAAGAAATATCAGAGGGGCAGATCGAGTGATAATTTCTGCAGGAATCCTGAATGAAGGAAGACATAATAAGCTTCGATGATCTTCATCTCAGGTTTTCTACTTTTCTTGTATCTGCGTCTCCATTAATGAAGTTCACCGTTGAATCTGGTTTCATCTTTTTAGCCAGAATGTGAACAGTTTTCGTGGATAATATTGGAGATGAGGAGTTCCATCTGTTGAAGATCGAATTTATGTTATGAACCAGTTCTATTTTCGATTTCAGGAATCCTGAATGAAGGAAGAAATAAGCTTCGATGATCTTCGTTTTTAGGTTGAGGAGTTCCATCTGTTGAAGATCGAATTTATGTTATGAACCAGTTCTATTTTCGATTTCAGGAATCCTGAATGAAGGAAGAAATAAGCTTCGATGATCTTCGTTTTTAGGTTGAGGAGTTCCATCTGTTGAAGATCGAATTTATGTTATGAACCAGTTCTATTTTCGATTTCAGGAATCCTGAATGAAGGAAGAAATAAGCTTCGATGATCTTCGTTTTTAGGTTTTCTACTTTTCTTGCATCCACTGAATTTGTTATTTGTATTTTTGTTCTCCTATCATTTGAATATAATGTTGGGAATCAGTTCGATTCTGGACTTGTAGGATCCTGAATGAAGGAAGAAAGCTTGGTGATCTTCGTCTCCATTAGCGAAGTTCGCCTTGTGACTTGTGCGAGACATTGAATCTGGTTGCTATTTCTAGCCAGAATTTGGATAGTTTTTGTGCATAAAAATTGGAGATGAAGAGTCCCATCGGGTGAATCACTGTTTGGGATTTTTATGTGTCGACGCAAGAAAACCTTGTCCACACAAGAAACTGAACTTACCAACCTAGCTCTATCCCTCTCTCCAAAGAAGCTTGAGGCCGTGGTTGTGCCACGTACATCGCCTGGAATAAAGAGGAAACCATTGGAGCGAAAATAACGAAGGTGAGGGCCTCAGACATTAACAGAAACAATAAAGTAATACGAGCGAACCAACCAAATATAATAGATTCCGTAAGATTTATATTTTATAGGATACCACATTTTAAAAAAATTGTTTTTTATTTACAGACTTTCTGGCATATTTTCCTCGAAGGTAGAAGAGATTTGTGTGTTTTTTGATGTGTGTGAGGGAAGCCAAAATAAAAGTTGGGATTTTGTGAGGCTGACACGAGCCCTGTTGGTGAAGCTTGAAAGCAATCCAAGCTCTGATTGTTTGTGTGGGTCTCTTCTCAAGCCAGTAACAGGAGATCACCTCAAGCCTTAAGGTATTGGTACCTTTCTCTATTGCAATCTCTCCTTCTCTACTCCCTACTTCTTTCTCCCTTTCCGATACTTCGATTCTGTATTGGAATTCTTAAACTGGAATGAGTACTTCAATACTCGTGCAATCGGATTATACTAATGTTCTTTGGCTAAATGCCGAAATTAACTTTTCTTTTCTGAAAGTAGGTACTTTCCGGAAGATCCGTTTGGGTTGTTTCTGCTCAGAATTTCATGCTCAAAAAGATTTTTAATGTTTATTATTTTGTACAGGAGATGATTGTGTTTGATTTCTGAAACTGAAGTCGGTGGACTGGTGTGGTTTTCTTTTGCCTGGAGAAATCTAAGGTTGAGATGTTGTTGGTTGTGATTCTCAAGTGTGAGTTTTTTCAGTTCAAAATGGTGATTTTAGAAATGAGAGTTTGTGTCAGATGTCGAAGCTTTATTCAGTTACTTCATGGCGGCGTTTCCTCTGGCATTGGAGCTGCCATAGGTTGATAGTGATGGAGGGTTCGTCGGAGTCTCGTTGGGAGAAGTCTGATAGTTCTAGGGGATTAAATGCTTGTGTCGTGTCCAGTGGGAGTCTTGGGTTAGTTCACACTAACAGGTTTGGCGTCGCAGGTGATGAGAAAGAGACAGATTGGGTTGGTTCTCCTGGTGTCTATGTAGATGCGGAGGCTGCGGGAGATGTTGGTTATCATGCATTAGGACGGGGTGATGTTAGCTTGAGACAATGGTTGGATAAACCAGACCGATCTGTTGACATCTCAGAATGCTTACATATCTTCAAGCAGATTGTGGATACTGTGAACCTGGCACATAAGCAAGGTGTTGTTGTTCGTAATGTGTGCCCATCTTGCTTCGTCATTTCCTCATTCAACAACATCTCCTTCATTGAGTCTGCTTCATGTTCCAGCTCAGGTTCTGATTCATACGGCAATGCCCTGAACAACCAAACTCTAGGGGGACTGAACTGCTCTTCACCTTCACCCCAGGACTTGCCTTGTCGTGGAGGCAGGATCGCTGCTTTCCCTAGGGTATCGGAAACCAGTTGTTTGCCGTCAGGTTCAGCGTATCTGACACGTCTATCATCAATAGAAAATATAGAAGGAAATAAAATAGAAGGTACTAGGAAATTTGAAGATGCAGAAGAAAATAGGAAGACCTTCCCACTAAAGCAGATATTGCTTATGGAGGCCAACTGGTACACTAGTCCTGAAGAAGATGCTGGGGCTTCAAGTTCTTTTTCGTCGGATATTTATCAACTGGGGACTCTTCTTTTTGAGGTTTGTATTGCCGTAGCTTGTCATTAATATTTCTAGTCGGATAGGATGGTAAAATATAGGTTTTGTTGTGGTCCTTCATCTAATTTTAAATCAATGCTGCTTTATATCTTAGCAGTTATTCTGTCCGTTTGGCTCGATGGAAGAAAAGATCAGAACAATGTCCAATCTCCGACATCGAGTTCTACCCCCTCAGTTGCTGTTGAAATGGCCAAAAGAAGCTTCCTTTTGTCTTTGGTTATTGCACCCTCAGCCAAGTACTAGGCCGAATATGAGGTGGGTGCAAGCATACCTTATTTGCATCTGTACATCTTCATTTGTACCTTGGCCTCCTTTCTTGCATACTGTAATAAACTGTTCCTATCACTTCTTAGCGACATTACAGAAACTTCACTGCCTTTTGATTTGTGTCGCAATATCCACGTGGAATTACAGAAATTTACATTGTTTTAAGATATCTAATTTTGGGAAAAGAACTATGATATTGAAAATTGAAAATTATTATCATGTCCATTAAGCTGTAGAAATTTTGTTTTTCTTTCTTGTTAAATTTGATGCTGAGAGTTCACTTTGATAGTAGTGAAAGAATGATATCCTAAATGATGGATGTTGCCTACTTCACTGCATCTAGCTATTCATTCACTAAATAAAGTTCATATTGTTACCTTAGAACTCCACTTATCCTTCTGTGTCATCACAACCTCACACCTGATAGATCCAGATTTCCCAAAGATCACCTATCAAAATTTATTTGATAACTCCAACTGGGGGTGAAATCCAAAAGGCTTAATCTGATTCCTGAAGGTGTTTGAAATGACCTGTAATCATTCAATCCTGGAACAAGTTGCTGCATGGGCATCCTTAGAAAGAGGATGTAGTTTGCTTCACTGCTGCTCATTGAGCCACTTATTTCTAATCCATTCGATTACCATCTAAAAGCATCTGTAAGTAAGGTGGCATTTCCGACTAGATTCACCGAAAGATGATAAGCACACTGCACTAATTTTTATCTAAGAATCTATGTTTTAAATACACCCACATTGAGGGATCTTTTTTTTTCACAAACTTGCTAACTCAAAAAATAGATTGTTAGGTAGATTTTCTGTCGAGCCAGTTATTTGTTTTGAGACACTGGAATGATCAGGTACATCCTGATTCTTGCTTTTCCAGTTGGTGACAATATCTCTTATGATTTTCCTTTTTTTATTTTTGTTTTCGCTTTGGGGTGAGGGGGGGGGGGGGTGGTAAGCTGAATCCAAAGTTCTTATGGATTTATAGGCTAGCAGTATCTGACTGACTTTTTTTTATTTATTTTTATCAAAAATTAAAGGCTTCTGATTGACTTTGAAACATGATATCATGGAAAACAGTAACAGTCTGTCAACAAGAACTTACAATCTAGTTTGCGGCTGTGCATTGTGATAGAATAAGCTCTGGGTTAGTTATGCTTTCATGGCGTCTCTTGTGATTTATGTTCTTGTTGAAATCACTCATCTCCTTGAGTTGATGCTAGAATAATAGAAAAATACATTAATCTTACTGTCTTTCTCTTCTTTTTTGTTTATTTACCTCATGGTTGTAGATATGTTTTGGATAGATAGGCTTGGAACTGGATCTCCATTAGTGGATGAAGGTTATTTTGATTCAGGAAGAGTATAAGCTGCTTTGCATTAGAAAAGGCAAATGGGCATACTCAAATCCTTGGCACACCTAAGCTGACATTCTGTAATTCAAGTTGAAGTGATTAATTACGCCAATTTAGAGCTTTACAGTATTAAAATTTACATTAGTTGTTTTTCTCCCACTATCATCCGTAATTAATTACAAATGGGATTCTTGTTTCTTGATTTATCAAATTAGTAATATTTGAAGTTAGGTAGGTGCTCATCCTATCCTGACTCTGTGCCTTCTTAATTACTTTTAGGTGGCATATGAGACACAAGTTTCTCCCTTCCTGTCTAATTTTTACATCTGACAATCTCTTCCCCCTCCTTCATACACGGTTAGATTGAAATATCTTTGGGTTCTTGTCTGGGACTTTTAAACAAGATGGCATCTGACATGTGTTGTGTCTTTTTGTCATCTGTAGTCTTTGCTTTCCATGAGATTAAAGTTTTCAGATGCTAAATATAACTTCTTTTGTAACTATATCATTTTGTAATTATATCAGTGACCTTTTACAAAGTGAGTTCCTCAATGAACCAAGGGATGATTTGGAAGAACATCAAGCAGCTATAAGTCTCAGAGAGCAAATTAAAGAACAGGACTTGGTATTGGAATTCCTGTTGCAGATGCAACAAAGAAAACAAGAAGCTGTTGATAAATTGCGCCATACCATTTTCTGTCTATCTTCTGATATTGAAGAAGTTCTAAAGCAGCAAAGCATCCTGAAGAAAAAGGGGGACTTGTACGCCAAACCAAACAAGGATGATAATTCAGCGTTGGAAATGGTAGTTCACCCATCACTGAATCTTTCCAGAGATGAGGGGCCAGCTGCTCTGGGTTCCAGGAAACATTTCAGACCAGGGTTTCAGGTTTCTGATGAAGAGGAACTTAATGAGAACCAAGGTGCTGCTCAGATGCCAGAATACCTTGAAGCTATACTATCCAAAAATTCTCGATTGATGAAGAACTTTAAAAAACTGGAGGCTGCTTATTTCCACATAATAGATGCTCACCAATGAGTAGTGGTGGAAAGGGATCAATTGTTGTAACTGAAGGAAGCTCTGTTGATAATCAAGGTTCGAAGGATGGTTTTGGTGAAGATCGAAAAAGTGGATGGATAAATCCATTCCTTGAGGGTTTGTGCAAGTATCTATCATTCAGCAAGTTAAAAGTTAGGGCAAACCTGAAGCAAGGGGACCTGCTAAATTCTTCCAACCTTGTGTGCTCTTTGAGTTTTGATCGTGACGGAGAATTCTTCGCTACAGCTGGTGTAAATAAGAAAATTAAAATTTTTGAAAGTGACATGATTCTAAATGAAGACCATGACATTCATTATCCTGTTATTGAGATGGCTAGTAGATCAAAACTTGGCAGTATATGTTGGAATCGTTATATCAAAAGCCAGATTGCTTCAAGTGATTTTGATGGTATTGTGCAGGTACACCATGCCTTTATTTCAATGATTTATTTATTTATTTTGTAACCTGCTAAAACTTACTCGAAATGTGGTCAGGTTTGGGATGTTACAAGAGGTCAAGTATTTATGGAAATGAGGGAGCATGAGAAACGTGTATGGTCTGTAGACTTTTCTTTAGCAGATCCGACAAAGTTGGCCAGTGGAAGTGATGATGGTTCTGTTAAGCTATGGAATATTAATCAGGCAATTCTATTTGTCCCTTGGTGAATGTCAGCTTTGAAACTACACGTACTGCAGTCGTCTCTTAATTTTACCACATTGTTTTTTTATCTGGATGTATAATGAGTTGCTTCCCTTACTTGGGTTTCTACTGCAGAGAGGAAGTGCCAGTACCATTAAAGCAAAGGCCAACATCTGCAGTGTTCAGTTCCCTCCCAATTCTGCACATTCGGTTGCAATAGGTACTGCAGATCATAATATCTATTACTATGATCTTCGAAGCATAAGAGTCCCTCTGTACACATTAGTTGGTCACAGAAAGACTGTGAGCTATGTGAAATTTGTAGATTCGACCACTCTTGTTTCTGCATCCACTGATAACACACTGAAGCTTTGGGATTTATCAACATGCATGTCTCGGGTGCTAGACAGTCCACTCCAAACCTTCACAGGGCATACAAATATGAAGGTGCATTTTCTTGTTGTAATGGAATAAGCTTCATGATGTGTAAGTTAGTAGATTTTATACTTAAACCCATTCCCCCTTTGTGTGTGCATCTCCCTGAAGAAAAGTAAAAGATGAAAATTTATTTTGCTACTTCTCGTGCATTATTTCTTTGAATTTGACTACTTTAAACCTTTCATCATTCTTATCAGTCCCCCTTGGTTATTCATTTTTATTCCCTGCTTGAACCAGTGCAGATTTTTGTGTAGGGAGACAAATATTGTCATCCAAAAGCATTTGTTTTCTCTTTGCTTAAGGAAAATGTGGATCTAATTACTTTAAAGTGGTCTGAGATATGTACTGATCCTCTTTGCCTCAAATCCGCTCAATTGTTTGGACTTTGTTAACCAGTAAAATTAACATTGAGGAGACTTGCTTGTTGGATGTGTTGATGTGGGGCTGCTGCAATCTTGGCAACTGAGAGTTAATGTGCAGTAAAGGGATGGGAGTGGTTCCCTTGGCTTTACCCAGCATTTCTCATTCTCTAAAGGCTCTGTTCCTATATTGGCTGTATATGGGATACTTCATTGTGGAAGCGGCTTTTGCAGTTATATGCTTCAGTGTTTCTTTTCTCAATTTTAATTTTACATGTATTTTTTCAAACCAAGAAAAAAAAAAGAGTGGGAAATTAGAGGATTCTTCTGAGTGCTTTGAATTTCTTTCTTAAAAATGTTCCAACAGGCTACAGATCACCCAGCTATAATCTCCTTTAACTTGCAGACCGTAACTCACTCAATTCCGAATTGATGAAGAATGCTATCCATGCTCTGTTCCTGTCGAGAAAGTAATTAGGTTTTGTGATGTAGAACCTGATCTGGCCAACAGCCTCTCTGCGATTTGGGGGTAAGGCTGTTACATTATGACCCTCCCCAGACCCTGCAGTGGCAGGAGCCTCGTGCACTTGGTACGCCCTTTAACTTGGTCTGGCCAACAGTGTGGGAACCCATTTTTTTTCTAGCTATTCTGGGTCATAGACTAACAAAAGATAAAAACTAGAATGTCAGAAGTCAATTTTTATGAATCCTTGTAAATTTTTGTTGCTTGAATGGGTATTCTATTTAATGAGATGATTTTTGTCTTATATTATTAGTATCAGCTATCAAATTCTGTTTTTGTTGCTGACATAGTTCCATCTGGTTGTAGAATTTTGTGGGCCTTTCTGTATCTGATGGGTACATTGCGACAGGCTCAGAAACAAATGAGGTACTTTATCTTTGAACCCAATCTGTCCATGAAATATCTGTTTATATTCTACCATTTGATTAAGGTAGATATAGATAAAGAAGTATAAACACAGGATATAAGCTTTCTTCTGCTCAAGGAAATGGCACTTGCTGCCATTTGGTATTTTGGACTGGAAGGTATGCCAGCAATTTAGCCAAGTAAATGCAGGTACAAATCCTGCATGGTCTAATAAAACTATATATAGATTGAAGAGAAAGAGAAAAATAGACAAACAAATATAGAATTGACCATCAGACCACTTATAAGAGAACCATTCCTTTAACCATAATCAAAAGCTAAACCATTCAACCCTCAATATTCTGATTCCAATGCTTTACATAGGTAATAACCAGACCCCTATATATCTAGAAAAATATGAATTGTTGACTCAAAGAAAATAATTACTAATATCACTCTAATTGAAAATTATCAACTCTGATAAGTGTTTAACCCCTTTCCTTTTACAAATAAGATTACTAGTTTAAGAAATAGAATGCAAATAGAACTCCTAACGTAATTAGACTTTATAAAAATGAAATATTGTCACAGATTAACTGTCTTCAAGAAGTTGGTCATAAGTTTCCAAATATAGCTAAAAATCGCTAGGTCTTGGTATCATTGGATAGATAACTCAATAAACTTTCAAATGGAATCAATATCATGCTAAAAGGGGGAGTTTTGACTTTCCAAGAATAGATGTTAATAATCCAATTTATGTTATATTATGCTCATAAACTCCAATGTCAATCCATGGGTCTCTAATGAACAATCGAACCACATAATTCTTCTTGGGGATGCGTCCACATCACAAGTTATCTTACTTTAATGTTCTTGCATTTGAACTATGGAACTGGCCAGTAGGGGCAACCAAATTCAATATGTTAGTAGATCATCTCGAAGTTACTTTGGAGATGTATCATTTAGTGATTTCTACCGGGATTAATTTGGTTTGAAATTTACCTTGACATATCCAACTGTCTATCCAACAGTTTGATTTGCCGCATCATGCTGCTATATGGAAAAACTATGGCCGACCTTGGAGACAAGATTGTCTACACAGACTTTTTAATGGATATTTTTCCTTTATGGGTCATTAATGCAATCTGGTTAACCTAAAAGTAGGTTCAGACACAACCACAGGTAAGGATAGCAGGACACAACCTTAGGGCCAGAATAGTGAGATTTTAATAACTCGATATGGACTGATTTGATGGCCTTGAACACCTGGTTCAGTAGCACTATAGAGGAGAGGAATAATCCTTCAAAGTTTGACCAAGATCCAACAGATGGATCTCGAGATATGGCAGTGATAAATAGAAACTTCCAAAATTAGTAGCTATTAAAATAAGAAACTTGCCAAAACAATGAATTTTAGATTTAGAAAGCAGAGCATAGAAACTGAGTCTGAAATTAGAAATGGAACAGAAGTAGAAAGTAGATTCTGAAATTGTCACTCAGACTAAAAATAGAAACTGATAGCAGTGAAGGATATCTGTAACTAGAATAGAATATAGCCGTGTTGTAAACCCTGTAAACATAAACTCAGGTTTAGATTTGGAAACTCAGGATTAGTAGTATCAGATTTAGGAACCAGAATTGAAATAGAGTTAGAAAATAGAAGACTTCTAGAAATAGCAACCAGAGTCAGAAACTAAAAGAATTTGTAAACAGGAAACCAGAACAATAGCTGAAGAAACACAGTATAGAACAAAGGAATTTGCTGCTGCAGGAAACAAAGGGTTCAGAAATCTGAGAATTCAGAAACAGAATAGCAAGGAAGTTTCTGAAATGTTGGAACCATTTCAGAATTAAAATATGAACTGGAAAACTTGTTCGAAACCTGAAACCAGACTTAAACTGACACTAGAGAACAAATATCAGTGAATCGATAAGACAGGAACCAGTAGAATCAACAGTATAATGATTAACAATCAAATAGAACTCAGGAAATACCGAAAATAAGATGGGTAAAAATATAAAAGGAGAAAAAGATAAGAGGAAGGGAAGGGATATGACCTAGAATCACCATTAGTCCTGTGGGAAGGGCATTACTACCATTTCCAACTTATTGCTTCACCACAATAGGGCTGGAGCTGCATCAACAAAGTCCAAGGAACAGTATTGCCACTGACTCAAAGAGGGAAAATCCAAATTTCTCAATGCTTAAATCGTAGCGGAGGTTTATGGCCCCTCTCCTTTATTTATAACTTCCATAACAATCACAAAAATAGGAAATCCTTATGTATGGTGGGAATGATCCCTTACAACTTAGCTTAACATTTGGGCTCATAGATTGTCTCATTAGTAGTTGTCACGGCATCAAATCGATCGAAGGCGGTGGATGGGTGGTTAATCGATTTGGCGATGAATCGCCCGTTATGGCGTTGCTATGGCAGTCAAATCGCCCATGTGTCATTTTTTTTTCCCTATTTTCTAAAGTTATTTAGTATGCTATTTTTTTTATTTCCACTATTTTCTAAAGTTATTTAGCATGCTACAAGCCTATAATATATACCCTATAACATATAAAACCAACATTAAGCAACATCAAATCATCAAAAATCAATATAGCCCTATCAAAATCACCCTGCATTTTACAAAAAATCGACCGCCTAAAGAATCAGGTGTGACTTGGCGTCCATGGCGGTGCCATAGAGACACCTATCAGCCAATGACGACCACCATTTGTGAGTCACGTAAATCGTAGCACTGCCATGAACTTCTTTTTTAGCCAGGACGTCAAATCGCCGCCTAGGCGACGTCATGACAACTATGCTCATTACAACAGAAAACTCAAAAAGACTCAGCCAATGGCCCAGATATCCTATTGGACACTCAAAATTAAACGTACTAGTCCATTCTTGGTCCAATTTGATGTCCTGATTTGCTGCTAGTCTTCTTGTTCTTCTGAACTGCCTCAAATATAGATAGAGGACAGTTTAGGATCACAAAACATTGCAATAAGAGATGTGGGGGTTTTTTGAAAATAAGAAATGAGAAACCTATCATGGTGATAAAAATTGAAAATTGTCACCGGTCTATGTAAACATCTTTTTATAAAGTAAAAGGACATATTATATAATATATTAGACAGAAAAAAGAAAGGTAGTTTGGGAAGTAGAGAAATATATACGAAACCTGGTGATAGAACTAGAATCCTGACTAGAGCATCCAAACTTCCTTTTATAAGTTGATAATATAATAGGCAATTGCTAGTTTGTCTAGTGTAACCAACCGTTTTTGTCGCTGGTCAACAGACTCAACACTCAACGGTTTGCTCATAATGGGAAGATCAATTCGTTATTAACCCATCAATTGGACCTACTTGTAATATATGTATGTTTTATTTTGAATGGAAGATCTGATGTGTTTATCTTGGCAAGGGTTTGAACCTCAATACTCAAAATAAGGCTCAAACCCTTGGCTAGGGTTTGAAAGTGGACAAATGATATGTCCATTCCAACTGGATAGAGGTGACATGGTCTAGATTAGCCATATGTCAAATTTCAGAATCAAATTCAATCAAACCATCTTTTGTATTGGCACACAATCCCATGTATGTCCATGCATGTGTAACAAGTATTCTAGACATTACTGTGCACTCTCCCAACTTTGGGCGGAAACAAATGATTTAGATTTAAAAATAATAGTGCACTCTGTTCGACATGCTGGTTGAACCAATGGTGACCAACCACAAGCACCTGAAATGGATTGAAGTTCAGGTCAGGTTTCAGAGCAGTGATTATCCGTTCCCACTCTTGGCTTGTAAATTCAAGGCTTCTTATTATTTGACTGATATTACTTCACTTTTCTCATATAACATTTGTCTAAATAAGTTTAGATAAATTTAAGGTTACAATTTTTGTAGTTGAACTTTTTCTGTTCATGGAAACTGTAATGTTTTGTGTTGCCCCTTCCATGCCACTTACTTTTGTTTTACATGTGTCAAAATTTTATGTGGACACTTTTCCAAGTCACTAGTATTACCAAATCCCTCAAATGTGATGTTTCATTCATTCAACTATATCTTTGAGGGACCTTGGAAATTCTAGCATTTATAAGAATCGGTTGAGTTTTGATATTGCTTTACTTTTTATAGATTTGGATAATCTATTTTGAACCAGTCACTAAGTAGCTGTTTTTGCGTTGTTGGTAATCCTTCTTTAAAAAATGTCTGACATTTCACGATACTCTGTTTTGAACTTTCCCTAATGTTTCGTTACCTCTTGCTACTCAAGTTACCATAGTTGCCAAGGTGACAACGTGGTAGAGAGGTGTCTAAGCGCTTAGGTGACAAGGTGCCCTAGTGTTATTTTTTTATTTTCACTATTTTCTAACATTATTTAGTATGCTATATATGCCTTAGATCATAATAAATCAACTTTAAACCACATCAAGTCATATAAAGTCGACGTTAAGCAACATGAGTAAAAAGAAAAAAAAAATTTAAGTCACATTTTCTTTTTGGTTGAATAAATAATGAATTAAAAGGGTAAAGAATAAACAAGAGGAAGGAGTGGGGGGAACCAAAACCGCAGACAAAGATAGGAAAAACAAAAGAAAGGGGGGGGGGACAAGGGGGCAAAGCATGGCTAACAAGATGAGGCTATCAACTCAAGAGGGGAGGGGGGCACAAAGACAAAAAGGCTAAGGGGGATACAAATCATCATTAGGATGGGGAGAAGCTAAAAAAGACGAGGAAAGACCCCAGGCAACAACAATGATCCTGTTCCTTAGGGAGTTAGTTCTTGACAGGTTTCTGTTTGAGAGAAGCAAGTTGGAGCGAACATCAAAGCAGATGGCATTCCAAATCTGATTGTAAGACCGGGATTTGGCAGTCCATCTATGAATATTCCCCTCCATCCAAATGTGGTTAATAGTTGCGCAAAAAGCAAGCTTGCCTGCAGTGTTGCTGATGGAGGTACTAGAGACTATCATATCAATCTAGTTCCATTCCCTATTAAAAGGCAGAATGAGTCTCCTAGAAGGCCAACAAAGGGAAAAGACTTTTTTACGGATAGAGGATGAGAGGGGACAGTTGAAGAAGAGGTGGTTTATATCTTCAACATTGTTCCAGTAGAGACAACAAGCAGCGGAGGCTTGGATGTGACGATGGATGAGAAAGGATGTGGTTGGGAGACAGTCCTTGAGGGCTCGTCAGGTGGTGAAACTATGACGGGGGATCTGGCCTTTGAACCAAGCAACATTGTGTCGAGGGACTCTAGTGGAAGTGGAACGGATAAGGTTCCAGGCGGTGGCAGAGGAGAAGCAGCCATTGGTAGAAGGATTCATGAAATTCTGTCCTCATGGGCATCCCTGTGGGGGGGGGGGAGATCTACCTAGATATCAGCAAGGGAAGGGGATAGAGTGGACCAACTATCATTTGAGATGATGGAATCAACCATGGCATTTATGGGAATTCCAAAGGAGTACATAGTTCGGGGGTTGACAATGGAGAGGACACCTATAGGGTCCCAATTATCCAACCAGAAGTTGGTGGAAGACCCATTGCTGATGGAGGAGGAGATGGCATTGAGGGCAAGAGGTTTGAGGTTGAGGATGTTTCTCCATACCCATGAAGGTCAGAAGAAGAGATTATCCAAATGGAATATTTTTTTAGGAGAAAGTAGTATATCCAGTTGACCCAGATACAATTGTGCTTGGAGGCAATGTTCCATAGGAGCTTAAGGGTGCCAGCTTTGATGTTATCATTGATTCTTCTCGGACCCAGACCTCCCTTTGTTTTGGGGAGGTAGACAAAGGCCCATCTAAGAGGGTGGAGGAGTTTGGACTGATTTGCGCCTTTCCTTTGGAATGGAAAGGAAAGGCATTGAGGATGATGGCTTTGGAGATAGAAATAGGAAGAGAGAAGACACCCGTCCAAAAAGGTACATAAATTGAATCACAAATCAAGCAAGGATAAGGCGGCTCACGTAGGATAAAAGCCTTCCAAAGCTGAAGCCTTTTCCTCATAAGATCAAGCATGGGGGGAGCAGTGGTGGGCAAATTGTCTAGACGAAATAAGGGGAAGCCCTAGGTCGACCGGCAGGGAGCCAAGGGAGAAGCCAAATATCTGGAGGGTATCTTTGATTGGTTCCAAGACTCTAGCAAGAAAGGTATGAGACTTGGCCAAGTTGATGCAGAGGCCAGAGAGGGATCCTAAATCTAAGGCCAATGGAGACCTATTGAGTAGTTACAAATTTCTCAAGTTTCGGCCTAAATCTAAGTCTGTTTCCTGTTGTCAAATCTGATCTATTCTAAGTTCTTGCTGGAGTTATGATGGATCTTCCTGGGACTTAATACCTTGGTAATTAGTCTGACATCAGATCTGGTGTGAGTCCCTTGATGTAGCAAATACCGTTTACAGTTCTGATACCATGTAGTGAAACCAGTACCTGCAAAGTTGAAGAGATAGAGGAGAGAAATCTGAACCATGATAAATTCAGTGTGTGATCTATTGTGGTGTAACCCTTTATTTATAATGGCAGACAATAGACTCTTATAGGAGTCCTGCTAAGACTGTATAAGCCTAATGTCCAAGCCGAAGACTAATTACAAAGTAATAATGCAACTCAAAGAGAGAAAAGCATATCACACTAGGGACATTGCCTATTGTGATCACTAACAACATAATAAAATAAGCACTATCCCATGGTGCACTACTCCATGGAGTACCCATGGAACCTATCCCACAATACATGCCTTTTTTTTTTTTTTTTGGGATGAATAAATAAATTCATTACCAAGGAGAAAACGATTATACAAGGGAAAAGGGGGGGGGCAAAAACAATAGACACAAGGCAGGGGCCCATTAATAAGAAAGGAGAACATTAGTTTTTTTTTTTTTTTT
>NC_056569.1:13184450-13186944 GCF_013358625.1 Macadamia integrifolia
AGATAATAGAGGAGAGGAGACCCTAGGACACAACAATTAGCTTGTTCCTTGGGTTATCAGGGACCGATCAATGGTTAAAGCATCGAAATTTGGAGCTAACATCGAAGTAGATGGCTTTCCAAATCTTGTCAGAGGAGCGAGAATTGAAAGTCCATCTATGAAAATTGCGCTCCATCTAAATATGACTGATAGTAGCACAAAAGGCGAGCTTTCTCGTAATATCACAGATGGTGGACCCACAGAAAGCCTTGTCAACCCATATCCGTTCTCTAGCCAATGGAAGGATAGGCCTACGGGAGGGCTAGCAGTCAGAAAGGACTCTCTTCCAGACTATGGAGGAGAAGGGGAAGGAGATAAAAGATGGTTAACATCTTTAGTCCCATTCTAGCATAAGCAGCAGGAGTGAGGGACCTGGATGTGCCGGTGATAAGGAAAGACTGCGTAGAGAGGCAGTTGGACAGAGCACACCAAACAGTGAAACTGTGGTGGGGAATGTGGCCTTTGAACCAAATGATATTTCTCTAAGGGATGAGAGGGCTTTTAGAGCGAATGAGATCCATGCAGAGGCCGATGTAAATTGTCCCAAGTTGAACGGGGTCCACAGAACTGTGTCTTCCCTTCCTCTGTGGCTCGGTGGAATTGGGTGGAGGGAGGCCTAGAGATCCGCCAGGGGGGTTGAGGAGGGGTCCAGATGTCGAAAGAGATGATGGATGAAACTTTGGCAATTCAGTCCAGAGGAGTAGATAATCGTAGGGGTTACCAAAGGGAGGAGGATGCTCGAAGGTGCTGAGGGTCCAATCAGAGAGAGGTCCAAGCTCCGTTGCCAATGGAGTAAGAGATGGTTCCCAGGGCTTTGGATCTGGATGAGAGAATTTTGTGCCAAATCCAAGAGTCATCAGAAGACGGGAAATAGTCAAGAGAGAGTTATCCTTCAGGAGGGAAGAGTAAACCCATAAAACCCGGATACTGTTGGTCTTGGAAGCAATCTTCCAGATGAGCTTAAGGATACCTGCACGATTGGCCTCACTGATTCTTCTTACTCCAAATCCACGATACACACCTTAACAAACAACATAAACTAAAAAATTATTAAAATCATTGGGGGTGGGTATGATTCCCTCTTTATTTATAACTTCATGGAAATAAGAAAAATAGAACCACTCCCCACCCCCCATGTGTGGAAGGAGGAATCCTTTACAAAATAAGTTCTACACAAACTAGAAAGTCTTCTCAAACTTAACACTAATCCTGTATAGTGCCTAAATCCCTCTTATTGGGCCTATAGAATTGACCCATTTCAATTGTAAAACCAATTATATTTAGCCATATAATCCATTGAACACTCAAAACAAAACATATTGGTCCATTCTTTGGCCAGTCCAATGTCCTTCCTGGTTTCTGCTGTTGGCCTTCTTTCTCTTCTGAACTGTATCAGCATCTCCCCAAAATTATTACAGATTAATTGTCTGATACTCGTGACTAATCAGAATCATGAAGCTCTTTCCAGCTTGTTTATGTGGTAATAGATCTGTTAAATAAACTGGTAAGTTTATCGTTGACCATCTAGCTATGCCTACCTTTTCTTTGTCAACTCTCTTTGAATTCTTTCGTCAATGGCTCCATTTAGTTTGATTTCCTTGCATAGGCCATGCATTAGGAATTTGGTAATTCTTTTGAGCTTGAATTGGAAACATATTATGATTCTAACTATTGGGAGGAGATTTTCTATTTGATATGTACTTTTACCAGACGCATTTCCTGTCCATCTTCATCGTTGTGATATAGTTCTCATCTTTTATGCAACAGGTTTTCATCTACCACAAAGCTTTCCCAATGCCAGTGTTATCATTCAAATTTGGCAGTAAGGACCCATTGTTTGGCCATGAAGTTGATGATGCCACCCAATTCATATCCTCTGTGTGTTGGCGTGGTCAGACCTCCACACTTGTTGCAGCCAATTCCACTGGTAATATCAAACTGTTGGAGATGGTCTGATTTGTTTTCTATGGGAAATTCTTAATGTCCCAACAAAGAAGAGATTAAAAAAAAAAAAAAAGACTCAGATGTCGAGGAGTTCCTGAATTGAAGGATAAAACGTAAAGAAGGAGCTTTGAATCGGAGTCCTTGTAACTAGGATTCAGGCAGCAATTTAGAAGGTATGATGGAGAGACCAAATGATACCACTTTCTATCACATTTTGGCATTTGATCTCTACTGTAAGCATTATGGCTGTTGAGAGGAAAGAAGGGGAGGGTGCTACATTTTAACTAGTGACTGTTGAAAGTAGGATAGAATGGGGAAAGAAATGAAAGAGGAAGAGATTGTATATGTATATCAAGTGATGCTTGTGTAATCACCATAGTTATAATAATAATTTGAGGTGATTTTCTAATGCATTGTGGTTCATTTGCTACTAAATATCACATGTCATCTAACATGTTCATATTAGGGCGGGTAGAATTTTTTTTAGCAATTTGTATCTTTTTTTTTTTTT
>NC_056569.1:13187001-13197467 GCF_013358625.1 Macadamia integrifolia
GTTGGGTTTAAATCGGCAATTTATATCTAATATAATATGATGCTGACTGAAAATCAAGAGGCCGAGAAAGTTGGTAACATGTCGGGAGAAGTCTGATAGAAAATTATTAACTAGTCACCACTGTGGTGCTTTTGTGTTCTCTTTAAATTTTTTAGTCTAATTTATATATTTTTTAAGGGGAAGACTTTTCTGAACGATGGAAATGTCTATTCATATGCTATTTTTTATTAATGTTTTGAAGGAAGAGAATCTCATGTGAGTAAGCGTTTACTATTGCCTCACAGAGACTTTTCCCTAGTTTTTAAACAAAGTTTGTTTATACATGTTTTGTGTGCCATGTGGCAACTTATGACAAATAGAAATGAGAACAGCCTTCATGGGAAGTGGGAACCAAGATATATTACTCATTGTTAATCTGTTTGTTTTGAACTTTCCCCTAGAGTGACATCAGCTTTAACTTTTGGCCGTGTTATTAACAATATAAATAAGTAGAATTTAAAGGACAAAGCAAGATCATTTGGGATTAGGTGGTCATTTTTTCGGTGGAATACAATTTCTCCTTTTTTTTAGGGGGTTTCAGGAAGGGGAGGTGGGGGGTAAGCATCTGTAGACCGTCGACCATGGCTTAGCCGGACAAGCCGTGAAGCATTAATCTTTTATTCCCGCCAAATCATCCAAATTGGCCATTGCATTCCTTGGAGGTGGGATCTTTTAGACTTTACGGGTCAAATGTAAAATTCCATTGTCCTAATAAAACAGCAGCCTTTGGAATAATTTAAAAAAGGAGGGTTTTTCAGTGAAATTATCAAGTTGACACTGAGAGGGGTTGAATCAAGATTTTCAAAAAATTCTTTTGAATTCAATCGTATTGTAGTTCCAACACTCCCTTTTGTGTTCCCAACACTGATGGCACTTCCTCAACACAAGAATTGGCACTCCCAAGTCCCAACACCACTCTGTTGATTACCATTTAGACAGCACTGTCCTAAGCACACACAGTTTGGTTGGGGCAATCCCAAGTTTACTAGTCTTATCAGCACTCACTCAACCGCTCATTAATTAGTACATACATATCCATATGCAATCATATGCAAGTCCACCTCGCAACCACAAAGTGGCTTCAGTTGCCAGACTGTTCACATTCATCTTGTCATCACCATGTACCTCAACGTATCCAAATAAATACCATTGCAGAGGAGACTGAATTTTAACATGGTTTGGTCAATTTCCAACATCAACAAAGTACCGTCATGATCAAGCATCTCTTGTGCTCAATCTACTAGTAATTTCTAGCTGCAACAATAATCGAGGAACATCTTCTCATGCTTTAACTCTTGCTTAGGATAAGATCTAGGTTTACAACCAACCACAATAGTAGTTTTAATCATCACAATGACTTAGCACCTCTCCTACTTCAAAGCTTGTAATACAAAGACAAGGGTAACTATCCCAATTTCAGTCACAACTGTAAGGGTGCTATTACACCCCTCTGTCTAGCTTCCCACTGGACACCAAACAAAATTGATAAACAATCACGAGCAAAATAATGAATGTGAATCCCCCCAATTACAATATAAGTATTACTTAGGCATCTCCTTAAACACTTAGCCGACATTTAAAATTAGGGATTTTCTGAATGTGGATTACCTCACCAGAGTAATTCAACATGAGAATGCCTCCTTGACACATAGACATCAACTAGAACGTGCTCTAAACATCAAAGAATTCATCTCCAATGTCACAACCCTTTCTTCACCAAGAACTAAGGTTATGTGAAGTTGGATTGCCTCACCATATGTGATTCCCTCCAATGGCAACTTCATATAGTCCAATAAACACTTTGAATGACCCTCTCAATTTTGGAGCTTCACCCCAACATGTAGAAATCTTCAATGGATGTTTTTTAGAAAGCTAAGTTTTCCTTTTGAGTCTTCCTCATTAACCTAAATATGTATTTCGAGAGTACACCACAAAACCTTCACTTGAATGCTTGGATTCAATAATGAAACATCAAGGATTTGGGGATTCTTGGGTTATCCAAAAATAGTTCCTCAACCAAAATGGCTTAACTTCTTCTCTGTATTTCTAATTGGTTTGGTTCTTGTTACATTAGGACATAGACTAAAAAATCTATGATTTTTGATACAAATATCCATCCTCTCATTTTTTTCTGGAACATGCCCAAAAATTGATTCAAAGTTAGATGAAGTGAAATCATCATGAGTTGACAGCTGAATTGTAGACTAACTTTTGTCAAAGTTAATGTTTGACAAACTACAAATCCTTCACAGAATGGCCGCATCTTCCTCTTCCAAACTCCAATAGGCTCAACTATTTTTTCTTTTACGTACAGAAGATTCAAAGGGATACATTGTTAGATCAAACACCAAGAAACACGAATAAAGAGAGACAATAGATCCGTACGACACAGAGATTTAACGAGGTTCACACACCAAGGTGGTGTGTTACGTCCTCGGGCGAAGAAGAAGATGATTTACTATGCAGAAGAAAGATTACACCCTAGCAGCGGCGAGGAAGAACTCGCCCTGAAACCCTAGCTTCGTGAAAACCCTAGAATACAATGTCTCTCAACAAGCAACAGTACATTATATATATATATATACTCCAAATAGCGGTTCGACCCATCGGGTCACGGTCGATCCGGTCATACGCCCCCGCACCCCCATACGAGATCAGTGATGGCCCAAGCCCTCTGCTTCCATCACAGATCTCAGAAAAATTCTCATTCGGGTCGCCACCAAAATATGTTTGATCGGGTCAATCTTCAAAACGGGTCAAGAATTCGAGACAAACTTAACATACATATTTCATGAAGACACGTCCAACTCAAAAACAAGGCACAGACCCCAAAACTGGTGTGAGGACAGCGAGTTACATGGAGTTCTCCGTGCGAAAAGAGTGTATGGGTTCGATGGAATTTATTGATTGGGAGTCGTCACCAAGATTAGGGTTTAGGATCCATAACTAAAAATGAAAGAATGACTTCATTTGAATTGTTTAACCATGATTTAGAGTTCGTGTTAGGTTGCCGTCTGAGAAGGGCTTAGGCATCTCGATCCACCGGGTAAAAGATCAGCTTTCAACCCTAGGAGTTGTGATTTATGAATAGGCCAAAAATGAAAAAGCATCCTATCACATATCCACATAAAATCATGAAAGCATGGCCAAACTACATGAAGAAAAGAATGGTAAAAATCCACATACTCATATCTAGTTGCTATGCATGGTTAGTACACTGAATATAAGACAATATGCTATTGTGATAGAGAAATCACGACAAAATCTAACCATAGTTCATAAAAATGACAAAGATTGCATCATGTGGGCATAGGGATTGGGATCATGGAAAATCATATTATTCAATCATCAAACATTCATATAGGGAATACGATACATGGAGGCACGAAATGACCATGCTATCCTTATCTCATGTAGGTATGGCATAAACATACAAGATTGCATTGAAAAATAGGGATCAAAATATGACAGAAAGCAGGCTGACAGCAGGAAGACCTTTGAAAAAAAAAAAAGGAAAAAATGAAAGATAAATCATCAAAATCAGGTTATAAATAAGACTCCTAGACCTACAAGTTTACAGAAGAAATTTTATTTACACAATATTATTGAAAATCACATTTAGATGGCATGCAATACGCAAATCTATGATGAGAACCTCAGTACGAAAACAGGCCAACAAAGAGGGGGGGGGGAATCCGGGCAAAATAGCTAGCGAAGTCTTAAAATTCTAAAAAAAATATGATAGTAAAGACATGACAACCTAATCTATAATTTTAAATTTGAAGTTATATAACTCATTGCACAACACTGATGCCCTACTGGGAGCAACAACGAGTTGTGCTCAGTAAAAGAGGGTTACTCATTGCAAATATTTTAAATAAAATTCTATAAATGGAAATAAAATAAGACTTAAACCGTCTATAGATTTCATGAGGGTGTTTGTTGTTTGGAAGGGCCTAGGATCAGGTAAACTTGAGTTCAAATCGGGATTGATGCAATATCACAATAACACAGCTCAAAAAATGATTCTAGTACGTGAATCTCGATGAAATGGCAGGTGTCTTAGGGGTTTTAAGATGTGTCTAGGTACATATCTTAGGCAACAAGTAGGAGATTTGACTAAAATATGGCTCAAGATCCACACACTCCCTACATTCTTATAAGGCTGGCACCAAGTGGGATTTGTCCGTCACAGTGTGGTATTCAACTGACGTTGACCTACTGCATCTTGCAACGGCCGAGATGCATTCGGCGCTGCCCTGAGTCAGTATAAGTCTGACTCGATTTCTTATTACTCAATAAGACTAGTCTGAATAAGTGTTTAGCTCGAATTATGACCGATCTAAGACCTTTTGGGTAAGCTGGGTTGATTTAAGTGCGTTAAATCATTTACCAATTTTTAAAATATTTTTGTTCAATTAATTAACCATCTTATACTGACATGGTAGCAACATAACACCATCGAGGTCAAAGAAGAGATATTGACCATAAATACAGGATCACTCCACTTCTTAGTAGGGTACCCCACTCATAAATGCTTAACCCTTCCAAAGGTGATAAAATGCGATGTCTACATTGGGATTGAACATGACTAATGTGTAGGACAGTAACAAATCCTTAGAGCAATTTTCTATTTGCCATTTTTCGACGTATGTCCACTAAAAACTCCATATTTCACTCTTCTTAGCTTCAATTGACCTAATTATTTTTTCATATAAAAGAAAACTCAAACAAATGGATACAAATTTCATATTTTTACCAGAAACACAGGTTTGAGGATAGCAGGCTCTGTCGACCTCTCCTTGTGAGAAAAGTGGTATGGCTTCGACGATCTCCATTGATTGGGAATCACCACCTAGATTAGGGTCTAGGAACCATAACTAGAAATAAAAAGAAATGACTACATAACGAACCAGTCTAATTATGAGTTAGGGTTCGTGTTAGATTATGGTTCAAAGAAGGGATTAAGAAACTCGATCCACCTAGTAAATATTGGACAACATGTGTATGAGTTGAAGTGATTTTTCCTGGCTGAAATTAAAGGGGAATTTACCTTGATCGGACCCCTATAATGAGGGGTGTACCCCTATTGTACTGTTAAGAACAGAGGAAGAAGGATGAGAGCTCAGAGAGCAGAAGAAATCAGCAATTGTGTGGGGTTCCAGCGTTGTCCAGAAGCTTGCTGGAAACTCCTACCAATCAGTGACCACCTGCCAGGGCTTTTGGCCACTGATTTTGCATTCGGTGCCCACCAACCGGTGGGGGTCATGTCACCTATTGATGACCCCTCAGTACCCTGTAAAGACGGTCTGTGTGTGGGGTCGGTATGGGTCTATAAAGGGGTTTGCTTTAGGTTATAGATATACTCTTTAATTGACTATAGTGCACACTAATTGATTAGAAAATTAAGTTAATCGACGAGGGTACGCAATCAAGAAAATCTATCGAATGCAACGTTTTTGGGTTATAAGGTAAGTGGGTGTTGAATTAATTAACGGAATGTTTACCATTCATTTTTATATTTTGTATGATCATGTAGTGTGAATTTTATTGTGTATCTCTTAAAGTTGTTATCTCAATTATTGTGGGATTAGGGACATGGTATATTGTGGAATTGTGGAGGTGGATATGTGAGGCGGGACATGGTAAGGCCGAAGGGGGATTCCGGTACCGTGTGGCCTATGTGTGTGTGTGGATATTATGTTTTATGTATGGTGGATGTACTTGCATCATTTAGGATGCATTTGGTTAGGACATCATAGACCTAGATGCTATAAACCCCTTGCCAATAGCGGTGATGTATTGGCTAATCCCATAAGTGGTTGCCTAATCAACAATGCATGTCTGAGGTACGTCATATTGTACCCAAGGGCAAACTCAGCATGGTACGATGTATTGCACATGTGGTTATCGAGGCTAGTGACATAGGAATTGGCTGGGGGACCGAGGTTTGTTTTGGGACCAGCTGATTCTTGCCTGCAACTAACTTGTATCCCCAAGGTCCGTTTGAGGTTCGTTCTAGGGGAGTGGATGCACCTACGTTGCTATAGCACTAAAACCCAAATATGGACTTATTAATATATATAGAATAAATAGTCTAATCAAATGGAATCAAATAGCATCACATAATTGTTGTGGAGCATTCATTACGTCATTTCATTTGCATGTGCTTGCCTACCCCCACCCCTCACTGGGCTTGGTGAAACTTATCCCATTATTGTTTCCATTTTTGTTTAGATGGTCATACCCGAGTACTTGCATTAGAGACTTCTGGGGCTGCCTCTAACAGTTGGTGGGTTTCAGACGCCGAGATGGAGCACGGTCCTATGCAGCACTGGACTATTGAGTGACCTCAGTGGTTATTTTTATTATTTTGTGTATATATGAAGTTTTGGAGGAATGTAATATCTTGATAGATGTACTGTTTTGGAAACACATGTGCATATATATATATATATATATAAAAGAAGTAATAACATGTAGTGAAACACCAACTTACTTACAATTTGTATTATGTAAATTAATTGTTATGTGATCTTGGTGCAATTGTAAGCTAGTATAAAGCCTTGAGATCGTGGTGGAGTTGACTGACTAAATACGGTAAGGTATTTAGGCCTCATACCTTAGTCGAGTGGAGGCAAGGTGTGACATTGATCTTATCTTATTTTGGGAGAGCTACTTGTTAAGAATCTAGTATCTTAATCTCTGTCCTTAACATATTACAGTTATTATGCTCAACGTTTAAACATTCCAACACCCAAGCTCAATTTAACCCTAATGTTGACTCTTCTACTAAAAAAATTCTAACGGAAAGATTTCATTATCCCAACCTCAAGGCTTGTTATTTTTGTAGCTGTGGGAGGATTAATAGATTCCAATGCCAGGATTTGATTACACACTACTTATTCGGTATACTCTCTCAGCCTTGTCACTGTACTTTATGCCATGCTTCTCCTATCATCTTCTGTGCATAAGAAACTTCACTTTGTTACTCAGGGGTTCTTCTGGTTTATTGGAGACTCTAAATTGGTTCCTATATTATAAGCTAGAAAACTATATATCAACAAAGGAATTCTTGTGGGCTAAATATGAAACTGTCAACTCCTATGAATCAAGAACTCTTAACCAAGAAAGCCTATGGATCTAATATTCTTCTTTATGGGTCGATTAACGAACAAAGATATTCCCCCATACTAATTTTCTTTATGCAGAATGTGTTAGGATTTTTATGTGGGCTTAACTAATGCCGATTGATCCATTGGGCCCATGCAATTATAGACCCACTCTAATTAGGAAACACCTAGCTCTTTCCATTGTGAGAGTGGAATAGGGTTTTAGGGATTCTATTATAAATAGAATACTGACGGTCCCTGTAGTCATTACTCAATGCCTTATTGATTTTGGGAGCGCGGCTTTCTCACAAGAGCAAGTGCACAGAAAGAGAGGAAACCCTAGAGTAAGAGGCTACAGAAAATCTCAGTAGAATGACTCCACTTGTGTAGTTCGTCATTATCATCTTCATGGGAATAATGTTTAACCACATGGGATAGAGGTTCATGATCTATGCTCATGGGGTTTCTAAACTTATATAGGTATTTCTCTATTCCCATTTATGGTTCATGTCATGGATGCCCCATTGATTATTATAGATATAATAAATCTATATGATTATGTATTTTAAGATCTATGAAGGAAGTACTTTATTGATCTTAGTTTAGGGACTACACCCATGATTAGTCTTTTATGATTGGTTGATGATTCTTGTATTCTAAACACTATAGAGTTATTCATATGTTTAATATAGTAAAGGATCTCCAACAATTGGTATCAGAGCCAAGCCTTATAATGTTAAAATCAAGAAAAATCAAAGGAAAGTTGATTTTGTATAAGGTTTGGGTCCCAAATCATGGAAATCATAATTTTACCATCACTTAAAGGTCCTGGATCGAAAAACTTTCTTCACAAAAGTTGTAGAGGATGAGAACACAGTCGCGATGGTATTCGTAAGTTACCGAAAACCTTTGCACGCACTAAAAACTGACTACCGGATGAGAGAGAAAAAAAATTTATTTAAAAAAAAAAAGGACGGTGATTCATCGCTGGGTCAACTCGGAAACCCTACCGAGTTAACCTAGAGGTGTAGTGGGTCAACTCATGACCAACACTTTTTGACTCGGTTAAAGTTTGATCGGGTCGTTGACCATTTGACCAGAATTTTGACCCAGATATCTGACCCAAAGATAATCGGGTTTGACCCAGATTTTGACCCGAAACTAATATGCTCAAACCAGATTAGACCGCTTGGTCGAACCGATTGGTTTGAAAAACTAGATTGATTTTGATCCTTTTTTTTTTTACAACTTCAAATGGCTTGTACGGGCAAACGATGAAGAATTTTTCACCCTGGTTTTTGAGTTGAGTTCAATTTTTCGTGCTCTTCGTTTTGATATATTATGAGCCTAGTTTTGATCAAATTTTATGGTCTATTTTGTATAAGTTATAAGTATAGGTGTTTAATGATTATTCATAATTTTCTTATTAATTGGAAGAAATAAAAGAAAATCAACTCATACATTACTTGCATATCAGAATATAAAATTGTTTATTCTTGGTAATGATAGTTCATGCTTTTGTTTATGAATATTTTTTTTATTCATGCTTAAACAATCCCACTTTTAACTGTCGGAATGAATTTATAGATGTTGCAGTAAGATTGGATGGAATCTACCAAAGTGGTAAAGTTCAACCTTATTGTAATAGAATACAAATCAAAGGTCTCCTTTGTTTGAAAAGACAGAGAATAATGGTTGGTAGCAAGGTTGCTAATGTTCACCCAAATGTGACATTATCAAAGAAAAGTTAAAATTAAAGCAAGTGAAAAACAAAATAGGGATTTCTCAACCTAGAAGATGTTGTCCATCTAAAGATGACGATACTTTTCAAAAGTTAGAAAAAGTCTTGCAGTAATAGCAGAAACTTGAGTGGACCAGTATGTTTCAGACCCAAAAGTCAGGAATGTAGTTTCGGTTGACACTCTTGAAGTAATTGATAATTGAGCATTATAATGTTTATTTTGTTAATAGTTACATGCTTGTTCTTTTACATGCAAATTGATATTTAGTTCATGTTTAAATAACCCACAAATTTAAACTGTCAGGTGTAGTTGTAAACTATTACAGTGGAATGGATGGAACTCACCAAAATGGTAAAATCTAAGATTACTGTAATAGGTTTGCAACTCAAAGGTTTTGTCTTATTTTCAAAGACATAGAAAATTATTGGCAGGAATTAGGTAATGCTTACCCAAAGGAGACATTATCAAAGATAAGCATAAATGCAAGTGTACTCTAGGCAGACCTTAACCTAGAAGTTGTTATTCATCCAAAAGTGACAGTAGTTTTCGAAGTTGAAGAGTTCCCTCGGTCATTATAGTTTTTTGAGTGGACCAGTGCATTCCAAACCCAAAGGTTGAGAATGTAGTTCAGTTGACACTCTGGTTATATTTAATGTTTAGTGATGTACTATTAGTTTTAATTTTATTGATGTTACATACATTAATTAAATATTGAATGGATTATTCTTTCTTGAGTTGAACCATTAAACTGAACGCCTTTAAAAGTGGCTTGAGAATATAGAGGTCTACATTTGCCTCAAAGATCTAGTTTTCTATACTAGGAAAACTAAATCAATAGTTTGGTATTATACTTTTAAAGCAAAGATTTTTGCCCTAAAAGGTATTAGATAGTTGATCAATGGTAATAGGGTGGATGAGGGTTTCATGACTATGACCATAGGTTATAGGTTTATTTAATATGTTATTTTTATATTTTGATTGGATCAATTCGGATTGGTTGGGTTGGATTAGTATCGATTTTGATCAATCCAATACCAAATTCTCAAACACTGTCATTGTCCTTTGAAAACCTATTTATGAACATTAATTAATAAATGCTTGGTTTTCTTTTGTTTTTGGGCTTATGTGAACAAGTTTATATGTATGTCACATTTAACGAATTGTATTGTCCAATAAATGGATTAATTTATGACTAGTCGAACCAAGTGGGATGATAGAAGTATAGATCTTTAGTTGTTTTATGTGGCTCGACCAGTGGGAGGATAAATTCGGTATACTAGGTTACTAGTGGGAGGATGTTACTAGTAGAAGGTCAATATACTAGGTTGCTAGTGGGAGAATAAATTCAGTGTATTATATTGTTTTTCATGCAAAAAAACTATTTTGAGTTTTGTATTGATTTATTAATATTATGATATTAAAGAATTATTTATGACTGAAATATATAGTAAATTCATATTCATGTCATTTTGTACTTATATATTATGTTTGAAACACCCTATGATGGATAAATATGTTAGAATTAAATTGGGTGTGAGCTTCCGCATATTTTATGCTACACAGTATATTTTTA
>NC_056569.1:13197487-13214521 GCF_013358625.1 Macadamia integrifolia
AATTTTGTACACCATAGCTCACCAACTAAGCTAGGTAGTTGTTGTTACCAAAAAACAAATCTTTAATCACTTAAAGATGTGGTCCATCGATCCTTGTTGGCATTTGGAGTATTCCTTGTACCTCTGGGACAATTGCAAACGGGCTGGTTCTGCATCTCGGTTCAGTTCTGATCCATTATTCTTTTTCTGACCCGAAAAAGAATAATCATTTGTACGGGTGACCAAATGAATGTGTACTTTTAATTGAACACGTCCATCTTGCTCAGAATTTCGTCCTCTTCGCAACCATGAAAAGAAATAGGACCTCTTTACGTGTAAAATTGAAGATATAGTGCCCGATAATCCTTAAGGCCTTGAAAATACAAAACCTGCAAAAAGAGAATAAAACCCAAGGTAGCTCCATTCTAAATATGTAAAATGCATGTTTTACTACCCTAGATTTCACACATAAATGTGTTCATCAGTTGGGTTGGATTAGTATCGATTTTGATCAATCCAATACCAAATTCTCAAACACTGTCATTGTTCTTTGAAAACCTATTTATGAACATTAATTAATAAATGCTTGGTTTTCTTTTGTTTTTGGGCTTATGTGAACAAGTTTATATGCATGTCACATTTAACGAATTGTATTATCCAATAAATGGATTAATTTATGACTAGTCGAACCAAGTGGGGGGATAGAAGTATAGATCTTTAGTTATTTTATGTGGCTCGACCAGTGGGAGGATAAATTCGGTATACTAGGTTACTAGTGGGAGGATGTTACTAGTAGAAGGTCAATATACTAGGTTGCTAGTGAGAGAATAAATTCAGTGTATTATATTGTTTTTCATGCAAAAAAACTATTTTGAGTTTTGTATTGATTTATTAATATTATGATATTGAAGAATTATTTATGATTGAAATATATAGTAAATTCATATTTATGTCATTTTGTACTTATATATTATGTTTGAAACACCCTATGATGGATAAATATGTTAGAATTAAATTGGGTGTGAGCTTCCGCATATTTTATGCTACACAGTATATTTTTAGGAAGCTATGAAAGGATTAGGTGGAATCCACCAAAGTGGCACATCCTATTCTTTCATAGTTTTTCCAAGTGCAGCAAAGTTGGTGACATTTGCCTAAAGGTGATGTCACCCAAGTTAAAGAAATACATGTATGGAAATGACTATAACTTAGAGGTTTCTAAGTCCATATGTGATAAAAATAATTATATTTTTACAGTAAATTTAAATTTACAAGAGGACCAGTGCATTCTTAGCCTAAATGATAGGAATGTAGTTATGGTTATGACTCTTGTGTACTTTATCTGCTAGATGTATGTTTATTATATAGTGTATCTGCTAGATATACATATTAAATTTTCTAGCTTAGTTATTTTGTGTGTATATTTCATACCTGAGGTTTTTAGGGTTACTTGATCTGGTTTTAGCTCTCAAGGAACTCAAACAGGTGTTGCTGATCAAAGCACAATTGAAGGGAAATATGAATAATTTGTTACCCTATTAATTTTATAATGATTTTAGAGTAATTTTAAAATGATTTTGTCTTAAATCTTGTTCTCTAAATTATTTATGTACATTTATGCTTCATTTGTTTGTGTTGTCCTAGTCGATTAAGAAACATATTAAAGCATACACTTCTGTACATATATTCATATCAAATGTGAAAAACATGATAGAAATGAGTGAAATCCACCAAAGTGGTACATTCAATTCAATTGCGCGTTTCCCAAGGTAAATGTGATATTTTTCCAAAGGTAGTGTCACCCAAGTTTATCGACAAAGTGCTCAAGAGACATGTTTTCTGACATTGGTGTTATTCAGATTTTTGATATGATTGGTTAGTGGGAGTTTTATGATCTCATTTAACTAAAGATATTATGGTGGAGACAACCAAAGTTTAAAGATGGTGTCTAATAAGATTTATTGGCAGTGCTTAGCTAAAGTAATTGACGATAAGTCAATGTAATTAACGATATTTCATCATAATTTATGATGTATGACAATATTTAGCCAAAGCTTGTGATTTACGATGGCATTTAACATAAATCCATAGTAGTGGTGATTAACCACAGACGATTTACCAAAGTTTATGATTTATGGTAGTATTTAACTTAAATCCATAGAAGTGGCGGTTATCCATAAGTGGTATGCCAAAGTAAAATATTAATTCAAGAAAATGGCGGTTTGCCTAAGTGTTGATTAATATCAAAGTTTACTATCTGTGAGGTTTTCAAGGTAGGCTGATCTTTAGATCAGAAAGGACCTATAAGGAAATGTATATTTCATGTGATCACAGGTATGATATCAATTCATTATATATATATATGTTTCCAGGCGATTTGGATTGATAGTTTTCTATTGTTTTTAACATTAGATAGTTATATGCCGTATATTGAGATGTATTTTCTACTATTGTTTAACAGTAGAGATTATTGATTGAATCAAAGTTTGTTTGGGTGGTGTTCAGTCTTGGGATTATTTGGTCAGATGTCAATGGAAAGACATCAATGTCAGTGTAGCCCAAGTGGGAGATTGTTAGGATTTTTATATGGGCTTAACTGATACCGATTGATCCATTGGGCCCAAGCAATTATAGACACACTCTGATTAGGAAACTCCTAACTCTTTCTATTATGAGAGTGGAATAGGGTTTTAGGGATTCTATTATAAATAGAATATTGATGGTCCCTGCAGCCATTACTCATTGCCTTATTGATTTTGGGAGCACGGCTTTCTCACAAGAGCAAGTACACAGAAAGAGAGAAAACCCTACAATAAGAGGCTGCAAAAGATCTCAGTAGAAGGACTCCACTTGTGTAGTTCGTTATTATCATCTTCATGGGAATAATGTTTAACCACATGGGACAGAGGTTCATGATCTATACTCATGGGGCTTCTAAATTTATACAGGTATTTTTCTATTTCTATTTATGGTTCATGTCATGGATGTCCCATTGATTATCATAGATATGGTAAATCTATATGGTTATGTATTTTAAGATCTATGAAGGAAGTACTTTATTGATCTTGGTTTAGGGACTACACCCATGATTAGTATTTTATGATTAGTTGATGATTCTTGTATTCTAAACACTATAGGGTTATTCATATGTTTAACATAGAAAAGGATCTCCAATCGAATGTCCTAGAAGTGCTTCATGGAGACAAAAATCCATTGTTGGAGCTCCTGCTTTACTTCTTAAGGTTCATTGATCCAAATGGTAATGGATGGACTGATCAATGGATGCCTTGAGTGGTACCTTCAACATCCCCTTTCCCACTTCCTCAGACAGCTCTTCAATTGGTGATTGAATTAATTGAATGCTCCTACCAGTTCTTGGATCGATCTCTGGTTTGATATATTATTGCTGTTGGGTGGCCACCATACATAGTAAAAAAAATTCTTGCTATTCTTTTACCAACTTCTCCACAAATGTATTTGAGTTGCAACTGCCAATGAAAAATTTTCAATTACTTTAACCTACAGATCATCAATTTAATAATCTTGCTCTCCTCTTAATATCATTTGGCAGAAAATATGAAAATTATTAATTGGAAGGGGTACCATTGCCTGGTTGTCTAAACTCATGGGGCTTCAAAATTCCTAGCCAATATCAACACTGTGATCATCCCTATCAAAATATGAACCATCTTTTCAAGAAATGTTAATTTTTTTTCTCAAGTAATTTGGAATAGAGTTTGATTATATTTATTGGTTAAGATGATCACAGGTTGACACTCAGAGGGAAGGGGGGGTGAATCAGTGGTTCCAAAAATTTTCTTGTTGGCAAACCAACAACAAAAACTTCCAATTTCCAAATTCTAGATTGACTGGGGCAATCCCATAATTACAAATCACATAAACAACGACATGTCTACCTCACACCACAATGTGGTTGGGTCTACCAGACAGTGCCCACCACTCTGCACAACATGCACTTCAATTATATATAGAAAAAAAATGCGAGACAATAACACTAGATATATGTGGTTCGGCTAGAGTGCCTACATCCACAGAGGAATACCCATATAGGGTTTCCTGTTTCCCCAATACTCAACTTTTTAACCACTACAACAGTTCAGGAACCTATCCCTGCTTCAAATGCAACTCAGACCAGGACAAAAATCCACACCCTAAACAAGCCCCAACTTGCTAGGTTCATAATTTTAAATCAATAAAATAAAATCCCAACCCAATACATCATTGATCTAGAGTTTCTCAACAATAAACAGACACTAGAATACAAAAATAGTGATTTCAGATACGGATTACCTCAACCTGTGTAATCCCGTTGATGATTGCTTGTTTGACGTATAGAAGAAGACTTGAACATGCTCAAACCATCAACGTAGTAGGAAAACACTAACCCTTCTTTAATTCTTGTTCATAGTGAAATCTCCATTGAAAGCTTAACAAAGAAAGGCATGACAAGTATCAAACATAGTTTTTTTTTTCTCCCTTCTTGCGCTATTTCTCTCCAAATTAATTGTTGTCCCAAGTCTTATGGTTCTGTAGGTTTTCATTGCTTGTGGAAGCAACAATTGATCCTCTTTGAAATCAAACTCTATGCATTCTTGGACTCTCTCCTTTTTTCTTTTATTTTTTATTTTTTTCCTAGCTGTTGTTCACGTGTAAAGAGAAATATAGTTCTCTTGGACTCTTGCTAAAAGCAAATAATCTGAATATTCTAATAGAAATAACCAGCCAATAGTTTACATATTGAATAGTCCTAGATTTCTATTAAGTAAACAAGATATCTAGATTTGTCCTCACCTGCGACAATTCTTTTCCTCCTCCATGTACTGCTATCCAATTCAGATAGCAATTTCTTTATGTATGAGACTTTGATTTCTCTTAGAACTTAACTTCCTCTTTTTTTTTTTTTTTTTTTTTATTCTATTAATAGTAGCTGAACCAATAGTATAGAAACACATGGCATTGAATTTTTTTTTTCTTTTGCTATCAAATTCTTGTTCTTTTCATTATCACATGTAACCGTAATTCAAAAGCAAGCACTCGGACTCCACATGGGCAGCAAACTACTCCTTATCTTCTTACCTGGGCAGCACATGCAAAATCGCCATTGTATCATTACAACCAGCTTTGCTTCACTTCTATAATGCATATAATGACATTTTTGGCAACAAACAATTGACATACTAAATGGGCTTGGGCAGCAAGCAATTTATATACTGATTGGGCCGAATCACCATGTTATTTACCCAACTCAGTTGAACCCATCAATTCACCTAAATTAACAATTGAACCAAGATGTTTCAAATTGAACTATAGACTCAAGTAATTGATCCATCAATTGTTGAACCACTCCAATAAATTTAGTCACACATCACCTTTTAGTTGCCATCAATGACAACATTCAATCCAATTGCCTAACAATCTCCCCCTTTGGAATTGTTGACAACATTATTTTAACTCTGTGTTCCACTTCTCTCCCACTTTGACAATACGTACAAAGGGTGACGATTCTCCCCTATATAGAAGCTCCCACTGCATAGACTCACCTATAGGAGTGCCCACTGCATCTTCCTATCCTATAGGGATTTGATGTCTCTATGCTTAGTCATCCACTCCCCCTGCACACATACCATCTACTATGCTCATGGAGTGACAACTCCAAGTTTGTTTCTAAGGGTTTCAAAATTTTCCTTAGGAAGTGCTTTCGTGAAAATATTTGCCATTTGCTCAGATATGGGAACAAAATCCAATCTCACCTCATTTGCATTGACCTTCTCCTTCAGGAAGCGATATCGGATGTCAATATGCTTTGTCCTCGAATGTTGCAGTGGATTCTTTGAAATATTAATGGGACTCATATTATCACGCTTAATAGACACCAGTTCATCATTGTGAATTCCAAAGTTTGTTACTTGTCTCTTCATCCAAATCACCTGTGTACAACTTGTTGCAGTTGCAATATATTCAGCCTCTGTTGTAGATAAAGAAACAGATTCTTAATTCTTGCCATGCCATGCCACTAGACTCTATCCCTAAAAGAATACACCACCACTAGTGCTCTTCCTATCATCCACACTGCCAACTCAATCCGCATCTGAGAATGCGATGAGTGTGAAACTTCCAATCTTAGGGTACCATAGGCCATACTCCATCATACCTCTAAGATATCTAAAAATCCTCTTAACTACCACTAAATGAATCTCTTTAGGACTAGCTTGAAATCGAGCAACCAAACACACTATTTGTAAGATATCATGTCTTGATGCTGTCAAGTATAGCAAGCTTCCAATCATTGACTTGTAGAGACTTTGATCAACGGAAACTGACTCATCACTTGAACTCAACTTGCAACCTACTATCATGGGAGTACTTACTGGTTTGCGGTCCTCCATCATAAATTTCTTCAACATCTCCTTGATGTACTTTGCTTATGTATGAAGATACCATTATGTTGTTGATTTACTTGCAAACCCAAAAAGTATGATAACTCCCCCAGCATAGACATCTCGAACTCTGTCGTCATCTGCTCTGCAAACTGTCTACACACCTCATCATTTTTCCCTCCAACGATGATATCATCTACATAGGACACCACTACCAGTTGACTTTTGTTCTCTATCATAACATATAGGTTACTATCAATAATGCCCTTCCGAAGTCCCAACTGATGTAAGTAATTGTCTAGTATGGAGTACCAAGCCCTTGGGGCTTGTTTCAAGCCGTAGAGAGCTTTCTTTATTATATAGACCATGTTTGGATCATCTTCTTCTTCAAGATTACCATTCAAGAACGTAGACTTGACATCCATCTGATAAACCTTGAAGCATTTATAAATCGTAAATGCCAAGAACATCCGTATAGATTCCAATCTTGCTACCGGCGCAAATGTCTCATCAAAGTCTACCCCCTCTACTTGGACATAGCCTTTTCACACTAGCCTGGATTTATTTCTAACGACTTGGCCATCTCCATTCAACTTATTTCTAAAAACCCACTTGGTTCCAACAATTTTTTTATCAGCTGGTCTAGAAACTAACTCCCAAGTGTTGTTCTTCGCTATTTGATCTAACTCTTCATTCATTGCCTTCACCCAGTTCTCATCTTTAGTTACTTCACCAACAGACTTGGGTTCAATCTAAGAAAGTAATGAATATGTAGCATATTTCATATTTCTTGTCAGCATTCCTGCTTTAGGATCTCCAATGACTTGATGTGGGGGATGCACTTTTTGCCACTTTTCAAAACTAGGTCCTCCATCTCTCTCTATCAATGTGTCAGTTTCATAAGCATCTGTTTCCGCATCATCATTATGGTTCTGAACTTCTATAACTTTATCATTTACAGTTGCATCATCATAAAAGTCCTCAAGAGTCTACTCTGTTGGTTCTATCTATTTAGAATGGGGCACATGTTCATCAATTCTTACATCTAAACTCTCTATCACCTTGCCCAATCTCTTATTATAGCATCTATAGGCCTTACTCTTTGAAGAATACCCTAAGAAAATCCCCTCATCTGCTGTCATCGAATTTTCCAAGGTTGTCCTCCTTTCATTTGATGAAGCATCTGAAACCAAAAACCCTGAGGTATTTAACAGTGGCTCTCCTTCCATACCATAGCTCGTATGGTGTCTTGGATTCGTTTGGTCCAAAGAAACACCTATTTTAGATATGCACTGCAGAATATATTGCTTCTCTCCAAAATCTCCTAGCAGTATTTTTTTCAATCAACATTGTCCTTGCCATCTCTTGAACAGTCTTGTCCTAGTTGGGGGGTACGGGCTGCAGAATGTTGAATCCTAATCCCCTGCTCATGATAGAAGTTAAAAATACATTCTGAGCAAACTCCTTTCCTTGATTAGATCTCAAGCATTTAGTTGTCCTACTTGTTTCATTCTCTACCCTCTTCTTGAAGATCTTGAAACAATCTAAGAGTCTTGTCTTTAAGAACATAACACAAGTCATCTTGGAGTACTCATCTATGAATAGGATAAAGTACATCTCTCCACCAAATGCCTCTATTCTCATGGGTCCACAAAGATCCGTATAAATTAAGTCCAATAGTTTACTTGAATAATGCTCCATTGACTTGTATGTGGCCCTAGTTTGCTTTTCCTTTTGACATGGTGCACAAATATGATTTTTTGGAGACTTCATCTTTGAAAGATCTCTGACTACCTTTTTTTGTTCAGTTTAGCTAAGTTTTTGAAGCTAATATGCCCAATCCTTCTATGTCATAGCCAACATTCCAACATTCATCTTCCTGTCCCATCATGCATCTGTCTTCATTTGCTTCTAACAGAGTGTATAAGTTGTTAGGGATATGCCCACACTCCTATAGTTGGTTTCGATGATAACAAACATATAAAGGTATTTCACAATTTGCCTTCAAGTATTGTTTTATAGAGACTTCATATCAAAAATCGAATTTGATGAATGAAAGGAAGAAATGAAGATTGAAGTCATCAAATGAGGAGTATCAACAAGTTGGTATCAATACTTGAAGAAGGTATCAGAAGAATTCAAGCTTCAAGTGAAGCTCAAAGACTTGGAATTGCAATAAAAAAGAAAAGAAGATGAAGTGCCAAAGAGTGGAAGGTTCAAGTGAAGAAGAAGACCACTAGGATAGATTGGTCATTTTTAATGTAATTTGTAACTTACCACATATATATATATATACACTCACCACATGCATATGCATTGCATCATACTAGAATGACCATAGAGCATATCTTGACCAAGTATGGAAAGTCTCTAAGTGGTGAGGAACATATTAGGACAAATGTGTTCTAGTGAAATTCTGTGAAAACCACATTAACTTGACTAAAGAGCATTTTGGATAATATTAGAGTCAGTATCAAGAGATGAAACCTTCATAGAAGTTGTAGGAAATTGAGTCACAATTCCAACGTAACTAATTTCAGGTCAATCCAAAGTCAGAGCAAAAATTTATGATCAAAACACTGACGGCTGGTCAGTATGACAGCATTTTATCAAAACAGAGTCCATCATGTTGGCAGTCGACCGGCTGGAAGCCCCGGTCGATCGGAACTATCCAAGACCATATTCGGTTGATTGGCGAAAAGTCTCGATCGATCGGTAACTACCTGAAAGTGCCCCAACTGCTATATTTTGCCTCAACGGCTCTTGGCGGTTGATTAGCTACTGATGGCGGTCGACCGGTGGACCTAAAATATGACCATTTAAGTGAGATTTACTGCCTAAAATGTTCTCCTAAGCTCACATATAAATACCTCTAATGCTACTCATTAATTAACAATTAATCTCAACTTTGGCGAAGCATTATTTGAGCATTAGAAGTGAGAATTGGTCTACACCATTACTTGAGTTCAAGTTCTTCATTTTACATTCAAGAGGAACTCAAGACCATCTACAGGTCTTCATCTACATATTGGCATTTACATTACAAGTATCAAAAAGGCTTCAAAAGGTGCATTCATTCTATCATCATTGCATATTTCATTTGCACCACACTGGAGGTAATCCACTCTTATTCCACTTCTCCATTTTCTATTTTATATTAAGTCTAGACTGTACTTAGGCTTGTGTAAGCACCCTCTCATCCTTAAGAGATTGTAAGGATCCTCTTATCCTTAAAAGAGTGTAAGGTGTCTCTCTACCTGCAAAGGAGATTGTAAAGGTGCCTCTCTGCCTATAAAGGGGATTTGTAAGGATACTCTTATCCATGAAAAAAGATTATAAATGTTTTCTTCCCTACCTACCATACTGAAAGGGAGAACTAGTGGAATACCTTACAAGATGATTCTTGTAGGGAGTGGACTAGACTCGGATTGAGTCAAACCACTATATATCTTGTGTTGTGTGATTGTGCCTATTTTACTTATTCTGCATCGTTTTTAATTTGTAATCACACTTGGGACCTATACATCGAAAATAGTTAAAATTTTCACTAGTATAACCTATTCACCCCCCCCCTCTAGGTTATTTCATACGTTACTTGTAGTTCTTGTCCCTTGTGCCACAATCTTTCCATTTTTTATTTTTTTGATCACACAACCCTACTTGGTGAATAAAACCTCATTGCCATTTTTACAAATTTAACTTACACTGAGCAAGTTGTGCATCAGACTGCTAACATATAGGATATTGTTTGACTTAATCTTTCCTCTGTCCAACTTAACTATGCTTCTTCCTTCTATCTTTGCACCATCATTGTTCTCAAACTTGACAGATCCACCCTCAGTTGAATCCAGACTCAGAAACTTTTCCTTATCACCTGTCATGTGAGTGGAGCAGCCATTGTCAAGAATCCATGGTGACGGCTTGCTATGAGCTTTGAAGGCTGTTTGAAAAATTAATGACTTGTTTCTTATTTTCTTTTTCTTCTCAACCCATATTGCCTTATTTGCCACAGTAATAAGTTCTCTCACCTTATATTTAATAATAGTTTCTTTTTGTCTCTGACCTTGTTTCCATGAAGAATTGTCATTTTGCTTTCTTTTTTCCTGCCTCTGGTAGGGAAGTATGGTATTGCAATTTTTGGCAATGTGTCCCATCTTGTGACACCTATAACACTCTACACACTCCTCTGCCAATGGAGCAAACTTGTTCTTGCTATTAAATACTGTAGGCTTGGTCTATCTTTTGTAATCTGCCACCCTGTGTCCATAATAGTTACACCCATAGCAGTAACCTTTGAAGCTCTGTCTCTGTCAAGAACCTCTGTTTCTCTGATAGAAAATTGAATTATTGCCAAACATCTATGAGCCCCTCTGTTTCTCCTTGACAAACCTCATTGGATTTTCTGCAGTTCCTTTACCTTCAGATTTCACAACTTCAGAAGACCCATGTGTCACATATCCCAGGCCAACTTTCATATATGGAGGTCTTTGAAAACTCAAAATCTTATCTAACACATTTTCAATTTCTTTGCTTGATGATGGAATGTCTGCTTCAACTGATTGAGTTATAATTTCTTTGCCCTTGGATTTTAATATAGTCATTGAAGGAGATGGTGTAGTTTTTTCTCGTAAATTCATCTTCTGTGTCTCTTCCAATTTAGTCTTCAATATCTCCAATTACTCTTCAAGGGTAGTGCACTCTTCTATCTTGGTTGATAGATTGACATTCAACTAGCCGTTGATCTTAGCCATATCTTCAACCGTAATCTCTAACTGACTAATCCAGTTCTCCTTTTCAACAGGCTGAATCTCTAGCTCTTTCATTTTCTTCCTCTCTTCCTTGAGATCAGTTAAAGCAGAATGTAAATTAGCCATTAAGTCATATTGAGTTTCTTGCTCTTCCTCTTCCTCAGACTCTTCAGTAGTCTGGTGTTGCATTCTATCACCAAGTGCCATAAATAATGTCTCAGATGTCTCATCATAGTCCTCTGATGACTCCTCTAAAGAAGACTTGCACTTCTTTGATATTAGGCTTTTCTTTTTGAAGTTTCTTTTCTAGGAATAAACTTCTTCTTTCTTTTTTTTTAAGCATCTTCATCCTCAAAGGCACTCAATTTATCATTCTTTGGATACTTGGAAGCAAAATGCCCTATACCATCACAATTAAAACATTTCAAGGGAAGCTTTAGCATCGTCTTCATACTTCTTCATCTCTGTTTTATTTGTGACATCTGTAGTGGGGGGTGTAACCGTTCTTCACTGATAGCCAAACTCCATAACCCTGGGACTTTAAGTAAGTCTCCATCCTAATTTTTTAAAAATTGTATTTGACCCATCAAAGAAAGGAATCTTTCCATGTATATGATTACTATCATTATTTTCCATATGTATCTTCTTATATTCAGAGCCGAAATTGTTAAGCTTCCTCCTTAGGGAACCTTGCTGTGAAACCACTTGATGATGCCTTGTTGACATTGACAAGGGAGGGTGAATCAGTGGTTCAAAAAATTTCCTTGTTTATAACCCAATAACAAAAACTTTAAATTTTCAAATTCTATATTGGCCGGGGTGACCCCGTAATTATCAATCATGCAAACAACGATATGTCCACCTCACACCACAATGTGGCTAGGACTACCAAACAGTGTCTCACCACTCTACACAACACGCACTTCAAATATATGTAGAAAAATAAATGTGAGACAATAACACCAGATATACGTGGTTCGGTCAGAGTGCCTACATCCACAAAGGAATACCTATATAGGGTTTTGTATTTTCCCAATACTCAACTTTTTAACAACTACAATGGACCAGAAACTTATCCCTGCTTCAGATGCAACTCAGACAAGGATAATAACCCCACACCCTAGACAAGCCCCAACTTGGTAGGTTCACAATTTTAAATCAATAAAATAAAATCCCAACCCAATACATTATTGATCTAGAGTTTCTCAACAATAAACAGACTCTAGAATACAAAAATAGGGACTTCATATACAAATTACCTTAGCCTGTGTATTCCCATTGATGATTGCTTGCTTGACGTATAAAAGAAGACTTGAACACGCTTAAACCATCGACATAGCAACAAAACACTAATCATTCTTTAATTCTTGTTCATAGTGAAATCTCCATTGAATGCTTAACAAAGAAAGGCATGACAACTATTGTGATACCCTACTTTTTAAACCGGTCTAATTACACGGTTGACCCAGTTTAACCATGCAGGACCCGAACCAGAGAGGGTTAAGGCGGGTTCCTTATGGACCATGATGACAAGGGTGACTTTGAACACAGGTTGGCCAGACAAGTCCGAGTCAGTGCCAGAGGAGACGGGTGTACCCAAGCCGTGCACATGCACGTATCATAAGCCCATGTACGGGTAATGCTAGTATGTAGCCGTATCCTAAAGTGCATACGTATAATATACCTTGTGCCGAGAGTGAGATACATGTCGAGAGTCGAATCCCATAAAAAATCCCACTTGTTGGCTAATTTTTGGCTCTCAGATGGGTGGTCACAGGCGGGCGCATTGGCCCGCCTGAGTGACCCACCCATGTGGTTAATGGATATTTTAAAAAGGTATAAATAACATTTATTGTGTTTTTCATTTTCTCATTATTACACTAAAGAGTTGGTGAGAAGAGTAAAGAGGAGAGAGAAAAGAAGGGAGAAAGGAGAACGGAGAAGAAGAAAGGGGAAGGAAGAGGAAGAATAAATGGATTTAAGCGGTGCCAAGGTTTGATCTTCCCATTCCGACACCAGAAGAGTGATCTCCAACACGAGATCTACGATTGGAGGTGAGCAAAGGCTATGTTTCTTAAACTTTCACCAAGCCTAAGTAAAACCCTTGATTTGGGTAAAGTTCCTTGAGGTCTTGTAAATCCCCCTTGAGATGATGAATCTAAGGTTTAATAGATGGTCTATGTGTTGATTTTGAATGATTTGAAAAAGTGTTTACAAGATTGGAGAAGCATTGGTGATTTCTTGAGCTAAGAAGTGATTTTGGGGTTTTTGAAAGAGTTCTTGAGTAAAGAAGGTAAGATGGCTCTTCAATCCTTAAATCTAACTTAGATCTATGTTAGAATCATCTTATAAGACCTTGAAAGTGTGAAAAATGTGATTGGAAAAGCCTTATTTGATTTCCCAAAGGTTAGAGAAAGTTTCAAGGAAGAGGGCAATTTTTCGCCCTCTCAGATGGGCTAGGACCGGTGGGCCTCACAGCCCGCCTGAGAAGGCAGGCCCTCGGCTAGGACCAGTTGGTCGACCGGTGGGCCACCCCACCCACCTAAGAAGATCGGTGGGTCGTGACAGGTGGACTGTCCGACCCACCTGAGAGGCCCCCAACGTGATTTTTGTGTCCGAATAGACCCAAAACGGACATGCAACCTTCTTTTATGATTCTAAACATGATTTAACCATCAAATCTTGTTAGTTTTGACCCCAAAGTGGTGAAATACTAACCCCATTCACTTATGATAGGTTCACCAAAATTTACGTTTCTCGTGCTGGATCTCACCCGTACCGGGCGTGAGTCTTTGTACACAACAGGTAAGTGGGGAGAGGACGTTTGACCTTATTTTAAGGCTTGTGTGGCATCATTCATTGTATCTAGACTAGCCATGTCATCATGCAAATTATGTATAGCTTAGTCATCCTCATATGATTATGACATGTGTGTTGTGTTTTACTTTCTCAATGCTAAATGATTGATGTGCTTATGTGATGAATGATGGGATGAGTGTGCATGATGCATTATTAGACTAGATGCCGTAGTCGGCTTGGAAACGAGTGCATTGGCAGTCCGTGGAATGGGATGCGGTGGCACTATGCAATCGTACTATGTCATATAGGAGCATGCGGTTTAGGGTTATCATCTTCCCGTGCTACGACCCTTCCCAACAGGGGTTGAGGTGTTGGGTTATCACTTGGGGGGAAGCAGTGGTCGCGGGTGTCGGGTCACTGCGGTGGTTAGACATACACCCGGCTGGTCATTAGGACAGTCGGTAACCTCAGTGGTATATTCAAGAGGGCCAATCGTACTACTTTTAAATTGCTGGAGTCAGCACCTTTACTTTCTGTCATTTACTTTTATGTTGAGAGCCGGTAGTCGGTATGCTTTATTTTTCTGAGTACTCATGGTGGGCCTTCTCTGACAGCCCTATGGGCATATCGCGGGATGGAGTTCGCGGCTCGTACCTGGAGTATACGCGCACTGTGGTTGTAGTAGCACTAAACCAAAGACTTAGTAATGTTTAGGTGGATGAGGTTTAAAATGAATTGCATAGCATGTAGTGCATATGGATGTGATTGTTGCGTGGATTGTTGTGTGGTCCTTCTTTTCACTTACTGAGCTAGTGAGTTCATCCTACGTGCGCACCTCTTTAGATTATTTTGTAGGTCACCATCCTGAAGATCAAGGGTCGCGCCCCACAGTTGAGTTTCTCGATGAGGATTGGTGGGTCCCCGGGAGCATGAGCACGGTACGGATTACACGTGTGCGGGTTGTGCTGTGGGACCGCAGTATTGATGCCGTACAGAGTTTTACTTTTTAATTCTTTTGATGACCCCTTTTTGTGTACTTGATACATGAATTGTTATTATTTTTGTGTAAATATCATGCCTGCGGGCCCACATGTATTTATCTATATACTATAATTTGGGTATCAAGTATATTGGGGGTATTTACAGGTAAATTAAGTCTTCCGCTGAACTTTTGAACGTTTATCTTAGATGTGTGTATGCTGTGGTTGGGTACTATATTAGATGATCCTGGCCGGTTTAGGTTAATCGGAGTTAACCAGGTCACCGGTCTGATTCTGTGTGAACGGGGTGTGACAACGGTGGTATCAGAGCGTGATGCTCTATCCACTCACAGCATGCCATTTAGACCCCATAGAATCTTTAATAAGAAATGAGATTGGGTAAATATAAAAGCTTTAAAGAGTTAAAAGCCAAAAAAAAAAGTGGTTTCATTAATTATTGCATTTCATGGCATGCATTAGAGAAAGTTTGCTTGGATTAAATAAAACATTAGTTATTTGATCTCATAACCCATCGAGTACGGATTTAACGAAATTTCGGCAGCATAACGACGCTAAAACAAGATTTCCTAAATTTTTCACACATAAGCACCTGATAGACAACAAATATATACAAATAGGCATAATCGATGAAGGCTAACTAACTGTTACAACTAAATTACAATAAGTTATCAAGCATACAAAACTAACCACAAGTCACCAACAACATCACAACACCATACTAGTAAGTCCAATTACAGAGAAGAGTACAAAAAAAAAATATAATAACAATATAAACAACATAGAGACGAGTAAAAAGCTGATTTAGATGGGCAAGCTAAGTCCTTAGAGACCCTCGTCATTGTCTAACTCTACTACTCTATCCCTCCTAGGCCTCGATCTAACATTGAGTCGACGGTCATAGTAATCAAACCTTGAGTTCACTAGTTGTACATCCCTCTGGAGTTGGGAAAAATCTGTTGAAATAGCGTTAGCCGTTATGTCCAAATCCTCGCCCAATCTTAGGAAGGAACTCTCTAATGTAGCCTGCCTTTCTAAGATATTTTCCTCTCTAGTGGTACTCTCATCTAGTCTTCTCAGAAGCTGATCTGGCCCATCTTTCAAGGCCCTCATAGTAGTCATCATACTCTCAAAGTCAAAAGCACCACTCTCAGGTGGTGGGGATCTATGTTGTGGGCCTGCAGCCCTCGTAAAGTCAAGATCAGCATCTCTCGAATCAAGAGGCTCCTCCTTGAGGATATCCTCATCTAGAAAGTCCTCCTCCTCGAATTGAGATACATAATCCTCATCCTCATCACTAATTTCCTCCTCCTCCATGGGGACATCCTCCCTGTGGGCATTCCTCCTGTCCCTACCTCTTTGAGCTCCTGCTCTCTAAGGTACATCCATAAGAGCTTGGAGACCCATCCTTTGTAGGTTTCCCCTGTCAAATTTGTCCGCTGGGGTCTTTCCCTCCTCACCACTCAAATCCACCCCAAAGAACTCAAAGATCCTGGTGAGGATCCTACCATATGGGAAACCTCCGTCCTCAGGGTGTGTGGTATGATACTTTATAGTCTTAAATATAATGTAGGTCAAGCACAAGGGCTCGGCACCTCCTTCCAAGGCCTTATAGATGCAAAAGGTTATGTAGGCCGCCATGAAGCCTACTTGGTTCTGGTGACCTCCTCTAGGGAGTAAATTAAACTGAACCAAGCGAGCAAATACACGAACCTCCGGGTAAAATTTCGTCTCGAAATCCGGACACTCCTTGCTACCATAAATGGTCTCGTAAATGTGGTCCTGCGTCTCTGAACTTAAGGATGGGCCCACGGGCTTACTCCTTGGGGGACTGTAGAATTGATGCCCAACTGACGAAATATCTAAAATACTAGCAAGGGTGTCCACAGTCAAGCGAATGTTCACCCCCTTCACCATGCTGGTGATTGAGTACTTCCTATACTGGTAAGAGACCTCCAAATTATAGTAGAATCTTTGAACCAGTTATTCATAGCATGGACGATCGATGTTAAGGATGGACTGCCAACCCAGTGCAGTAAATCTCTCTTGAAGTTGAATCTTGTTGAAATCACTGATTACCACGGTCTTCTCCATCATCACAGACCTCTTTAG
>NC_056569.1:13214541-13215416 GCF_013358625.1 Macadamia integrifolia
GCCCAATGAGGATTGGTGGGTCCCCGAGGAGCATGAGCACGGTATGGATTGCACGTGCGAGGGCTGTGCTGCGGGACCGCAGTATTGACGCCGTATAGAGTTTTACTTTTTGATTCTTTTGATGACCCCTTTTTGTGTACTTGATACGTGAATTGTTATTCTTTTTGTGTAAATATCATGTCTGCAAGCCCACATGTATTTATCTATATACTACAATTTGGGTATCAAATATATTGGGGGTATTTACAGGTAAATTAAGTCTTCCGCTGAACTTTTGAATGTTTGTCTTAGATGTGTGTATGCTGTGGTTGGGTACTATATCAGATGATCCTGACAGGTTTGGGTTAACTGGAGTTAATGCGGTCACCGGTTTGGTTCTATGTGAACGGGGTGTGACAACTATCGAACATAGTTTTTTCTCCCTTCTTGCGCTATTTCTCTCAAATTAATTATCACCCCGAGTCTTACGTTTCTGTAGGTTTTTATTGCTTGTGGAAGCAACAACCGTTCCTCTTTGAAATCAAACTCTATGCATTCTTGGACTCTCCCCTTTTATCTTTTATTTTTTATTTTTTTTTCTTATCTGCTGTTCACGTGTAAAGAGAAACATAGTTCTCTTAGACTCTTGCTGAAAGCATATAATCTGAATATTCTAATAGAAATAACTAGCCAATAGTTTACAAATTGAAGAGTCCTAAATTTCTATTAAGTAAACAAGACATCTAGATTTGTCCTCACCTGTGAAGATTCTCTTCCTCCTCCAAGCACTACTGTCCAATTCAGATAGCAATTTCTTCATGTATGAGACTTTGATTTCTATTAGAACTTAATTTCCTCTTCTTTTTTTTTTTTTTTTTTTTTTTTTTTTTTTTTTT
>NC_056569.1:13215436-13231475 GCF_013358625.1 Macadamia integrifolia
AATGCCTATCATTACACAATCAAGATTTTGCAAAGAAATCTTCTATTATGACATTGAGGTGCAAGGAATGAAAGAGATTTAAGTTGTCCACAAGTATGAAATGATGTGAAGAGAATCATAGAAACCCAGAAATTTTTTTTCAAGAAACCTAACACAAAAGAGATGGGTTTTCATGGAAAAGAGATGGATTTTCATGAGAAAGAGATGGGATTTCAAGCATATACAAATTTCCATGACCTCTCCAACATTGTAAGTGCAAATCAAGGATGGGGAATTTCATTTGAGTTGTTAGTTAGGGAGAAAAAGGTAGAGATAGAAGAAAACCCCAAATTGGAAAAATTAGGGCATGGGTTGGGATTTTCTCTCATAGATTGGGTAGTAAAGCCCAAAACTATGAATGAATCACAAAGAAAGCATCATATTCTCATGGAATGATTGTTCTATGGAAAGAAACATGAAAAAAAATTAATATTTGGGGAGTATAAATGGATTCAACCTCCAAAATACATGTTCCAAGAAGAGAAACGGAGAAGACACTTACTTGAGAGTGAAAGGAGTTTGGATCTTCCAAAATCCACGAAATCGTTGAGTGAAATCGCGAGTGGACGCACCAAGAATCTCCCAAAAATCGCCCCAAGTAGGCCAAGAGAAGGAATGAGAGAAAGAGGAGGAAACAGGGGCTTAAAAGCCCCTGTGCGTTTCCGTCGGTCCGACCCGAGCTGCCCGCTGATGGGCAGCCCGCCGGTTGGGAGAAAAACACAAAAAAAGGGAGATTAATATATATATATATATATAAAATTGATAAGTAATAATGAAAAAAAAGGGAGTCGAGAGGGACCATCGTCCTACTTGTCGAAGCACTAGCACCATATTTTCGGGATTTAGCTGTGGCTAGTTGCAAGACATCATACACTATAATACCCCGTGGGTTGGCATATGATTGTGTGCCGATGTAAATTCTAAGGTACTTAACCAATGTTTGTGTATGGTATGTTCTAGGGACACGATGGTACGTACTAGATCCGGTAGCAATGCACGAGGTACCTCACGTGGTCCTTGTCCGGTCGGTCGACCACCAAATCCTAGAAGGTCCCACTCGGTGGGGTAAACCCCACTCCCACAACCTCAAGAAACCTTTGATCAGAGTGTGGCACAAAGGGACCCACCTGTGACTACACTTCCGGATCCTCCACCGGTCATCACTCCTGGTGATGTTGCAACCATAATCCAGCAGTCACAACAAGCCTTCCAGCAACAAATGCTCCAGTAGCAGCAGGCATTTATGGCTGCTATACAGCAACAGTTAGACCTTCCTCAACCCGATCAACATCCCTGGATAATCACTCCACAAGACTCATCTGTAGGGTCTGATATGGGGCCACCAGCTGGAGGTACACCTCTAATTCCGCCACTCAGCATTCCTCCGTATATGGTGCCCCCTCCATACCCTTACTATATGGCATATGCACCCAATTACCCACCAACGAATAATACATTAAGGGTAGTGGAATCTTTCAAGAGGAACTTGCCACCTGTATTCTCTAAGGTGGGGAGTGATCCTCTAGAGCCGGACCAGTGGATCCAAAAGCTGGAAAAGATATTTGAGGTAATTGAGTGCATTGAGGCACAAAAGCTTATTTGTACGGGGCTGCAACTCAAGAATGAAGCCAACTCTTGGTGGCAAGCCTCTAAGCCTATATTGTTGGCCGTACATCCGGACCCCACATGGGAGTAGTTCAAGGAGTTGTTTTTGGCCAACCATTACCCTCGTAGCTTCAGAGACCGTAAAGAGACAGAATTTATGGCCTTAACTCAAGGGAATAAAACTATCCTTGAGTATCAGCAGTAGTTTGAAAGCTTGTTCCATTTGCCCCTAGGCACATAAGGTCAGCTGAAGAAAAGACTGCAAGATTTCTGAAGGGATTAAAGGCATCTATTGGGTCAATGCTCGAGGTCTTAGATTTGACAGATTATGGCCAGATTGTGCAAAATGCTAAAACCATAGAAGATAAGCAGAAGGGAGAATAGTCCCTCACACCTAGATTGTGGAAGAGGACTAATCCATTTCCGGACATGGGCAATTCATCCAAGGTATACCGTGGGTCGTATAGTTCTGGGCCTACATATAGACAGCCCTATAGGCCATCTGGCTACCTTCCTCGACCAGCTGGTGGTTCGGGCTCTACATCTTTTTGTCCAAACACTAGTATGGCACCTACAGCCACCAGGCCACCCCATCCGCATCAGGTCAGGTACAAAGGGGCCCTGCCCCAGTCTCGGCGTCACAGATCCGTTGCTTTAATTGCCACTCCTATGGGCATTATGCTAAAGACTGTCGGGTCAGACCAACCTTACCATCCAATCAGCCCTCAATATACAGACCTCCCTTAACTCAGGGGAATCAACCGCAAGGAAGAATGTATGCCTTATCAGCTAAGGAAGCTGAGGCCAGCACGGAAGTGGTAGCAGGTACATTTTAATTTAATATTTTCCTTATGTTAAATATTGATGACCTGCTGTACTTAAATGCATTGTTGCATTAGGTATTCTACCTATATCAGGTATACCAGTCTATGTCTTGTTTGATTCAGGAGCTACACACTCATTCATATCTAAGAGATTTTCTGAGAAACTTGGTATGTCACCCAGGACACTAGATCATGGGATGATTGTTAGTATGCCTACCGGTAAAGTTACACAGTTGAAGGAGGTGTATGGGCCGTGCCCAGTGGAAATCAGTGGGAAGAAATTGGATGCACATCTCATTAAATTCAACATGTAAAATTTTGACATTATACTGGGCATGGATTGGTTGTCGGCCCATCGAGCTAATGTGGTGTGAGCTGAAAAATTAATTAGGGTGATAGATGATGAAGGAAAAGAATTGGTATACCAAGCAGATAAAATGAAACGGGCTAGAAAGGTCCTCGTCTTCGTTCTTCAAGTGGTAAAGTTGTTGGAAAGTGGATGTCAGGGTTACTTAGCATCGGTACTTGATGTTGATGCAAAGGTTACACCTCTAGAAGAGGTAAAGGTTGTTAAAGAATTTTCCGACATCTTTCCAGATGATCTGATGCATCTACCGCCTGATAGAGAGTTAGAATTTGCTATAGACTTGATTCCTGGAGTAGCTCCAATGTCTAAAGCTCCATATAGGATTGCACCAGCTGAATTGAAGGAGTTACAGATGCAGTTGCAAGAATTATTGGAGAACTGGTTTATTCATCCAAGTGTTTCACCTTGGGATGCCCCAGTATTGTTTGTTAAGAAGAAGGATGGCAGCTTGCATATGTGCATCGATTACTGGGAATTGAATAAGCTAATCATTAAGAACCGGTATCCATTGCCACGCATTGATGATTTGTTTGACCAACCACAAGGTGCAAAGGTATTTTCAAAGATAGACCTTAGATCAGGCTATTATCAGCTCAAGATAAAGAGCGACGACATACCCAAGACAGCGTTCAGGACTCGGTATGGTCACTGTGAGTTCCTAGTGTTATCTTTTGGGTTAACCAATGCACCGGCAGCATTCATGGATATAATGAATTGAGTATTTCACGATGTCCTTGATAAATGGGTAATTATTTTTATTGATGACATCTTGATCTACTCTAAGACAGAAGAGGAACACGCTCGACACCTGAGGATGGTGTTACAAAGGGTGAGAGAACAATAATTGTTTGCCAAATACAGTAAATGTGAATTCTGGCTTGAGCAAGTTGGATTCCTGGGACACGTAGTGTATGAGGCCAGAATCGAGGTGGATCCTAATAAGGTGAAAGCAGTAGTAGAATGGGAAAGCCCTAAGAATGTTACTGAAATTAGAAGTTTCTTGGGTTTGGCTGGATACTATCGATGCTTCATTGAGAATTTGGCTCGGATCTTAGCACCAATGACTAAGTTAACCAAAAATGGTGTGAAATTTGAATGGGTAGAGGAATGTGAGAAGAGTTTTCAGGAATTGAAGAAAAGGTTGGTATCGGTCGCTGTGTTGACCATCCCTGAAGGCACAGGTGGAATGACAGTCTACACTGACGCTTCCAAGGTTGGGTTAGCTTGTGTTCTCATGCAACGCGGTAAGGTGATAGCATATGCATCCCGATAACTAAATGAATATGAGAAGAACTACCCCACTCATGACTTGGAACTAGCCACAGTCATTTTACCCTAAAGATTTGGCGACATTATTTTTATGGGGAGAAGTGCGAGATATACAGTGATCACAAGAGCCTTAAGTACTTGTTCACCCAAAAAGATTTGAACATGAGGTAGAGGAGATGGCTTGAGCTCATGAAGGATTATGACTGCGACATTCAGTATCATCCCGGTAAGGCTAATGTAGTGACAGATGCATTGAGTCGGAAGGCACAGACTATGTCACTCTCACACTTAGCAGTCAGCCCACCACTCGTACAAGAGGCGACGCCAATAGATGAAACCCTCTTATACGAAGGAGCAACCTTAGAGCTTGAACATCAGCTAGAAAACCTTAAATGGTTGACTGTATCCCTGGCAGCTCTACAGGTGCATCCGTCTATTAGGCAAGAGGTGATAATGAAACAACCTTTGGATCCTAAATTGCAGCGGATCAGAGTTAAGATTCAAGATCAAACAATGAACGACCCTGATTTCATTTTTGCCAGTGATGGGGCATTATTGTTTCTAGGTAGGTTGTGTGTGCCCGATGATTTGGAGATATAAGACAAGATAGTGCGGGAAGCACATAGCTCTGAGTACTCACTCCACCCAGGAAGTACAAAGATGTATAAGGACCTTAAACAAAATTACTGGTGGCCAAGCATGAGAATCACAATAGCCCTGTAAGTGGCGACTTGTCTTACATGCCAAAAAGTAAAAGCTGAGAGGCATCGACCTTATGGTACTCTTCAGCCACTCCCAGTATCAGACTGGAAGTGGGATAGGATTACAATGGACTTTGTCACCGGACTACCATGCTCACCTAAGGGGATGGATGCGATATGGGTGATAGTTGATCGGCTTACTAAGACTGCTCATTTCATTCCCATCAAGACCAAGTTCTCTATGGCCAAGTTAGCACAACTTTATATAGATAACATAGTGCACTTGTATGGAGTGCCAGTGAGCATTGTGTTAGATAGGGACCCAAGGTTCACTTCCAGATTTTGGAAAAGTTTCCAGTATGCTTTGGGATCACAATTGAATTTGAGCACGGCTTTCCACCCACAGACTGATGGTCAGTCAGAGTGAACCATACAGATATTAGAAGACATGCTCAGGGCATGTGCAATGGAAATGTGTGGTAGTTGGGAAGAATATATACCCCTTATGGAGTTTGCCTATAACAACAGTTATCAAGCTACAACTGGGATGGCTCCATATGAGGCATTTTATGGTAGGAAGTGCAAAACTCCTCTGTATTGGAATGAGGTAGGTGAACGCCGAATGTTAGGACCCGAAGATGTTATTCAAGAAAGGATTAAAGCAGCTCAGTCACATCAAAAGAGTTATGCAGACCACCGCAGGAAAGACATTGAGTTTCAAGTAGGAGAAAATGTGTTTCTCAAGATTTCTCCTACTAAAGGGTTGCAAAGATTCCATAGAAAGGGTAAGTTGAGCCCGAGATACATTTGCCCATTTGAGATCTTAGCTCGGGTTGGCTCGGTAGACTACATGCTTGCTCTGCCACCTTCTCTCGGGAATGTTCATAACGTATTCCATGTATCCATGCTGAAGCGATACATTCATGATCCATCGCATGTATTACCCATGGAACCGGAATATCTAGAAGCTGATATGACCTATACAGAACAACCAGCTGAAATCTTGGACCAAAAAGTGAAAACCCTTCGCAACCGCTCCATTTCCTTCGTGAAGGTACGATGGAAAAATCATTCACTTGAAGAAGCATCTTGGGAGAAAGAGGATGAAATCCAAGCCAAGTATCCTCACCTGTTCGAACAACCAGGTACGCCAATTTCGAGGACGAAATTTTTAAAAAGTGGGGGGGTAAATTTGATACCCTACTTTTTAAACCCGGTCTAATTACATGGTTGACCCGGTTTAACCATACAGGACCCGAACCAGAGAGGGTTAAGGCGGGTTCCTTATGGACTATGATGGCAAGGGTGCCTTTGAACACAGGTTGGCCAGACAAGTCCGAGTCGGCACCAAAGGAGACGGGTGTACCCAAGCCGTGCACATGCATGTATCATAAGGCCATATACGGATAATGCTAGTATGTAGCCGTATCCTAAAGCACATACGTATAATACACCTTGTTCCAAGAGTGAAATACATGTTGAGAGTCGAATTCCATCAAAATCCCACTTGTTTGCCAACTTTCGGCCCTCAGGTGGGTGGTCACGGGTGGGCGCATCCGCCCACCTGAGTGACCCACCCATGTGGTTAATAAAAATTTTAAAAAAGGTATAAATAACATTTATTGTGTTTTCATTTTCTCATTTATTACATTAAGGAGTTTGGTGAGAGGAGTAAAGAGGAGAGAGAAAAGAAGGGAGAAAAGAGAACGAAGAAGAAGAAAGGGGGAAGGAAGAGAAAGAAGAAATGGATTTAAGCGGCGCCAAGGTTTGATCTTCCCATTCTGACGCTGGAAGAGTGATCCCCAACACAAGATCTACGATTGGAGGTGAGCAAAGGCTATGCTTCTTAAACTTTCATCAAACCCAAGTAAAACCCTTGTTTTGGGTAGAGTTTCTTGAGATCTTGTAAATCCCACTTGAGATGATGAATCTAAGGTTTAATAAATGATTTATGTGTTGATTTTGAATGATTTGAGGAAGTGTTTATAAGGTTGGAGAAGCATTGGTGATTTCTTAAGCTAAGAAACGATTTTGGGGTTTTGAAAGAAGTTCTTGAGCAAAGAAGGTAGGATGTCTTCTCAATCCTTAAATCTAACTTAGATCTAGGTTAGAGTCATCTTATAAGACCTTGAATGTATAAAAAATGAGATTGGAAAAGCCCCATTTGGTTCCCCAAAGGTTGGGGAAAGTTTCAAGGAAAAAGGTATTTTCCCGCCCTTACAGGTGGGCTGGGACCGGTGGGCCGCACAGCCCGCCTGAGGGCACCTGCCTGAGAGGGCAGGCCTTCGGTCCCCATTGGTGGGCCAACTGGCGGGCCGACCTGCCCACCTGAGAGGACCGACCCTCGGTCCCCACTGACGGGCCGACCCACCCACATGAGATTACTGGTGGGTCGTGTCGGGTGGGTTGTCCAACCCACCGAAGACGCCCCTAACGTGATTTTTGTGTCCGAATGGACCCAAAATGGATGGACAACCTTCTTTTATGATTCTAAATATGATTTAGTCATCAAACCTTGTTAGTTTTGACCCCAACGTGGTGAAATCCTAACCCCATTCACTTATGATAGGTTTACTAAAATTTACGTTTCTCGCGCCGGATCTCACCCGTACCTGGCGTGAGTCTTTGTACACAACAAGTAAGTGGGGAGAGGATGTTTGGCTTTATTTTAAGGCTTGTTGTGCATCATTCAATTGTATCTATATTAGCCCTATCATCATGCAAATTATGTGTAGCTTAGTCATCCTCATATGATTATGACATGTGTGTTGTGCTTTACATTCTCAATGTTAAATGATTGATGTGCTTATATGGTGAATGATGGGATCACTATACATGATGCATTATTAGACTAGATGCTGTAGTCGACTTGGACTCGACTGCATTAGTGGCCCGTGGAATGGGACGCGATGGCACTATACAATCGTACTATGTCATATAGGAGCATGCGGTTTAGGATTATCTTCTTCCCGTGCTATGACCCTTCCCAACAGGGGTTGAGGTGTTGGGTTATCACTTGGAGGGAAGCAGTGGTCACGGGTGTCAGGTCACTGTGGCGGTTAGACATATGCCTGGCTGGTCATTAAGATAGTCGACAACCTCAGTGGTATAATCAAGAGGGCCAATCGTACTGCTTTTAAATTATTAGAGTCAGCACCTTTACTTTCTATCATTTACTTTTATGTTAAGAGCCGGTAGTCGACATGCTTTAATTTTTTGAGTACTCACAGTGGGCCTTCTCTGATAGCCTTATGGGTATATCGTGGGATAGAGTTCGCGGCTCGTACCCGGAGTATACGCGCACTGTGGTTGTAGTAGCACTAAACCAAAGACTTAGTAATGTTTAGGTGGATGAGGTTTAAAATGAATTGCATAGCATGTAGTGCATATGGATGTGATTGTTGTGTGGATTGTTGTGTGGTCCTTCTTTTCACTTACTGAGCTAGTGAGCTCATCCCACGTGCGCACCTCTTTTGGATGATTTTACAGGTCACCAGCCTGAAGATCAAGGGTCGGGCCCCACAGTTGAGTTTCCCGATGAGGATTGGTGGGTCCCCGAGGAGCATAAGAACGGTACGGATTACACGTGCGAGGGTTGTGCTGCGGGACCGCAGTATTGACGCCGTACAGGGTTTTACTTTTTTATTCTTTTGATGACCCCTTTTTGTGTACTTGGTACGTGAATTGTTATTCTTTTTGTGTAAATATCATGCGTGCAGGCCCACATGTATTTATCTATATACTACAATTTGGGTATCAAGTATATTGGGGATATTTACAGGTAAATTAAGTCTTCCGCTAAACTTTTGAACGTTTATCTTAGATGTGTGTATGCTGTGGTTGGGTACTGTATCAGATGATCCTGGCAGGTTTGGGTTCACCGGAGTTACCCCAATCATCGGTCCGGTTCTGTGTGAACGGGGCATGACACACATAGGGAGTGACACAGAGGATGATGAGTCAAGACTGGTCCAACTTTTAGCCAACAATGATAGGACCAACCCTATGGAAATCTTTCGGTCCATACGCTCTGAATACTACGAGCGTTTGGATGTCGGAGAACTTGATGGTCCTGAGGAATCTAATGAAGAATCAAGGGGGAGTGAAATCAACAAAGAAGAGGATGATGACGATGACGATGAGCAAGAAAATAAAGATGAGAAAGATGGAGATGACTCTGATTCTCGAGAGGATGATGGGTATCCAGAATGGGATAATTACCAAGGGCCTTGGTACAATGATTATGATGATGAGTCAGAATATTACTCACCAAAACATCCGATATGTTTCTTAGTCTATGCCAATGGCAATGATAACCTAACAGCTGATCCAACAAGTGGCATTTACCCTTCCCTATACATGGAGGGAGATGATTCTACATCAGATTCAGAAAATGAGGGGGAATCTGGAGAGCCAACGTAAGTTTATATGGAAGAATAGTACTCCACATCTGAGTTGGAAGAAAAACTGTGTGAAGTGTATTCTAACACATTCAGGATGCAGGAAAGGGTAGAAGAAATTGACAAAATGTTGGGGGAAGTAACCGTCAGTGATCTTTGCTATTAAGAGCAATTGGACGATCTAGAGGAAATAGGACCAGATGACACAATCACAAAGGCAGTAGACGCTACATTCCAACAGCTTTCTAATGTAGTCAAGAAGCTACGAGCCAAGGCAGTGGATATTTATGGAGGTCCTAAACTTCCCACCCTAAGCATGGAAGGAGAATCAGAAGAAGATGATTCTATGGTGGGGATAATCACCCTAACCAACAGTGAAGATGAAGATAGTTATCCCACCGAGAATATTATGAAAAAACAAATCAATGTGATGGAAACTAGAAGTGGGAATGACTACAAGGGCAAGGCTCTAGTGGTAGAGCAGCCAAGGGCTAATGAGGCCGAAACTAGTAGTGTAAAGAAAGACATAGAGAACCCAGTCTTGGCTCAACTCAAGAAACCCTAGGTGAACATCTCCATTTGGGGATTGTTGATGGCATCCCCTTCGCACCGTGAAGCAATCTTGAGGTCTCTCACTAATGTGCAAGTGCCGATCGAGATAAATCCGATGCACCTCATACATATAGTAGGAGCAACATATACAATGCAGTCTCTGATGTTCTCAAATTCTGAGCTTCCTAAGGAAACCCAACACAATCGGGCTCTCCACATTACAGTTGAATGCTTTGACAAAGTGGTTCCCCAGGTTCTTGTTGACAATGGGTCCACTTTGAATGTGCTGCCATTGAGATCAGCAAAGAGTATCGGTGTCAACTTGGAAGAAATGAGGTCAACCACCCAAACCATAAGAGCATACGATAATACTAAGAGGAAGATTCTTGGCATCATTACCCTTGCTGTAAAGCTTGGCCCAGTGAAGTTTGATGTTGATTTCCAAGTCATTGATATACTGGTAGCTTTCAACATGCTCTTGGGAAGGCCTTGGTTGCATCCTGTGAAGGCGGTGTCCTCTAGTCTCCATTAAAAAATGAAGTTCATTCATGAGGGGAAGGTGGTCTTAGTGGCCGGAGATCCTGAAGTGGTTAATACTCTGGACAATATTGAAAATGGGGAAGAACAAGACTAGGAGGTGCAACTGAGTGGTTTTGAAATAGACACCACTTGCACAGCCATTGCCAAAGAAGCTCCAAAGGAGAAAATCCTAGCTAATTATGAAGCCATCTAGAGTCTGCCAGTGAATCAGATGATGAAGAACATGTAGTGTTTTCCTTGCATGGGACCAGGGAAATATCACTAAGGAGTTCCAAAGCAGCCTAGTTTGGCGATAAATAAAGGAAAGAATGGTCTCGAGTACACTCCTCCAGCTGTCAAAGGGCAGAAATTGCTGAGGATGACTAGGAAGATCTTCGTCACTTACTACCCTACTCTCAATGGATACTTTGTGAAAGAAGAAGAGGATTTCCCCTTTTGTGGAAATGTGGAGCCGTGGTTTGATGAGACCACTGCCAAGATGCAACCAGGACTTGAAATTTTCTTCTAAGACAAGTTCAATTGGGTAACTTATGAAGTGGAACAATGAAAAATGCTAGTTAAAGAAGGTGACCAAGACAGTTGCATCACTGGGATAGCAGAAATTGCACTGATTGAGACTGGGTCTTCCTCTGATGATCCTACAACATTGATCAAATCAAAGGAGGCACCTAGTCCTCGAGTTCTCATGTAGAGATAATGGGAGAAGAAGATAAGGCTCACCTAGAGTCTTCCGCTTCCCATTGATTTGAAAGGTTTCATTTGCTCTCTCCTACAAGTAAGAGCCAGAGAGTTACATGATCCAAACTAGAGGAGAGAACAGAGGATGATGGTTTGTATGTACTGTGCCCAAACCAATTGCAATAGGAAGGCTCGTGAAGTTGGCCAAAGATGTGACCGAACAGGCTTGAAAAGACAGACTTCATAGAAAAAGGATTGAGTAGTCTCCATCGATCTTCCTCCCTCAAAAAGTTTGGGTTCTAAGAGCACGAGATTGATCAGCTAGTATTCATAAAGAAGCAGGCACCTGTCTAGAGAAACCATTGCGCCACTAAAGAAATAGCAGCAACTTTCTCAGAAGGCGAAGAAGGCCCTTTGCCACATCACCTCATCCATCAAGCCATTGAACCACTTCTAAACTAGACAAGCATTGGGAAAAACTTCAAGTTTGCTCATGCTTTTGAGTCAACCAGCCTGATTACCCCTGGTGAAAGCATCAAGCCAGTTATCGAGTCCGTAGTCAAATCTGTTGTTTGTGATTCTGTGTCAATCTCCCCTTTTGAGAAGAGTCCAGAGTCCTTGTATGACGATTCTGTTACTCCTTCTTTCATGAATGAAATTTATGATTCCGAGTATGACTTGCCTCCTTTTTCTGATGATGATCTTAATAAATATCAAGAATTAATAAAACAATGCAAACCAAAGAAAGCCTAACCCATCCGTGAGGATACTCAGGTTATTAATTTAGGAACCGACTAATGCCTTCAAGAGGTAAAAATTGGCACTACCCTTGATGATGAAGAAGCAGAATAGATAAGTAATCTTCTGAAGGAACTCACTGAGGTCTTTGCTTGGTCTTATGAGGATATGCTTGGTATTGACCCCAACATTGTGCAGCATCGATTGTTGACTTACCCTAGGGCGAAGTTGGTAAAACAGAAGCTCCGAAGAACGCGGCCAGAATAGAGTATGAAGATCAGAGAAGAAGTTGTGAAGCAATGGAATGTGGGGTTCCTACAAGTGGTAAAGCACCCCCAATGGTTGGCCGATATTGTACCAGTACCGAAGAAAGATGGAAAAGTACGAATGTGCACAGACTTCAGAGATCTTAACAAAGTAAGCCCTAAAGATGACTTCCCATTACCTCACATTGATGTATTAGTGGATAATACAGTAGGGCATGGATGGATTCTCGGGATACAACCAAATAAGCATGCACCCAGAAGATCGTGAGAAAACGGCCTTCACCACTCTGTGGGGAACCTATTGTTACAAGGTGATGCCTTTTGGATTGAAGAACGTTGGGGTAACCTATCAAAGGGTAGCTACGACCATATTGCATGACATGATGAATAAAGATGTAGAAGTCTAGGTGGGTGACATGATAGTAAAGTCTAAAGATTGATAGGGGTATATTCCCGCACTAAGGCGATTCTTTGAAAGAATGAAGAAGTATCAGCTGAACTTGAACCCTCAGAAATGTGTATTTGGGGCAACGGTAGGAAAGTCGTTAGGCTTATTGGTGAGTGAAAGAGGTATTGAAGTCAACCATATCAAGATCAAGGCAATTCAGGAAATGCCCACACCCTGGACTGAGAAGCAAATACGAGGATTTCTGGGTGACATCTAATATATTAACAGATTCATAGCTCAGTTGACTACAATCTTTGAACTAATTTTTAAGCTACTGAAGAAGGATCAGCCCACAGAATGGAATGACCAATGCAACAAGCCTTTGACAAGATCAAGGAGTACCTTATGAACCCACCAATATTGACACCGCCAGTGGAAGGAGAACTACTTCTGTTGTATCTGTCTGTGGGAGAATATTCCATAGGCTCTTTGCTAGCACAAAAGGAAATGGAAAGGGGGTCAGAGCATGCCATATATTACCTCAGCAAGAAGTTTCTGGAATATGAGACCCAGTACACATCTTTTGAAAGAACTTGTGCTGCGTTGATTTGGGCAACTAAAAGGTTACGACACTATATGGTTTCCTATCCGGTGCATTTGATCTCAAAGATAGACCCCATCGAATATCTCATCCAGAAACCGGCCTTAATAGGAAGGATGGCCCATTGGTTGGTTTTACTATCAAAATTTGATATCACCTATGTTACTTAAAAATCTATCAAGGTGCAAGCTATAGCCGATCATTTGGCTGCTCACCCCATAGAAGATGGAAGATCCTTAGATGATGCCTTTCCTGATGAAGGAATTACCACAGTAGAGGAAGAAGACACGTTAATGAATGGCAATTATTCTTTGATGGAGCAACCAATCAGAAGGGATGTGGTGTAGGAATATTACTTGTCACTCCTGACGGTCTTAATTTACCTTCGTCATTCGGCCTCGACTTCCCATGTACCAACAACATTGCTAAATATGAAGCTTGTGCTTTGGGGCTCGAAACTACTTTAACCATTAGGGTAAAAAGGGTCAAGGTTTATGGTGATTCATCCATTGTCATCTATCAAACATAAGAAAAGTGGAAAACTAGAGATGAGAAGCTGAAGCCACATCAAAAGCATCTGGAAGAGGTGATTGAACACTTTGAGAAGATTTCATCCGAATACTTCCAGAGGGATAATAATCGGTTTGCTGATGCCCTTGCAACCATGGCTTCTATGGTAGAGTGCAACCCTATGGCTAGAGTCCGACTATTCTTGGTAGAACAAAGAAGCAAGCCCATTTATCAGAATTGGGTGAACTCTCTCACGGTAGATGGTCGGTCTTGGTTCGCTCACATAGTGGATTTCATCAAGGAAAGGAAGTATCCACTTAAAGAACTGACCGAGAGAAGAAGTTTCTGAGAAGATATTCCTACCCAGTTTATTCTCTAAGAGGATCTGTTATACAAACGGTCCTATAATGGGATACAGTTGTTGTGTGTAGATGAGGAACAAGCTACAACCATCATGGAAGAAATTCATCAAGGTCTTTGTGGACCCCCATGAATGCCAAGATGTTATCTAAGAAGATCCTCAGGCTGGGATATTACTGAAACACAATGGAATCAGATTGTGTGGACTTCGTCAAGAAATGCCATAAGTGTCAGATGTTTGCTAATATCATACATATCCTGCCAACAGAGTTACATTCACTCAGTTCTCTTTAGTCATTCTCCACTCGAGGAATTGATATCATTGGAAAGGTTAACCCTAAAGCATCCAACGGCCACGAGTTCATCTTGGTAGCCATTGCTTATTTCACCAAGTGGATAGAAGCTCAGTCCTATGCAGTCCTCACATCTGCTAAGGTGACCAAGTTCATCCAGAAAAACATCATTTCCTGATATGGAGTACCTCAAGAATTGATATCAGATCAAGGATTTCACTTCTAGAGCAAGACCCATAAAATCTGCACAAAATTCGGTATCATAAGGCATCGCTTTACCACTTATAGATAGCAAACCAATGGAGCAGTAGAAGCAGCTAACAAGAATATCAAGGTCATTCTACAAAAAATGGTGAAAACACACAAGGATTGGGCAGATAAGTTACTCCTTGCCTTATGGGCATACCGGACTTTTGTACGATCCTTGACAGGGGCAACCCCTTTCTCTTTGGTATATGGAGTTGAGGCGGTTCTACCCATGGAAATCCTAGTACCATCCCTAAGGTTGCTTTTTAATAGTTAGCTACCTAAAGGAGAGTGGGTGAAGGCCAGACATGATGAGCTCAATTTTCTTGATGAAAGGCGTATGAAGGTCATGGATAATCTGAAGAAGTATCAACTGAGAATGGCTAGGGCCTTTAACAAAAATGTGAAGCCCCGCCACATAGTGGTGGGTGAACTTGTTCTTCGAGAGCAAAGAGCCCCAATTTGGCCCATTCACTATTAAAGAAATTCTACCAAGCAAAGCTATAAAACTCGTAGACCACAACGGCGAAGAAATACCCAGACTGGTCAACATGGATCAAAGAGATATTGTCTGAAAGAGTGAATAACCTGAACTATATTAGACCTGATTCCTTTTGAGGGATACGTAGGCAACTTGACATGTGCAAGTGCAGTCTCAATCATCTAAGGCAATAAATTGGTTCCTGAATTAATAATCAAAGTATCTTAAAATATTATCATAGTTTGTGTCCCCCAAGAATCACCATTTGGCATGAAAGGCCATTAGATATCTGTCATCCACCCATTCGTTCATCACTTCTTACCCAGGATTTTGTCCCCCAAGAATCACCATTTGGCATAAAAGGTCATTAGGTATCTATCATTCACCTATGGTCCATCCATTCTTATCCAGGATTCTATCCCCTAAAAGAAATCACCATCCAGAACTAGTTTATCAAGGCCAGTTTATTCTCCACCCTTAATCAGTCAAAGTCAAAAGAGAAAAAAAGAAGAGCTTGATGCAACATTGGTAAAGGCTTGTTTGAATCATTGCCAATGAGTAAGGCTTTGATAAATCATCATATCTCGTTGTTTGTATAGGTTTCAGGAAAATTCATGGGCCCTTTGGATAAGACATTGAGGAAATGGACCTTGGACGTAAATATAAGGGCACCAAGATTGTTGGAATCCATGAATGTGTCATTTCTTAGCCAAGTCGGATGTGTGAACCTACATCACCAATTACTTCAACAGGTACCTCAACACTGGGATGCCAACCTGCATATATTTCAGTTTGGATTAGCAGATATTTGCCTAACTCTTGAAGAATTTTGGGTTTGTATGCTATCTCCACCCAAAGGTAGTTTGTTCCAACCCTCTTTAAAGAAAGATTACTTAGAGGAAATTCTGGATTTCTTTGGATGGAAAGAAGAAGTAAAGCGGTTTGTTAGGTATGGGAAAATTGACATTCTGAAGGTGGCTCAGATCTTCAACCAATATCTACCAATGGGAGGAATCCATCAGCAGCGATCCTTGGATGCTTATTTACTTTGCATGTTATATTCTCCACACACCCAGGCATGGTGCACCATCTATTTTGATTGAGGCAGTAAAACAATTGAAGAAGGGAGGTGACATCGTCCCTACGGTTCTTACAGAAACGTTCAAGGGATTTGATGACAT
>NC_056569.1:13231575-13257675 GCF_013358625.1 Macadamia integrifolia
TAATATGTTATGATGATTGATGATTGATGAAGATGAACTTAGTTTATTCACTTTATTGATTTGTTTTCTTGATGAATATCTTACATTGGTATGAATATGAACCTTTAATATTTATTTAACATATGAGTAATAGGATTCAACTAGGATTTGAACCAAACAGATTGGTTTTATAAAAAAATTACACAGGAACGCTTTAGTCAATAAGGCGACGCTTTATGTCCGCCTTATCGTTAAGGCACTCCGAAAGACCCTCAAACGCCTCCGTCGCTTTACCACCTTAAAAACTATAGGTAGTAAGCTCATCAGATGATAAAGAGGTTGCTGAGATGCTACGAGTAGAGTCAGAGTCTAGGACCCCAGTATGGTTGGCCTAACTAAGAAAACCAGTATAACCCTTCCCTTGCCTATTGCCAAATGTATCAGAAGGACGATCATAAAGCTTCTAACAGTTCTCCTTAGTGTGAGGCTCCTTCCCTCAGTAATTGCACTTCACTAGAACTCTGATTGAGGAACCACTAGACTATGGGGCTACGCTAAAGGCAAGACTCGAAATCTCGTTTCGTTTCAGTGTTTCGGTGGGTTCAGAATCACCAACCCGGCGTGATCTCGACGAGTTGGTGTATTTTTTTTTTTTTACTCGTTTAACTGTTTCAGTGGTCAAACAGCCATATTTTGACCTGAAACTTGGTGGGTAGCTTGTTTTAAGGTTAATAAACATGCTTAGAACATAAATTTAAAAAAATATTAAAACATGACATTGTTTTAGAAAATATTTTAATGACATAATACAACAAAATCAAATATGGTATAACATAACAAGCATCATATCTAGTTCAAAACATGTTAATATTAATTTCTTATTTTTATTCTATTTTTAAAATCAAAACAGAACATTTTTCCCTATTTTTTAAAAATTATTTTTCAATTATTAATCTATTTTTTTAATTTTAAAAAACTTAAAATAAATAATTACTAGCTGGAAAAAAAAATTCACTCTGATAGAGTCATAGAATAGCCAATGGTGAGTAACATATATATAATTGACTTCCATCAAATGTATATTTACCATAAAAAATAACAATTTATGTTAATGGAAAATGCATTTTTAAACCAGAAAAATAAAAAAATATTTATTTACCAAAAACAATTTCGACTCCGTGAGGTTATAAATTGGCCTCTAGTGTCTATAAAAAATTCTAGTCCCATCCAACATGTATTTATGTACTATTTAAAAAAAAAAATTGGTTTTGGGGAAAGAACTTTACCTTTCCTAAGCTTGGAATGTGTAGATCTTGTTGTAAGAGTGACTTAGAAGGCAATATGTGTGATGATGTGGCTGATTAAAGGCCAATAGGGTGACTTTGTGTTCAAGATGCAAGATCAAACCGAGATTTCACCGAGACAGACGAGATAGGCGAGACAAAGAATTGAGGTATTTACAAGCCTTGATAATGTAACATTTCGGTATCTCACTGAGACGATACCGATATCTCAACCACGATACCGAGATTTCCACCGAGACCATGTACAAAGTGTATTTCGTAGCCTATCTCGTCTCAGCCAAAAAAAAAATCACGAAATAACAAGATCTCGGCGAGTTGGTGAACCATGGCTGAAGGACTGAGTGCCAAAAGCAAGTGCAAATTTCTCGTTGGGAGTAGCAAAAGGCTGTGGGAGCATAATGGTACGACAGCTGACCTCAAGTTGGATCATAGCATAGGCTTGATCCAAGGTAGGAAAGGGAGTACGACTCAGAACCTTTGACCACAGCTGATCAAACTCCACATTCAATCCTGCCAGGAAATTATAGACCCAAATCTTATCCTATCATTTCTGAAAACCGAGAGGATAAGAAACCAACGCCAACAACTAAAACATGAAACCACATTTTCCATGGCCTTAAAGCTTGTGTCAGCCCATAGAATGATTTCTCCGATTTACATACTTTGCCTTAATCTCCCTTAGAAATAAAACCTTCAGCTTAATCCATATACACATCTCAATCAAGATCACCATTCAAGAACGCGGTTTTTACATCCATCTGATGAAGTTTATAATTAAAATATGTAACCAAGGTCAAAACAGCATGTATTGATTATAAACTCACAACTAGAGAAAACATGTCATCATAATCAACACTATATTCCTGAGTGTAGCCTTAGCAACAAGTCTTGCTTTTAGATTTTCTACATTCCCATATGCATCCTTCTTCCACTTGAATATCCACTTGCATCCAAAAAATTCAGTATCAATTGGTCCATCTACCAACCTTCATACGTCATTCGTATGCATAGAATTAATTCCTTCCTGCATTACAAAAACTCACTATTGAGAATCAACACCTGATATAACTTGAGAATATATAATTGGGTCCTGAGAATATGTAATTGGATACTCACCAATTAGTGGAGATAAAAAGGCTCTCGAAGAGGATGCCTAGATTCACAATGCTTTCTATCAACTGCACGTGTGGCTCAATCAGAGGTGAAGAGTGTGGTCTGGTGGAAAAACGGAAGTTATTTATAACAAGCGACTAGGTGTGGTGATCCTTCCGTATCGTATATATCTTATCTGGAACTTTAGAAATCCTTTAAATTCTTCTAATTGGCTCTATAAGGTGCGTCAAGTAGGCAGCCGGCACTATATTATATCCAGCCAATCCACCCTTTGCATGGATCCCTGTATTTTTTTATCGCATTTTACTGCTTTGTGTCCTATGTCTTTTTTTCCTGCTGTCAAGGAATCCCACTCAAACGACACACGGTATCAATCTACTTTGCAACATGTTCAAGAGCATGTTCAGAATGTTGATAATAAAAGGAGGATTCGATGTGCTTCCTGGAACATTGGTTCACTGACTGGCAAAAGTTTGGAATTGATAGATGTCATGAGGAGGAGAAGGATTAACATTGCATGTATCCAAGAGACAAGATGGAAAGGGATGAAAGCTAAGATGTTGGACGACTTTAAACTTTGGTATTTGGGAGACCAAAATGGAAGAGGTGGAGTTGGCATAGTGGTGGATAAAGACTTGAAGAACGATGTGGTAGATGTTAAAAGAGTGGGGGACAGCATCATATCTTTAAAGTTGGAGTTAGATAAAGAAGTGGTCAACATTATTGACGTTTTTGCTCCGCAAGCAAAGATTGGATAAGAGTTGCAAGCTACAGTTTTGGGACCACATGGATGAATCGATGCATAGTTTTAGACCGGACGACAAGATTATTATGGGAGGTGATCTAAACAGACACATTGGGAAGGATAGGAGAGGTTATGTTGAGGTGCACGGAGGTTTTGGAGTTGGGGAGAGAAATGAGGAGGGAACCTCAGTTCTGGACTTCACAACTGCCTATGATCTATCCATTGCTAACATTCTTTTTGCTAAAAGGAAAGAATATTTAATTACTTACAAAAGTGGATAGCATTCCGGTCAAATAGACTTTTTCCTCACTAGAAGGCCTGACAGATGGATGTGTAAGGATTGTAACGTCATACCTGGGGAGAGTTTAACCTCTCAACATAGATTGTTGATCTTGGACATGTGCTTCTGTTTACTGAAGAAGAAAACAAGGAACCAAGTGTGCCCTAAGGTTAGGTGGTGGAGATTGAAAGGAGAATCAGTATGGTTCTTTACAAATAAGGTGGTGAAGCAAGGAAAATGGGATTGTGAAGGGGACGCCAACACGATGTGGAATGAAATGACAGATTGCATTAAGAAAATTGCTAAGGAGGTTCTTGGGGTGGCTAGGGGTACTAAGTTGGCCCCTAGAGAGATTGGTGGTGGGATGCTAAGGTCCAGGCTGCCATCAAGACTAAGAAAGATAATTTTAAAATTTGGCAAAGGACTAGGGAAGTTGAACATAAAGAAAGATAGAAGGCCGCCAAGAACGAGGCAAGAAAGATTGTGGGGAAAGCAAGGGCAAGAAAATATGATGATTTCTATAACAATTTAAATACCAAGGAGGGGGAAAAGGAAATCTATAAGTTAGCTAAAATTCGAGAAAGAGCAGGGATCTCAACCGGGTTCGATGTGTTAAAAATGAGGATGGTAGTGTGCTTATGAAGGATGAAGGCATAAAGAGGAGATGGGATGAGTATTTTTGTAACCTGGTTAATGGAGACAGCCCTAATAGGAGTGGTTCGAGTAGCCTGCTCCACAAAATGAATCATAGGTATGTACGCAAGATAGGAGTGATCGAGATTAAAGAAGCCTTAAGGAAGATGAAAATAGGGAAGACACCAGGTCCGGATGAGGTTCCAATTGAAGTGTGGAAGAGTTTGGGACCACATGGAGTGGTTTGGTTAACTAAGTTGTTTAACAAGATTATGAACACAAAAAAGATGCCTGATGAAGGGAGGAGAAGCATTATTGTTCCAATTTACAAAAATAAAGGCGATATCCAGAGCTGCAACAACTACAGAGGCATAAAACTTATGAGTCATACTATGAAACCATGGGAGAAGGTAATAGAAGCTCGCTTAAGAAGAGAAACTAATATCTCAGGGAACCAATTCAATTTCATGCCTGGGAGATCCACTACAGAAGCAATCTACCTACTTAGGAGGCTTATGGAAAAAGCCAGAACCTACAAAAGGGATCTTTATATGGTCTTCATCGCCCTGGAAAAGGCCTACAACAGGGTTCCCAAAGATTTAATCTGACAGGTTTTAGAGAAGAAAGAAGTGTCAAGCAAACACATGGATATTATTAAAGATATGTATGGAGATGTGGTGACTAGTGTGAGATCTGTGGGAGGCCACGGTGTAGAGTTCCCAATTAATATTGGGTTACATCAAGGATCCGCATTAAGCCCCTACCTATTTACACTTGTCATGGATGATTTAACCAAGAATATTCAAGGAGAGGTTACGTGGTGTATGCTTTTTGCAGATGGTTATTGTTCTGGTCGGTGAAACAGTGACAAAGATTAATGATAAGTTAGAACTATGGAGATATACTTTGGAATCGAGAGGTTTCAAGAGAAGCAGAACGAAAACGGAATATATAAGGTGTAACTTCAATCGATCGAGGATTGATAGCGAGGAAGTGAAAATTGAGGGGAGAGAGATCCCGCAAAGTGACTGTTTCAGATATCTGGGCTTTACGTTAAACAAAGAAGGTGAGATTGATGATGATGTTTCCCACAGAATTAAAGTAGGATGGATGAAATGGAAAAGGGCGTCTGGAGTGTTATGTGATCGATGTATTCCTCTAAAGCTTAAAGGAAAATTCTACAGGACATCCATAAGACCAGCTATGATGTATGGTGCAAAATGTTGGGCAGTCAAAAAGCGTAACATAGATAAGTTGAGTGTGGCTGAGATGAGGATGTTGAGATGGATGTGCGGAAAAAACTTGAGAAATAGAATAAGAAATAACCAGGTTAGATCAGATTTAGGACTTGCCCCAATTCAGGATAAGTTCAGAGAATGTCCGTCACGATGGTTTGGGCATGTCCAAAGGAGGCCCTTGGATGTCCCAGTACGGAGGAGTGACCAGATGCAGATGAATGGAACTAAAAGGGCTAGGGGTAGGCCAAAATTGACCATTGATGAGTTAATTGGTAGATACATGCAAAAGTTAAGTCTTCACCCAAGTATGGCATCTAACAAAGCTGCCTGGAGGGCTAGGATTCGAGTTGCAGACAGTTTGTGAGTGGGATGTCCAAAAGTTTTTTTTTTTTTCCAAATACTTGCGGATCCATGTAGCCGACCCCATTTAATTGGGATAAGGCTAAGCTTTGTTGTTGTTTGTTGTTGTAATTGGCTCTATAAGCTGCTTAAGCTTCTTAGGATTTGAAGAAACATTAGCATCTAAAGACCCTTTAGTTATAGGCTTTTTATGACTTTCATCAATTTCTAAATACTCTTTCATCAAAATCATTTATACTCCACTGTCTGATCCAAAACTATTTTATCAAAATCAATTGTATTTCCACTGTCAACATGATCCTCCAGGATTGGCACATTTCTGCATTCAATAATCACTTGATCCGCAGGATGATACATTTTGTACTCTCTTGAACGATGAGGATAGCCCACTAAAATACCACCCTAGCTAATCCCACAATCTTCTTAGCTTCGTTTATGGCAGCATAATACCTGTTTTTATCCTCAAGTCTCTTTAGTCCTTTACCATATCTTAAAACTAGTTTTCTTGGTCTTAATGGCTGCTTAGACTTCATCATCCCACCACCAAGTCTTCCTAGGGGTCTAACGACTACTCATTGCTTCCCCTAGGACTTCTTTGGCAACCCTCTTAATACAAGTCATCATCTCATCATCACATTGGTGTCTCCCTCAAAATTCCACTTCCCTTGTTTGACCACATTATCAGTAAAAGTACCTAGGGGACCTCCTTTTAATCTCCACCACCTTATCTTAGGGTACAAAGGTTCCCTCATCCTATGCTTCTGCATAATTAGGTACATATCCAGGACCAACAGTCTATATGGGTGGTTAGACTCTCCCAGGAAATAACCTTGGTCCTTAAACAGCTATCTGTCGACCTCTCTAGTTAGGAAGAAATCTATTTGGCTGGTATAATGCCCACTTTTATTAGTAACTAGATGCTCCTCTCTTTTTCAAAGAAAGTGTTCGTAACGGATAAGTCCTAAGCCACCACAAAATCCAAATTTGAGATCCCCTCCTCATTCCTATTCCCAACTATGGACACCCTCATAACCTCTACAATCATTTACAATGTGACCGTTCAGGTCACCTCCAATAATAATTGATTCATCCTGACCAAAACCTTGCACTAAGTCATCCATGAGATCCCAAAATTGGCGCTTACTACTTTCATCTAATCCTATTTCAGGTGCATAAGCACAAACTATATTGACAGCCTCTTTCTCCAACACCATTTTCATGGATATAATCCTATCTCCCAGTCTTTTGACATCCACTACCTCATTTTTTAGATCTTTGTCCACTATGATGCCCAGTCCACTTCTATTACTTTGATCTCCCGAATACCAAAGTTTAAATTCATCCAATGCCCTTTTGTTACCCTTCCATCTAGTCTCTTGGATACAAACAATATTAATCTTTCTTCTCCTCGTAATAGCTATCAAACTTCAGGCTCTTACCCGTTAAGGATCCAATTTTCCAGGATGCTAATATAATCCTACGCTTCTGGGCTGGGTTCATTCCTCTCAATTGCTATTGCCTACTTATCGCCGCATCTGGGCGTCGACACGGTGCGTCGCTTACTGGGGACGCCCTACCACATCACATACAACAATGCCAAATAATTGCACTTCATAGATATTGTTGTTTCTAAAATCATTCAACAACACAACTTTGCCATTTCAATTCATTAAAATCTTCCATTACCAAATAAAAATCATATTTATGTTTTTCCAACATTGAAACTGATAACAAATTTCTTCTAAAGACTATGTGGGTCATATAAACAGTCAATTAACTAAAAAATTGTTCCATCTTTTAAACTCCCATCTCCTTTAACATGTGTTTTATCATCATTTCCTATATAAATGAAATTGATACTATTCGTTATTCTCCAAAATTTCTTGAATGCCTACAAGGTATTAGAAACATGCACAGTTGATCCAAAATTAGCCCACTTTTGATCCGAACTTAACAAATGTACTAATCTCATCAAAAATCAAGATGGCAAACATACCTTCAGGTTGTTTTTCACCAGACTTTAAGAAGGAATAGCATTTGAGACTTCTATGCCCGCCATCTTATAGAAATAACAAACTATCTGCTTTGACTCAAATTCAACATCTTATTTCATAGTAAATCACTTTTTCTTTTGACAATCCTACTTATTATTATTAAATATTCTCCTCTAATATTTTGTTCTGTTGTGTTCTTAATCAGTTGCTCCAAAATCAGCCCACTTATGATCCAAACTTAACAAATGTTGTATTGAACTCATCAAAAATCAAGGTGGCAAACATACCTTCAGGAGTTCAGGTTGTTTTTCACCAGACTTTAAGAAGGAATAGCAGTAAGACTTCTATGCCCAGCCTTCCTATAGAAATAACAAACTATCTGCTTTGACTCAAATTCAACATCTTATTTCATAGTAAATCACTTTCTCTTTTTCCAATCCCACTTATTATTATTAAACATTCTCTTCTAATATTTTGTTCTATTCTTGGGTTCTTGATGAAAGGGTATATTTTATACTTAATAGTATTAACTGCAAAAATCGTGTTTCTCAACTTACCATCTTCATGACCAATGATCTTAGATAAAAAATTATCAACAGCTTAACAGCTTAATAAGAAGGCAGGCAAAGACAATAAAATAATGGATAATTTGTTTTATCACCAACCATTCTTCCCTAGAGATTCAACTCATCAGCAATGAAACCAAATTATTCCAATGCTTCATAGAATCTCCTCAAGATAATTTCATTCTAATGAACTCTTTCCCACAAGCCTTCAATATATTGGCTTGATTTCTGAACGAATTTCATTTCAAGACTATCTAGAATGGATTTAATAGAGGGATTATTCATATAACCAACCGTAAGAGAATCTATCATGTATCCCAACATCAAATATTTCAGCTTATTATCAGCCTCTTTCCATTGCTCATACACAACCCTAGCAACTCAGTGAATAAAGACCAAGTACAGCAGGACAATCCTCTTTAATACAAATAGAACAAATAGAACACCATTAAACAAATCAATTCTAAGCCTTAATTCAGCATAATTTTTTCCATAAGCATGCATTTTTTTATAATATCATACATGTTCAGAGTGTGAAGAGATTGTGTATTAAGGGTATCCTGGGAACTAGTTATATAACTCAATTGTCTTATATTGTAATTTGTCTCTTTTACCGTTTACCTCCCTAGGGAGGGTGTATGTATTTTTCCCATCTCATATTAGAAAAGTAATATATATGTGTGGAAGAGATCTCTCTCCTACACACAACATTCTACCACCTCTCTTCTTTCTTCTTCCTCTTCTTTTCTTCTTCCTCTTCTTTTCTTCTTCTCCTACTTATTCTTCTCTCTTTCTCTCTTGCTTTCTTGTCCTTCCAATTTTTACCACCTTAGATTTCAACTAGAGAGCTAGAAGAATTGGCCATCTGTCAAAAGCATACAACATGCATAATAAGATTGGATACTAAGGCCCGTTACATAGTTAGAGCCATTTTGATTTGCATCACTCACGTCCATCACGGTCCAATCAATGCACATGTAAGGACATAATTCATCAAGATGGATGTGGTAAAGCTGAGGACTACAAGGTGGCTCATCCAGATGACTATCCATAAAACCAGTCCACTTATCTAGTAGACCAATAACAAGCGTACCATTTAAACAATTCTATAAGCCACAAAAATATGTCACATGACACGAAAGTAGAAATGTATACGTTCAATAATAATGTGCAAGATAACACAATACATTTCTGTTGGGCCAAACTATTCCAACAAGTACAAGGCCCATCTTACATAAAATGAGCTAAGATGCCCAAAACTAGCAGCATGTACATGTTTTTCAGAAAATAAAAAAACACCCCATGACCTCATGAAAAAGACTAATAACTAGGCATTATATATTAATATGATCAATAGTAACAAACTGATCATAACAAACTACAGACATATGGGCCGTCGCTTTAATAGAATAGTTCTGAAAGGATCAACCATATACCTGTGTTGGAGGCTTCTCCTTTCCTGAAAACAATCCAGCTACCAATACAGCAAGCGGTGTAAGCCTTTTCAATGCAATATACATTGGAATATTAACTCCCTTCAAGCTAGCCAAAGCAAATGCCACATTTGCATTGTAGAAGAATGAAACCGGAAATAGTTTCTTTGCTGTCTCCATGTTCAATTCTTTTGCTTTTGTGTATCCCATCACCCGTCCAAAGTGTATAAGCAAGGTTGTCACCAATTGCTGACTCACAAAAATAAATGATATGCATATTAATAAGCAACAAATGATAGATGAACAATCACAATGGTTAAAGACTAAATTTTCTGAACAATACCTGCAAAGCGAGAAGAGTCATTGAGTAGGCATACTGCATGAGAACTGCCTTATTGATGAAAACCATAGCCATCGAAGCAACTCCATACGACAAGGCAGCAAGTAGACTACAGTCCAAGCAAGTGCAGGTGGAGTCAGACTATGAATGATCGCCTTATGTGGTTCGAATCTTAAGATAAAAAAGAAAGATTATAAATGCGAGAATCACAGAAACTAATAACCAGAACCACACACGAGAGAGAGAGAGAGAGAGAGAGAGAGAGAGAGAGAAATAACTGAGGACGAAGAGGGAGAAGAGACTGCTGAGAAAACTAGCAATTGGTAGTCTCAGCAATCTCTCCCCCAAATATATTTATATGCTACCACCAATTACAAGCATACAAAGAAAGTAATTCCTTGTCCAACAAGAAGAGTAAGAATAGAAGTTCAATAACTCGAAAACGATAATATAACCTAATTAGGAAAGGAATAAATCACCCAACAATATCTATGACTAAGCCATGATAAGGACATTGCCCCCTATTGTGATACACTCCCCTCAAGCTGGTGCATATAGGTCACTCATGCCCAACTTTGGTTTTTTTTAGTGAAAAGTAAATGCATTAAAAGAAAGGGGAGGGAAAATATAGCCCCAAAGGGGAAATTACAAACCCAACTAAGGTAACAAAATCCCATAAAGGGCAACATCCAGGGCCCACATGGGCTAAAAAACGTCTACAACCCGGCCCAAATGTCCAAATTGAAGAGAAGGGAAAACCAGTCAAAACCGGGAAGAGAACCACAAACCTTAACAATCTAATCTCAACACAACAGTCCTATCCGCTGACACAAAAAAGGAGCAATGCCGGCAAAGAGGCCGCCACAGTGGAGGAGCATTGGCCTTACGGAGGTCCACGGTCAAGCGGGCAACGGGCCCAGCAAAGGGGGCTGGCCTTATGGAGGGCAATGTCAAAGGGCAACATTTGAGTAGCTGCCAGCCTAAAAAGGCCTGGCTGGCTGATGTCTTAGAAGCTGTTGTCGATTGGGACAAAGATCCAATGACCAACAAATCAAAAGACAGGCTACTGGCGGCCGGTAGATGGTGAGGGTGGGGGCCAATGCAACAAGCAAGCGGACAGACCAAAACGATCTTGGAATCCAGAAGGGCGGGCAGCCTTGAGGGGCCGACGACCAACGGGACGGCAAGCATGGCGAGAGTGGCGTCAGGAAGGGCAGCAAGCCTGGCGAGTGACCAACGGGGAGGTGGAACCAAAGGAACAAGTGGGCCAGCAGACAAACCAAATGAGTCACCGGAAAGGGCAGATAGCTGAGAGGCATAACGACCAACAGGATAGCAGGCCTAGCAGGCTGGAGGGACAGCGACCGAGAAGCAGTTAGCCCAGAAGGACCCAAGGCCAAAGCGTCTGATGACCAAGCAGGGCAGGTGGCCAGCGAGAAGGCGAGCCGAGTGGCTGCAGCAATCTCAACACTAATCGAGATGGCCAACATTAAGAACAAAGGGAGAAGACGAAGAGAAAGGGAGTGGAGAAGGAAGAAGGGAGAGGGAAAGGGGAGATACCAAGGAAGAAGAAAGGTGAAGGAGGGAGGAGAAGAGAACAAAAGAGGAAGGAGAGAGAGGGGTGGAGCAGCCTGGCTCCAAAGCAAAGGCCTCGCTAGGTTTCTTCTTAAGCTTTTGTCTCTTAGGGTTTAACTCATGCCCAACTTGGAACAACCTTTTATGAAATCAGGACCAAACAAAGGCTTGGTATGTAAATCACCAAGCTAATCAGCAAAAGAGACAAACGGAGTAACAAGCAACTTCTTTATGACGGAATATCTCACAAAATGAAAATCAACTTCAATATGCTTGGTTTTCTTATGAAACAATGGATTGTTGGCAATTTAGATAGCTGCTTGATTATCACAAAAAATCTTAATGGATTAAGCGATCGGAAAACCCAACTCTTTAAGCAATGACTTACCTCATCAACTCGGCTATAGTATGGGCCATGACTCGATACTAAGCCTTAGCATTGGACCTAGCCACTGTGTCTGCTTTTTGCTTCTTCAAGTGACTATGTTATCACCCACAAATGTACAATATCCTGTAGTTGATCTTCTGTCACCATCAACACCAGCCCAATTAGCATCACAAAAATCCACCAGATTAACTGATGCAGATGCCTTGGCTTGGCTGGACTGAACCGACCCTATTTGGAGGCCTAAGCCAACACATAACTAACCAAAACCTGTTTTCTGTTCTGGCAAGGATTGGTAGGCTACATAGGAATTTTATTTCTATGTTATTTTATTTCATTCTCTTTGTTTTAGAATGCAAGTAGATACGTAGGAGTTTCCATTATTATGCTAGGGAGCTTTTTCTTATATTAATGTAATTCAATGAAGAGATCAGTTGATAATTGAATGAAAGAATTGAGTTTTGTTTGAAGAGAGTTGTGTGCTCCCCGTTTCCCTGTTCACAATTGCTGGTTATTGTTCACCTTCTCTACTGGGCGGTTATACCAAACACCAAAAGGAAGCTTGTTGAACCCTTGTCTCTTACCGATTGACTCTGAGATTTGGGTCGAAGGTTGCATTCTTGAAGGTGACTCAAACCCTAGAGTATCACCTCAAAAGTCTTTCCCTGTTGTGAGATCCAACCATTGAAACTGTATTCACCACCAGATCTGAGTTCCAGGTACAAAACCTCATTTTCACTTGCTGTTTTTAGGTGTATCTCTGTTGGAATCAAGAGCCTATTTGAAGTAGTTGCACACCCATGGACCGATCCAAACCCATCTAGGTATCCAGATGGAGATGAACCAGATCCATATTCTTTTTGGGTCTAGTAGGATTTTAGAAATTTACTTTAATTAAGAAGATTGTCTTTGATTTTATTTTATTCACTTTATTTTAGCAAAGTTAGATTCACGTAGGATTTAGAGAATCGGTTTGCAATTTGTTTCCTTGTTTAGGGTAGTTTCTTGTTTCAGTTGAGTTTCTATTTTATGTCTTTTATTTTGCTTTAAATTGGTTGTAACCAATAGACAAGTCAGATTGAAGAATAGAAGAATGAGTTAAGTGTTTGAGTGCATGCGGGCAGTGTGTGCAATTTCTCTTCCCCTCTCTTCTTAGTGTGATTTATCCCTCTCCTCTGCAACTCTGAGACCCATCTCAGGGAATTCTTCCCCACCTCTAAGGCTCCTCCATCAATTGGTATCAAAGCCGAAGGATCCTTCCTTCGTACTCATTTCGTCCCCATCTCTTCCCTACTCCTCTGTTCTGGCTTCTGCCGAGAACTGAGATCTAAAAAAAAAACTGCTCAAAGCCAACCTCACCCCTGTGCCTCTCTAAGCACAATGCCCATTGACCCATTCCTCCACTGTGACCCTCGGTTAGAACCCTCTCTTCTCCCTCCAAAAAAAAAAAAAAATCGTCTCTGTTCAAAACAGAGAAGTCGAACCATCCCCACAAAACAACAATCCTCCTCCCGTTGATCCACAAACAAACTCCCACCGCCCCTTTTCTTTTACATCTCCTTCGATTGAACCTCTTCTTTGAGGGTTCCGGCAGCAACCAGTAAAAGAAAAAGAAAAAGAAAAAAAGAAGAAGAAAAGAAAGAGAGAGACAACATCGAACCAAAAAGAAAAAAAAAAAGGGGGAGGAGGAATCGTACCTAGTGGTTGACTCCTTCCTGCGACATCGTCTGCTCCCTGGAATTCCTCCCCTTCCTCTTGTTGGCTTTCCTCTGTTGCAGCGGTGCAGGCCAGCCCTTGTTTGCTTCGACAGAGAACAAGAACCCTTCACTCCTGTTTTTTCGGTACAACCCCCTCCCCATGCTCTCCTCCCTTGTTCTTTCTTCTTTAATTTTCTGCTTTCCAAGTATACCCTTCCCAAGACCCCTTTATTTGTCCCCTCTTTAATTATTTTTGCTTATTTCCCATGATACACTTGCCCTTTTCTTTTATTCCCCAATATCCTAGTTTTTCCTTTTTTCCAAGAATACCCTTCCCTATCATACGAGTTGCTCCTACTTGTCAATCCTATTGTTGGTGTTTCACTTAATTACAGTTCTGCCACCCTCATTTAAAACTTCAGACTATTTACAGTCCTACCATTAATTTCTTGGGTGAGTTGATATTAGTTTGAGAGGAGCTCTATGGATCTAACGCTCTTACTAGAAATCCGTCAACAAGTGCAACTAGTACAAGAGAAGCTAGATGAGATGCAACAACACTGCAAGGGCATCAAAGACCTAATATTGGTCACATCTGGTTGTATACACTCTACCTTCAACTATGTGATCTCAACTGTCGAGCAACAGGTAGACAAACCAGAAGATGAATCACCAGTGGTAGAAGATGAGATGGCACCATTGGAAGTTGAAAATCCACTTATGAAAAATTTTAAATCGGTTGATCTCTTCAGTGAACCGATCGATTTTATTTTCCTAAGTCACTACGTCACCAATGAACTTCGCATCGTGGATTTCAGAGCATTCGATCATGGTTTCGATGGTGACTTCATACATACAAGGATGGATGTTGATCAATTGGTGTTGATTCTCTCATTCTACAAAACTCGTGGTCGAGTTTTTCTCAACACCGAGGGAGTTGATGTAGTTGCACACCCATAGACCGATCCAAACCCATCTGGGTATCCAAATGGAGATGAACCAGATCCATATTCTTTTTGGGTCTAATAGGATTTTAGAAATTTACTTCATTTAAGAAGATTGTCTTTGATTTTATTTTATTCACTTTATTTTAGCAAAGTTAGACTCACGTAGGATTTAGAGAATCGGTTTGCAATTTGATTCCTTGTTTAGGGTAGTTTCTTATTTTAGTTAAGTTTTTATTTTGTCTTTTATTTTTCTTTAAATTGGTTGTAACCAATAGACAAGTCAAATTGAAGAATAGAAGAATGAGTTGAGTTAAGTGTTTGAGTGTCTGCGAGCAGTGTGTGCAATTTATCTTCCCCCCCTCTTTCTTAGTGCGATTTCTCCATCTCCCCTGCAACTCTGAGACCCAGCTCAGGGAATTCTTTCCCACCCCTGAGGCTCCTCCATCACTATTTGGTTTCTGGACTTTACCTGCAATTTCAGGCCAGCAAAGGCTTATGAGGGAGTTCTCATAATCTGAAGTTCTCCCTAGTTCTTCCGCCCCTTTTCCTTGGCTAGAGGTTGAAGACAACCTTCATTGAGGGTTGTCAAGAAACCCTTAATTCTTGTTGTCCCGAAGTGCCTTTTGCTTTTACCTTTAATCTCCATTATCCCTTATTATAATTTCATTCCAAATCTACCCGTGTTTCCACTCATGTTACAATCCACTTCCTTTTCTTTCTTTTATAATTTAAAGTTGTAGTTTATTACAAGTTTCCACTCCTTTTTAAAAAATTTATGATAAATTACAGATTTGCCACTCCTTTGTAATTTGAGTTATTCTCTCATTCGGGTGGGCCACAAGCAAACCGAACAAGGTTTTCGAACCCCGATTACGTATTGTCAACAGTCTAATGTGGACAATAAATGAGCCCCTCCCCTGGTGCGGCGTTTAAATACTTCAAGATACGATAGGCTACCTCCTAGTGAACCTTCTTTGGAGATTGCATGAACTAACTAATGATGCCAACAGCAAAGGATATGTCCAGTCTAGTAACAGTTAGGTAGATATGTTTTCCCACTAATCTCCCATAACAGTGCATATCTTCAAAGTCTCCACCATCACTGGAACTAAACTTCTGATGAGGACCTATGGGAGTATCAATAAGGGTAAAGGAAAGCATACCAACCTCAGACAAGAGGGCTAACACATTTCTTTTGTGATGGACTAATTCCTTTCATACTTCGTAGGACTTCAATGCCCAGAAAATACCTGAGAGAACCAAGTCTATCAACTGAAACCACTAATGAAGATAAGATTTCACCTCTACAATCCCGGATACATCGTCTCCAAATATAATAGTGTCATCCACATAGACAACTAAAACAACACCTTAGAGTTCCGACGTCGTATAAACACAGAATGATCAGAGTAGCACTATGAGAATCCAGTGAGAGTAACAATAGAGCTGAACTTGTCGAACCATTCTCTAAATGACAGTTTCAGACCATAGATGGCCTTGTGAAGTTTGCACACTTTGGAAAAATTCTCCCCCTGAGCAATATACCCAGGAGGTTACTCCATATAGACCTCCTGAATATCACCCATCCATCATACAAAGGTCAGTCTAAATTTAGAGCGAAAGAGATCAATACATAATAGGATTTAAACAAGCAACAAAAAAGAATGTTTCAAAATAATCAACACCATACGTCCATCTATACCTTTTAGCAACCAATCGTGCCTTAAGACGTTCAATGGAACCATTTGGATTATACTTGATGGTGTACACTAGGGGTGTCAAACAGTCAGGCCTAGCTGGGCGAGGTAGGCCTCTTGGCTTACACCGTGAACTACCTATTTAAGGAATTAGTCGCGCTAGATCGGGCTTTAACCGGTAACCGGGCTAATGGGGCCTTAAACAAGCTAAACCACTATTAAAGCCTAAGCTAGCTTTAATTGTCTTCGATTTTTAAAAAATTAATATATTTATTAAATCATCAACAATTTAGAAAAGACTATACTAAATTTACTATTATAATAATGGGTTTTCTAGGTTTTAGGGAAAGTGTCAGTTACCAACAGGACCCTAAGGGGTTTAATGGTCTTTGTAATTCTCTAAAACCTTCTCTCCATTCTTATAAATAAAGAGGGCTAGTGTCATATTAGACACAAGTCATTACCCCATCCAACATGGTATCAGAGCCTTAAAATCCAAAACCCTAAGGGCTCTCCCTCTTCTCCATCTCTTTGCCTCTTTCTCATTTCTCTCTCTCCCAGCGCCTCCTCCATCTGCGCCTCCTTCCATCTCTCTTCATCAGCTTCTCTCTCGTGGTGGGAGCTTTTTAAACCACCAAGAGGTTTCTAGCCTCCATCCATCCTTCCCCTAAGATCTCAGACTCTCTTCTACAATGATCTGAGAGACCCATAACCTTTTTTTCATCACTTTTTCAAGGTTTTCTCCTTAAAATCATTTTTCCATTGCCGAGGTGTTTTTTCCCTCTCGATGCTCCGATCGTCTTGATGTTAGTTGCAACTGGTGCCCCTTATCCTTGTAGTGGTATGTACCGACCACTTTTTCATTTGAGGTCTTTGTTCTAGAGTTATCCCCAAAATCGTTTTCTCAGGGTGTTAATGCGTTACCCTTTATCGATTTTTTGGGTTTTCTAGCTTTTCTGGTTATTTAGTGCTTTCTCTATCTCAGGCTAGTGTCTTTACATAGCCCCCTTAAGTAGCAACCATGTCTACCAGTTCATCTGATTCTATTGGCGGAGATACCACGGCTCTTCCTACCTTTCCTCCTTATGCTATCAAGCTCGATGGCACAAACTACCTTATGTGGTCATGCTCGTTCTGCATCTCCATCAAGTCACGTGGCTATAACAGGTACCTCACTGGAACCATGAAGCGTCCGACCACCGGTCTTGAGATGACAAGTGGGAGTGTGCCAACCCTCTGATTATGGTCTTCCTTGTCAACTCTATGTTGCCACAGCTTTCGCATGGCTATCTCCTCTTTGACTCCACTGCAAAGATCTGGAAGTCTATCCAGGATATCTATTCCCAGGTAAGGAATGATGCTTAGATCTTTGAGCTTCGCCAGAAGGTTCATGATCTGAGGCAGAGAGGGCTCACTCTGTTACAGTACTACTATGAGTTGAGGACATTATGGACTGGGTTGGATTTCTATGAGTATACTTCTTCCACCCCTGAAGATGTCACCAGCTTTCATAAGCGAGAGGACAAGATCAAGGTCTATGACTTTCTGGTAGGTTTGAATGTGGAGTTTGGTCAGTTGCAGTCCCAGGTTTTGAGTCGTACCCCCTTTCCTACCTTCGATCAAGCATATGTTGTGATCCAACTTGAGGACAGTCAACGTACTACTATGCTTCCACAGCAAGCCGCCACTCTTATTGAGAGATCTGCACTTGTCTCTGGCACTCAGTCTCTTAGTGCAGCCCCACAGTCCGGTGGCTCCTCTACCAGGACTCCAGTGAAGTGCAATTACTATGGGAAGAAATGTCACACCAACGAGCATTGTTGGAAGTTTCATGGTCGTCCTGCTGATACATCTGGACAAGGGCGAGGGAAGGGTCGTGCCGAAACTTCTGGGCAGGCCAACCATACTGAGAGCCCTGATCTGACTCTGCTCTTAGCACCTCAGTAGCCTCCCTATCAACTGATTAGCTTACTGCCCTCCAGCACCTCTTGACACGTCCAAACTCTCATGCACCAGCCACTGTGAGCTTTGCTCATACCACCCCTTCTGGGTCAGGCATCTCCTTTTGTGGCCATACGATGTATGTCCCTTCTACCCATTGGATTATAGACTCTAGGGCTTCTGATCATATAACAAGCCGCTTGCCTCTTTTTTCAGAGTACACTAGTTATCCTAGTAATGGTAAGGTCAAATTGGCTAATAGGACTTATTCCACTATTCTGGGAAAGAGCTCTGTTAGTTGTACCCCTTCTTTATCCCTTTCTACTCTATTGCATTTTCCTTCTTTTCCTAGTAACCTTTTGTGCATTAGTAGTCTTACCTCCAGTTTTAATTGCAAAGTCACATTTTTCCCATCTCATTGTGTTTTTCAGGATCTGGTGATAGGGGCAACAATTAGCTCTGGTAGGATACATAGTGGTCTACATCTGCTTGATGATGACTTGGCATTGGTCTCTGGTCAGGCTCTTCAAACATCTTCTACGTCACCTCCCATCTCTGAGTTACTGCAATGACATCATCGGTTGGGACATCGGATGAAGATATGGCTGCCCTTATCTGGTTGGACCAGCATGACCGGCTTTGGAAGCCAAAAGCCAAGAAGAACTGGTCCAGCCCAGGGTTTTGGTCCAACAAGGGTTGGAAATAAAATTCGTAGTTACTTATTATTTTATTTCATGCCTTTTATTTTCCAAATTTGAATGTAGGAGTTAGGATTTATTTCCTTGCATTAGTTTCCTTTTTATGGTTGTTTCCTAGTGTAGGCTAGTTTCCATTTCGGTTAAGTTTCTAATCCTATGTCTTTATTTTTTCTATATATTAGAGGTAACCGATGGACAAAGAAGAATAATTTGAATGATAAATTAATTATTTTGGGTGGAACTTTGTGGTTATGCTTGGTCGTGTGAATTTCCTCCCCTCCCCTTTGTGCGATTCTTTCCTTCTTCCCTTCTTCCCTAAGGCCCTCCATCAACATCCCCCTTTGGGGACTTTAGCTAGAATTTTTCTTTCCTTTAAAAATTGTAATTCGAGTCAGTTTTTTTGTGAGGCATGTGTTTTAAAATCCTACAGTGTCATCGAAGAGGTGGCACACCAACTGAAATGAATCAAATGAGATGTTTCCAAGAAACTGTGTCCACTTCACATAGAAATTGGTCTTAGGGTCAAATATTACATGCATCTTGAAAGTTAAAAACCAACTCTTATACATATCATCAGTATATAAGAAAAACAATGTGATAGAATGAAAAACGAAGTGATTTGCTTTGACACAAAATTTAACATAATGGGAATCCTCTAAGACAAATCTTCTCCATATAGCAATAATGACGGATTTTAAACTGTCTAAAACTTATAATGAGCCAAATAGAACAAACACAAATATTTTAAAGGGAAAAATCCAATTCCACATTCAAATCTTGTAAAACATGTTTCCCTGCATATTGTTAAATAAGATTTCAGTGAGTAAGGAAGCAACAATAATAGAAATAAATAGGAGAAGAGAAAAATAACCTGATCAATGGACTCGTATCCACACGGATGCTACCTTCCATGGCCATCAGATTGGCTATTCTATTGGCTCTCCCCAACCACAGGTCAAGCAGACAATCTTAATCGGATTCCAATTACATCATATACAGTACCGGATCCATTCTCTCTTACCACAAAATCCTTCAAATTCCAGAGAAACAACCAACAAAACAAATAAGTACAATCCAAATCAGAATCCAACTAAATCGCATTCGAGCACGTGAACCCCAAATTCGTTGCAAGAACCAGCCCATATCCAAAAACGAATCGGGAGGTGGGGGGATCTACGCTTACAATTGAATTAATAACTCACCTGACTGAGATTCAATTACATCGTCCGAAACAAAAGATTGAAAAGCGCAGGTTCCAACTACATCTCATTCAGTACGGAATCCACTCTCTTACCACAGAATCCTTCAAATTTCAGACAAATAACCAACAAACCAAATCAAAATTCAAACACTAGAAACCCAAATCCACCGTAAAAACCAGCTCGCATCGGAATCGGAAAACATTATAGCTGAAGATTCAATCACATTGACCGATCCGAAAACACGATTTCTTGTTTTCTTAGTGTTCCAATCTACCCAGAATACAAGGAAGGGGAGAAGATCGAGATGAGAAAGCGAGAGGAGTATGAGTGTGAGAGTGTATGTATGGATTGGGTTTGGGTTTGGTAGGGAAAGTTAAGAAATATATAAACGAAGAAAAATGTGAACAGCTGGCGCGAGTAAGTCGTCTTGTAGTCTTCTCCTCTTTGTTTTCGTATTTCCATGGAAATGCAAGCCAATGAAGCCATCGCAATCACTTTCGCCAATTCGCCTAACGTTGCGCTTGAAAACCCAAACTCCCAAGTTGACAAGCTTTGCGAGGCTTCTCTCTCATTCATGTAACTGTTAGATTCGCACGTGTATACAGGTGGAGTTGGGGTTGCACATGACGGAAGGTATTTCTGAACATTAGATTGGAACCATTGGAACCATGATGGTAGAGTATTCGACCACTTACGTGAGCACTGAACCCAACAGTGTTGAAACCGACTTCTAGCATTTTAAACCCAAGTCGAACCGGTAATAATTGCTCTTGATTCTTCCCAATCAAGAAAGCAAAGCTGATCTTCATCTGATAAATTAGGCTGTGGTCCACGTATTCTTGGTGACTTAATCCTTATCATGTCCCATAATCAATACTCATCCTTTTTTTATTTTTTAAGACAAAAGTTATCCTTAATTCCTCGGTCAATTGACCATGAGTATATGATATCATTCTTGACTTCTTTATATGTATTCACGATTTCCTACCAAAAAAAAAAATTTATTCACGATTAATCTTCTATAGGTATTGATCAAGTTTGATCCTCACCTGAAGCTATTGTATTCTCTTTCCATAGCTCTTTCATCAATGGTCCTGATATTTTTTTTTCCCTTTCTAGTGATTTATTTATCTTCCAATCGCTGACCATAAACATCGCATAACCTAGTCATTTGATGCAATGGATATAAGAGTTCGGATTTAACTGCTGGGTCTAGGGGTGTCAATTTCATTACCGCATCAGCAGGCCCTATCAAGCCCAACACGTTTATGGCCCCAACCTAGACCGGATCGATTAATAAATGTGTCGGGCTATAAAAATACTTGGATCCTCTGTGATGCAAAAGGGTGTCTAGCGCATGCATCCAACGCCCAGAAACACCTTGGGCTGCATGTGACCACCTTAGGCTCTGTGCCAGAGCATTTCTGGCAATTAAATGTGCATCAGACGCCTTGTTGCACCATAGAAGAATTCAATCCGGCTATAAAATAGATAGTACATAGTATAGCCACCTAGCTCGACGGCCGCTCAACCGACCCAACACATTTATAAACCCGACTTAAACCAACTCCTTTAAGCCCTACCCCCTTTAATACTACTTGTATTTAATGCTAAGGCTATTGTGATATGTACAGTTAAAAGGTGGTGATTGTTATTTGAACATTCATCTTTTTCAGGCATAGTTTAATTTATCTGAACTTGCTATGCTTGGGTTGTGCATGCATAATTTAATTGATTCGAGTTACGTGGTTAAAGATCAAGTACCTTAGTAACTTAGCTCCTATGTCCATCTCTGCCTCATTGTATTGGTATTCCCCTCCAAGCTCACTGTTAATCTCCAACTCCATCTCTCAAGGGGAACTTGGTTCCTTGAGTGTTCATTGACAAGGTGAATGCTTACAAGTTACTCTCTATGTCTTCTTGCTCTTCCATGCACCAAACAAAAACCCTCAACCTTTATTTTCTCTCTTTTCCTCTTCTTTCCTTGGTTTGGAATCAATGTTCCATGAACGTGGCTCAACAACCTCTTCTACCTCTTTTTAATGGACTAAACACCACTCACATTTAGCATTGAAGTTCATTCAATGGCCAACCAAGGAGGGGAAAGCTTCTCTTGTAAAATCCATAACCTTCCTCACACCAAAAAACCTTTTTTATTGATTTTATTGGATAGAGCACGAAATTCGTTAGAAAATGCAACTTGGATGGAACAATTTGGCCCTAGGGTTAGAAAGTTATGACCTCTCAAAGTTGGAATTACTAGAAACCAAGAAATTGAATCTTTCAAATGTGGCGTGGACTGCGTTGGTGGCACAGGGTCAGACGGCGCAATCACAACTTAAAAAAGGTGAACAATTATGAACTTAGGATCTTAATAACGGACAAAAAGGAATAGCCACGACATTTTGATCATCGTGACGCATGCTATTAGCTCTTGCGTCAACAGCCAGCTCGTTGTCAAAATCCCATTCACCAGCTCAACGTAGAAAAATGAAGCTTATCGGCTCCTTTAATTAAAGATGTATTTAATAATAGCCATTGGATTGGTTTAATTAGATCTAAGGAACATCTTCTCTTCACGTGCACGGGCACGGGCACGGGCACGCGCCATATATACAAGCACCCCTTGATTTGGTGTAGCAACAAACACCATAGAACTGGCCACTAAGAAAGCTCACAGAGGAATCTCCAACACCACATGTCAGTGCAAACTTGCAGGCACCACCAGATTAGCATATGGGCTACTTGTCCTAGCCATAGCTCTTAGATTAGGATCAAGCCACTATTCCAAATAGCAATTAAGCCCTTCATTGCTTAACTTAACATGTTGAAAACTCCCACAACCATATTTTTCAGTAATTTCACAAATAACCTTCACTTTTCAAGCAAAGTGTTGGAACATCCCCTCCTACACGAAGAGGTATTGGCCAAAATTTGAGTTTGCTTTTTGAACCGGATTCATGGAAATGCCCATCACTTCTTCATACGACTTCAAATGACGAAATGAAAAGTGTAATTACCAAGACTCGACGCTCTACAATTTTTTAGAAGACCCGAACGTTAGAATTAGCTATGCAAAAGGACCATATTGCCTCTAAACATTACGGATGTCATAACTTCCTTATATTGAATCGAAATGAGACGAAAATCAGGTGCGTTGGAAAGAATGGAATTTTCTTGTAAGGTTATAAGGAGAAAAATCTTCTTCAATGTTGAAATTGCTATCGAATGTCAAATAAACCAAATTTTCCTATGGATGTCGTAACTTATTCATATGGTATTACAACGGAACAAAATCAAGTGCATTGGAAAGATTAAATTACGCTCAAACTTTCACATGAAGGAACGATCTGTCAGAAAAATTATTTTCACTGTTGAAAATGTCACTGGGCATAAATAGGCCAAATTTACCAGATTTAACCCGAAATTCTGCACCACCTATCATGGATGACTCAAATCACTCCAAACATATCATATAACATTGCCATATCATCGAAGATACTGAATGCTATCACATCACCACTTTCAGTCAACGTCATACCATGTGGCTGAGGTTAATTGTCAATAAGGACAACCATAAAACAACAAGGTTAGGGGTAAAAAACAATGACCCTAGTTTAGGGTTGGGCTTGGCTTGGGTTAAGGCCTAGGCCTAGGCCAGCCCGGCCCAACCCAATCTTGATTTATATAATATAATTTAGGATTGTCACCCTATCCATTATTCAAAATAATGAAATATGGGTCATTAATTCTTATGGACAAATGTCTTGAATATCTATTATTGTTTTGCACTTCAAAATTTTAGTTGTATATTTATCGTTTGATCTATTTTTTCCTTTTTAATGCATAGAACACAAATGACAAAAACATGATCCAATCAAGGTCAATTAGGGTCTGGTTGGGTTGACATGAGCTCGGCAGGGTTGGGCCTAGGTTGAGTTTTGGGGACCTAGGGTTGGGTTAGGATTTTAAGAAATATGGCTCTATTTCACCCCCTAACAGGAAGTGAGAAAAGGATTTGATGCAATTAAAATTTTGAGAAAAATGTAGGTCTAGATCCTCTATTATTAGTATGTTAAGTTTCAATCTAAATGGAATTTGTCATTGGAAAAACAAATCATTTAGAAAATTCATGACTATGAAAACCAAAGATGATGCACACTACCAAGGGGTGCAAAGATATATATGGAAGGCTAATAATGCTAATGCATATGAGGGTTAAAGATCGAATTTCATTTTGATATTTGACACGTGGTCGTCAATCAAATCATTTCTTAGATATCCATTTGTTGGAATTGTCATATCAACTTTCAATGCGACAAAAAATAAATATGCACTTCCATATATTCTATATGTGGATTCAAATCCTCTCCACCACTGGGGACGCCCATTGTGGCATCCAATTGTTGGGAGGACCTGGGCATACACCCCTAGGTCCTCCCAACCGTCAAATGCACTCTATAAATCCTAGCGTTTGGAGAGGATATGGATCGTTCATATAATGAGCGCGTTCATGAAATTTTTTTTTTCCGTTTGTTATATTGTACAAACAAAAACCATGCATTATGATAATACATTAAGACTGGCTTCATAAAGAGAATCATATGATTGCTTTTTCAAATTGTAACTCTCCATGAAATTATAGAAGTAAGCAACTTCACCCTCACAATTCAATTGTCATGGGAAGGAAGTTAGTAGGGAATATGCCGCCCTTTGTAACTTTATTGCTTGGTACCTATAGAGAGCCTGCAATGATTTGGTGTTTGGTACCAAACCATGGACCTTGATGGAAGTCGTTCAAGCTGCTCAAGATGCTTACATTGAGTTCATGTGCGAGGAAAATGCCCTCTATCCTTAATCGGCTCTTGAGGATGGGAACACTACGTAGGGTTATTGGCCCCCTCCACTCTTGCTGTATGTTTGACTTGATGTTTCATGGGAAACGACTATCAAAAGTAGGGGTCTAGGGGTGATTATCTAGCTCCCGTTGTCTAGTTCAACTTGTGAAGTATGTAAATAAGATGGTAGTCACTCCATCTTAGTTTGATGAAAAAATTGCGATCAATGGCAGTTTATTGGAGCCACTCTCATATTCAATTGAGAACTTATTTGTGAAATCAAATTCTCATGATTTAGTCTTATATTTTGTAGGAACAACAACCAATATACATCTGGTGGTCCAACTAGTAGTGGAGGATATTTTACATTTGTCATTGTATTTTTGTAGATATTCTTTTCTTTGTAGTCCTAGGTAGTTCAATAATGTAGCTAGCTCCTTAGCAAGGAAGGTCATGTCAGGTAGCATGCATGACAATTTGACCAAACTTATTTTCATAGTTCGAGGAGTTATATAGTCCAACAACTGTGCATTCTTCAAGTTATGAAGAATAAATTTCTTTCTAACAAAAAAAAAAAAAAAAAAGCAAGCTACTCTCTTATGAGTTTGCTTATCTGATATTTCAGCTCCAATATTATAATATTTACTAAGCAAATTGAGCCAATAAACTATAGAACAAATAATCTGACAACCAATTCTCTATATTATTGTAAGCACATGAAATAAGAAATGCCAGACATTGATTCAAAACCTTTTGATTTTCTACAAACAATTACATCAATAGGGTATCTATGTATTAGAAATTCTATATATATATTATATTCCAGAAAAATAAAATTTTATTGAAAAATTATAATGCCCATATATTATTGTGTATCAATATATCTATTTATTTATGTCTAATGATTTTCTTGGTGGCTTGGTAAGGAAAGTCTCTTTACATCACTAATCTACTATCTCACATGTGAGAGATTAGCTGACCTTTAGTATTGTTTACATCACTAAACAAATATTTATTTTTGCCTTTATCAAAAGAAAACAAGTATATCTCTTTTTTCCCATATAAACTTAAGTTTAGAAAGCAATTCAAGGGTCAACTTTGTTAATTTTTTAAGTTTTGTTTTTTTTTTTTTTTT
>NC_056569.1:13257807-13424658 GCF_013358625.1 Macadamia integrifolia
TGTTTGAACATGGCGAACCCATAGTTTATGGAATACATGATTCCTTCAACCATAAAGTAGAAATGGATCAAATTTTTGTTCACATCATCAACAAGGCCTTCTTACCAGGGAATCTATACTTTTGTTTAACTCGCTAGCTAAGAATAATCTAGAGCCTTCAATCACGAAAATAATTGGACAAAAGTAAAGTTTCATCTATCATAGGATGGACTGATACAAAGGCTGTATCGATCATGTTTTTTGCAATATGTTTTCACAATAATCCACTCCATAACGTCCGATAGGCTCTTGATATTCCATTCTGGATATCCATAACTTCACCAAGTTAAGTACAAAAGAATGATGTGGGTTCAATTTTCGCCAAACAGATCCAGCTACAATGATCTCTAATCACACCCCCAAGATCCCCCTTTGTGATGATCTTGATTCCACACAACATTAGTGTTTAATTATGACGATGGTAAAAATACCCCACCAATCGGGCATTGACACATGGCCTTACATATGGGAAGAAAAGAAAAGTAAAGAGAAGAAAGATAAGAAATGGTGAGAAAATAAAAAGAGTATGTATGTTTGGTTACCAAGAGAAGAAAAGAAAAGAAAAGAAAAAAATAAAAAAAATTTGAATTTCAAGAGAGAGATAGAAACATAAGAAATCATTGTGTAATCATTCATTTTTTGTCTTATTAAGTTTTTATATTTTCTCATGTTTTCTTGTGTTTTTGGCAAGAAAATTTTTGGGAGAACATAAAAAAATTTTACAATTGGCAAGAAGAATTTTGAATTCGAAAAGGAGAATCTACTCTACGGTGAAGACCTATTAAGAGTGAAGAAAAATTCTTAAGCTACGAAATAAAGTACACTTTGTGCGTACGTTTTTTTTCTCTCTGGACTACCAAACACTGCGTAAGAGTGCAGGCCAAGTTCCAACTTGACCCATACATGTTTGCGAACCCCCACAGCCCCACTACAAGATTCCAGAATCCGTGATATTGAAATCCAGACACCTTCATCACGAGTTTTATGTGCTTCTCACGGAGCTAAATCCAGACACCTATCCCTTAAAATGTTTAGCACCGTTCGTACGAAGGTAGAGAGAGAGAGAGAGAGCGAGAGAGATTGAAAAGAACAAGTCATTCCCGCCTCCGCGGCGTTGGCGCTTCTTCCTGTTTCGGTAAACTTTACTCCATAGCCACACAATGTCTTCCAAAGCCAGAAACTAAAAATGATTAAAAAAAAAATCAATGGATGTACGAGCATGTAATGAAATTCTCTGTTTTCAGAAGTTTTTTAAAACATGCTCCCACGTCTTTTTCCAGTTCAGAGAGGATTCGAGAAATTCGAGCAAAAGGACATATATAAATTCTCAACATTTTAGGGTTTTTATTCGCTATTGGTTTCTGCAACATCATGAGCTTCACCATGGATCGTTTGGATGAAGAGATAGGTGAAGATGGCAATGGTAACATTATCAGTGACAACGATGGAGAGGCAGGGGAGGAAAGTGAGAATGAGAGTAGCAGTTCGGCTTCGTCGTCTCCTACTTTCTCTTCTCGGCAATGGCCACAGAGTTACAAGTAGGCCTCTTTATTTTGATTCCGTTTCATTTGAATTCCATTGGACATGCTTTGGAATTTGGGTTTTCTTTTTGTGGTAAGAGCAGCTGTGATTGGTGATCTGGTTTGGATGGTGGTCATTGTTAGATTAATGGTGTTCAATATTTGAAGATAGTTGATAGGTCTTGAGAATGTCTCAGAGTGCAATCTTAACTAGTTAAAATTAAAGAGATGAAGAAGGGGTTTGAATTCACCTAGCCAATCAAAGCTAACTCTTTAAATCCATTGATGTTCAATTTTTTATCAATTTTATAGAGTTTGGACCATATTGAATTCCCTTTTGGTATACCTTTGAATGCTTATGATATGATACCCAAAATGGTCGAAATGTTCTTCTATCTTTTGGACTATTTCCCATGTTCAATCGGTTGCCTACAAGACAATTTTTTTATTTTTTTTTTTGGTTGATTGAATGAGGAAATCCGATCAATTTGAAGTTGAGATGAACTTTTGGGCTATTGCCTCTGTTACTCTTACCATGAATAAACTATGCCAATCAATGCTCCATTACTTGCTTACTAGACAACATTTTCTGTCTGTTAATTGATTGTATGAGGAAATCCATTCAATTTGAATTTGATCGAGTTTTTTGACATCTCGTGTTACACTGGTTTTAAGTTCTTATATGTAATTTTATTTGTCAGGGAAACTATTGATTCCTTCACGATAGCTGCGTCTCCAAACATCGGTTCTCTTCTTCGGGTCCCTAGTATTATGTATTCAAGTTTTGACCTTGGTACCAAAAGTAATCAGGACCTTGATGGGAAATCTCCATTGCTGTGTGACTATGAAAGATTATATCAGCAAAAAGATGAATCAGAATTAAGAATACAGTCAATTTTTTCAGAGAAGTCCTACATGCATGAGCAGCTGAGTGGAGAACTACCGATTGGTCATGGTTGTAGCTTAACTCAGACAGTTTTCAATGGTAAAGTGCATCATCCAAGTGCTCTATCAACAACTATAACTGATATTTTTTAGAATATTATTATGTAACTAGTTTTTTTATTTTCTTTTTTTCAAAATTTTAGATTTTAGAGAAATGATGGTAACTGTTAATCAACGTGATGAAGCTTCTTTTCCAAATTTGGACAGTTGCAGAAAAATATTTTAGGAAATTCATGCAGAAAACCTTATGCTTCACAGGAAGTTTATGTTTACTGTTAACTTGGTAATATGTTTCCTCCTACGCTTCTTCTTCTTCTTTTTTTATTTTCTCTCTCTCTCTCTCTCTCTCTCTCTCTCTCTCTCTCTCTCTCCAGAGAAAAAAAAAAAGGAAGAAGAAGAAGAAAAAAGAATAAACTTTATACTTCTGTTACGTTTCCTCTTGGAAAATATCCTAATATTGATATTTTATGCTATTTGTATCTGCCTATAATAAAACATTGGTTTCCAACTTTTCATCCTTTTGGTTTTGTGTTGGAGTGTATTATATTTATGTTGTTATTTTGGGGCTATGGTAAATATATAGGCTGCTGTACTTCTTTAAGGAGATTCACTTCTGATGAAAATTCCCTATATGTGAAATTGTGCTACTTGTATGCCCTCTTTGAAATGGCTTTTTGACTGTTTGATTTCGTGAAGGATTTTGTTTTCTTTTAAGTTCTGTTGTTTTTGCACAGGGATAAATGTCTTGGCTGGTGTTGGTCTTCTTTCTACACCATTTACTGTGAAAGAAGCTGGTTGGGCAAGTTTGTGCGTCCTACTCTTTTTTGCTGTTGTTTGTTGTTGTACAGGCATTTTCTTAAAATACTGTTTTGAGAGCAAGGATGGAATCTTGACCTACCCGGATATTGGAGAAGCTGCTTTTGGAAGATTCGGACGGCTTTTCATATCTGTGAGTTGCCTCACTGTAAATTTCAGTTAACTTTTGAAGAAGAAAGAGCATTTTCTTTACGATCAAGTTAACACCGGTTATTATGGTAATTTTCTGACACGAATTTTCCCTTTGTTACAAAAGCAGAATCCTATAACCAAACGAAGGAAAGAAAGAGAGGAAGAGAAGAGAGAAAGAAGAGTTGCAGCCAAATCGTGGGAGGCTGTCTGCGCTAGATTGATTACTTAGCGCAGACCCCTTAATGTAGGAATAGGTTTGACAAGCCAAACTAGACCCAAACAACAGGATCTTGTAAACCAAAGAACAACCAAAATTCACCCAACAGTAGTCAACACAACAGTCCAGTACTAGTCAGCCAACAGTCCTTAGAACCCAGAATTATCAAACTCAGAATCTGGAATTTTGATAGTAGAGTTTGCACTAACAAATAGGATATCCAGTGACAGAAATAGAGTATGAATAAAATATGATCAAAGCCAAAACATCACTAGAATAGACAAGTCAAATCAAGACTCAATTCTGGACAGCAGGATTTGAAACCTGACCATCGATTCGAATACTTCAGAAACTTCAGCAGTAGATGTTTAAGGAACAAGTAGAAAGTCTAAATACTGATTAGAAGGTCTAATCCCTTGAGAAAATATAAGCAACAACCAACCTCGACAGGAATCAAAAATCAGACAAGAATTTCTGGGCAGAATCCATTATCGGCCAGGACTGCAGATCACTACACAGCAACTGAACCAGAGGTCTGATCTGTCTCAAAACTGGATCGAGTCCCCTTCTTAATGGTCCTAACAATCGACCAAAATCTCAGAGCAATCGGGTGGGCAGAACTCCAAAATAGACTAGATCGACAGAATAGGAAACAGAGAGCTTAACCCAGAAATTTCTGCAGAAAAATTTAGATTACTTACCTATACCGTGAAGAAGAGAACCAATAAATAAGACCAGAAATAATAACAACCCACTCGGACTTCTCGCCGCAGAGTGTCGATTGGATCAAACACCAATCCCTAGGCCTTGATCAAACACAAGGAACCACCATTGATACCCAGCGGCAGCAACAAGAGAGTTTTCTTTTTAAATTCAAATCGTGGCTCATAAAAGAGCCATGTCCTTTATTTATAATGATGGGGAGGGTTTACAAGTAATAGTAACTCAGAGTTACTAAATCAGAGTTACTAAAAAAGTAAAAATTGATTACAAGAAGTTACTAAAAACTGGAAATTAGAATCTAATGAAAATAGAAACTAGTCTAGACAGAAATTAGAAACTAAAAATGACTTGAAATTAAAAACTAATTTAGGTACTGAAATTAGAAACTAAATAACCCCATATAAAAAGGAAACTAAAGAAAAAGGAAACAAATCACTGAATCCCGTATGCAACCTTAGAACCCCTAGTTTAGACCCATAAAAGTAGTCTATTACACTCAAAACACATGGGATCAAAGGCCCAACATGTATGGAACCCAAACCTAAGCTTATTCCTAATAAAACAAGCCATTTTGGTAATTAATCTGCATCAATTCTCCCCATCTTGAAAAAATTCGTCCTCGAATTTTGCAGTGATAATGAGGAAACAACAAGTGCGTAGCAGCTTTAACCATTCCCAAACAAAATTTTGGTTGCTTCTAGACTTTTGGAAGGTAGTTTTCAAGGTGTGGAGCTTTTTCTTCAAATAACCATAATGGCATAATAAACTCTATATGCTCAACCTCTGAATCAATACCAACTGTGAATGTCGTGTGCATAGAGTTATCAATGTTGGTAACCTTCTCATCAAGGATTGGAACAAACACTTCCTTTTCATCATGAATCTCAAAGACTTGTTGTGGAGTTCTTTCAATCACTACCTCATCTTCCACATCTTTAGTCTTGTCTATTATGCTCTCTTCAATGTAGAATCCTTCACTGGAGTCTTCTTCCATGGTTTCAGTCTTGTCTACTATGCTCTCTTCAATGTAGAACTTCAGTTGAATCTTCTATCTCTTGACCTTCTGTTTTTGAAGCTTCAAGAACCATCTCTTCAATGTGAACCTTGACTTCAAGTTCTTTTGGTTTAAATAGAGGTATCTTCACTTCACATAGAGGAGTTGTGGCTCTTGGGGGTGCTAAAGTGTTAGGTTTAGTGGCTGAAAAAATTTTCTTGATCTCCCCAGCTTGGTAGCTAAACCTTCTACTTGGTTGTGCCATAAGTTCCTCTGCTCGAAGAGCCTTGTCAAAGCAATCTCTCACTGTATACACATCAGCAACACCAATTCCTCTATTAATTTCAGCTCGTAATCCTAGTCGAAACTGAGAAAGTAATTGCCTCTCATTCTTCCTAATGCTTATGCAAGAATAAAGTGCATCAAACTTATTCATATACTCGGCAACAGTCATAGACCCTTAACGAAGAGAGTTCAGCTGGTCTTGTATGCGAGCTTTGAAGTTGCGTGGCAAGTATTTATCTAATAGCTCAAGCTTCATCTCCTCCCAACTAGTAGGTTCTCTACCACGGTCTTTTAACTCTAGCTCATAGGTCCTCCACCACTCACGTGCAGCCCCACCTAGCTTAGCACGAGCTAGTTTCATCTTCCGTTCCTCAGGTAACTCATAATAGTCAAAATAGTCGTCTAGTGCGACTACCCAATCATAGAACAATTGGGGGTCATATCTCCCATCAAACTCCTTCAGATCAAGCTTGACCTTCTGTGAATCTCCAGAATACCTTGGTTGCACGGGACGCTCAGTCTCAAAATATCCTCTTAAATGCTTTTTAAAAGTAGGTTGTGCTACCGGAACCCTCTGTGGTGCTCTCAGATTAAGGTTTGCTCTCCTGTTAGTCAACTGAGCAACCACATTCATTAGAGTGTCCGCTTTGGGTGTTATACGTGAACTGCCAGTAGGTTGTTGGGGTGGGGTCTCTTCATTCAACAACCTGGCATCCAATTCAGCCTTTAGTTCAGCTCTCATATTCTGTATCAACTCCATAATAGAAGCTAAGGTGTGGGTGTTGTTCTCAGCCATGCTCTGATACCACTTAATGTAGGACTAGATTTGACAAACAAACCAGACCCAAGACTGCAGGAACTTTTAAACTAAGAACAACCAAAACCACCCAATAGTAAACAGCAACAACAGTCCAACTTAAACCAGGAAATGGGCAACTAAAGCAGGACATTCGAGATGAAATCCGATTGTCTGGAATTTGGCAATAAATAAATTCGTTCAATTTTAGGAATAATAATTAATGGAACCACTATGTCTAGACAGAAATTAGAAACTAACAATGACTTGAAATTAGAAACTAATTTAGGTACTGAAATTAGAAATTAAATAACCCCATCTAAAAAGGGAACTAAATAAAAAGGAAACAAATCACTGAATCCCGAATGCAACCTTAGAACCCTTAGTTTAGACCCATAAAAGTAGTCTATTACACTCAACACACATGGGATCAAAGGCCCAACATGTATGGAACCCAACCCTAAGCTTATTCCTAATAAAACAAGCCTATTTTGGTAATTAATCTGCATCACCCCTCCCCCCATTATATAATATTTTGACTTAATGAAAAAAAGGTACAGGAAGATAAAACTACCCCTTTACCCTGCGCTACCTACTACAAGTAATAAAATAAGGCTAAGAAAATATCCCTAGAAACTCAAAACTCCCTCTCAAGCTGGAGCATACAAATCACCCATGCTCAGCTTGTTACAACGAACATGAAAACTAGGAGCAAACAAAGGCTTAGTAAAAATATTAGCTAACTAATCTGTGGAAAGAACAAAAGGAGTCTCAACTAGCTTCTTCAAAATTGCATCATGAACAAAGTGACAATCCATTGCAATATGCTTGGTTCACTCATGATAGACCAGATTACTGGCGATATAGATAGCTGATTGATTATCACAATACATCTTCATAAGTGTAGTCACTGGAAAGCCCATCTCAAGAAGTAGTGAGCATAGCCACATCAACTTGGCAGTAGTATGAGCCATGGAGCTGTACTCTGCCTCAGCACTAGATCTAGCAATAGTATTCTGTATCTTACTACGCCATGCCATGTAACCAGATTTCCTCCAACAAAAGTTCAATATCTTGTAGTAGAATGACTATCATCGGTAGATCCAGCCCAATCAACATCAGTAACGGCAACCAACTCTATATGCCTATTGGATCGATAAACAAGTCCTTTACCTGGGGTACCTTTCAAATAGCGGAAAATTCTAACTGTTGCATCCCAATTAGTTTTATGAGGAGATTGCATAAATTGACTGAGAACTCCAACTGCATAAGTATGTCTGGTTTGGTGACTGTGAGATATATCAACTTCCCAATCAAACTCTTGTACTAATAATGCACATTTGTAAAGGGCTCACCATCATCAACACCTAACTTCTGATGAGGGTCCATAGGAACATCCACTAGTTTTAATGCAACTATACCAGTGTTAGTTAGGAAATCTAAAACATACTTCCTTTGGGATTAGCTAATTCCCTGCTCCGTAGGAGTTGTATGTTCCTGTGCTTCTTCCCAAGTTGTGTGCTAGTGATTTCGATGAAAATTAACGAATTGATTGATTTGTGGTAACTGCAATGATCGTTGATTGATGATCGGTAATTCGTCACTCGGTAATGATTAGTATTTCTTGGTATTTATGGTTTGGTATACGGTATGGAAGTCTTCTATGGTGCAGTAGGAATATGAATAAATAGGTGTAAGGAATAGGTTTACTAGGGCTAGACTAAGCATTTGCTTCTCACAACCTTAATACCAATGAAATAGTGAAGCTGGCCTAAATCCTTGGTTTGAAAATGTTGCTGTAGATGCTCTTTTACTTCTGTAATACCAGCCTCATTATTACCAGAGATGATGATATCATCTACAATTCTGCATAGACAATCAAGACCATCAATTTATCACCTTGGCAACGAACAAAGATAGAGTGGTCTGAATAACATTGTGAAAAAACCACAAGAGATAACAGTAGCACTGAAGTTATCAAACCTGGTCCTATGGGTCTGTTTAAGACCATAAAGGGCCTTAAGTAATTTGCAAACATGGCCAATATTCTCCCCCTGAGCAACATACCCCAGAGGTTGCTCCATATACACCTCCTCATGCAAGTCACCATAGAAAAAAGCATTTTTAATGTCTAACTGAAATAAGGGCCAATTAAAATTGACAGCAAGAGAGATAAGCATGCGAACAAAGTTCATTCTAGAAACAAGAAAGTCTTGAAATAGTCAATAGCATAAGTCTCTGTGTACCCTTTAGCAACTAGACGAGCTTTTAACCGCTTAACAGAGCATTAGGATGATACTTAACAATATAAACCCAACGACACTTTAACAGGTCCTTACTAGGGGTAAATCTACCAAACTCCAGGTGTTACAAGTTAAAAGAGTATCCAATTCAACATCCATGGTGGCTTTCCATCTAGGGTGACGGAGAGCTTTAGTATGATGCTTGGGAACATTATTAGTAGACAAAGATAATGCAAAAACAATGAATGGAAGTACGAAGGTGAGATAAGGAAACATATTGATCAATGGGGTACACAACCATAGATTTTTGAGAACAAGGTGTACCTTTACGCAGTGCTATTATTAAGGCATCAAGAGAAGAGGAACTTGGAGCTTCACCAAAAGAAGAAGATGGTGCAGATGGTGAAGTAGCTGGAGCAGAAGGGACCTCACTGGGTTGCATGGACTTATTCCTTCGTTGATAGACCTGTAATGGTGGGGTAGGTGTGGCACTAGAGACATTAGGAAAAGGAACTAAGGGTGGGAAAGGAGGAGCTGTAGGAGTAGCCCACTACTCCCAAGGCTCAGTGGTCTGGGGAGAAAAAAAAAAAGAAGTGCCCTCAAAGAAGGTCACATCAACACTAACTATCTTTGGGTTACCAGATCATAACACTTATAACCCTTTTGAGTGTGAGGATAACCTAGAAAAACACACTTATTGGACCTAGGAGAATTTATCAGACTGAGAATCTAAATTATGCACAAGACATGATAGAAAATGTGCATTTATTGTCAAGAATAGTAGAAGGCATACAATTAATTAATTACAAAAAAAAAGATCCATCACATCAAAATTGCTTAGGAATATGCATATGAAACATAATAGTATGAGCTACTTCCAACATGTCAATTTTTGTGTTCCACCCACCACCCCATTTTGTTGTGGAGTGTAGGAACAACTAGTTTGATGAATCATACCATAGGTAAAAAAAAAAAAAATTTCCTTTTGAACATATTCTAAAGTATTATACTATTATCAGAACGAAAAACTTTAATGTTCAATATGATTCTTGGGAACGGTATTAGTAGATATAGATAATGCAAAACGATGAATGGAAGTAGGAAGGTGAGATGAGGAAACGTACTGATCAATGGGGTACACAACCATAGATTTTTTAAAACAAGAACATGTACCTTTACGTAGTGTGATTGGTAAAGCATCATGCGAAGAGGTACTTGGAGCTTCACCAGAGGAAGAAGATGGTGTAGATGGTGAAGTAGCTAGAGCAGAAGGCACCTCACTGGGTTGCACGGGCTTTTTCCTTCGCTGATAGACCTGTAATGGTGTCGTTGGTGTGGCACTATAGACATGAGGAAAAGGAACTGAGGATGGGATAGGAGGAGTTGCAGGAGTAGCCCACTCCTCCCAATACTCAGAGGTCTGGGGAGAAATAAAAGAAGTGCCCTCCAAGAAGGTCATATCAAAATTAACAAAATATCTATGGGTAACTGGATCATAGCACTTATAACCTTTTGAGTGGCGAGGATAACAAAAAAAAAAAAAAACACACTTAATTGACCTAGGAGACAAATTTTCAGCTTGGGAATGTAAATTATGCACAAAACATACACAACCAAAAACACGAGGGGGTAGAGAAAAGACAGGTAAGTCAGGAATCATGATAGAAAATGGGGACTTATTGTAAAAAATAGTGGAAGGCATACGATTAATCAAATAACACAATTAATCCTGTTGACATTGCCCTTCGCCTGGACGCCTCTGCCTCTACTTCGACCGTAGACTCTGGTATATCAGCCACTATCAATGTTGCCACCTCAGTTGTCAACTCTACTGCCATTCACTCGCTGGCCTTGGAAGGCCCCCACTCCACCTCCACTTTGCCTTGAACCTCGGAAGGTTCCCCTGCCATTGATGCCATTGCTGAAGACCCTACCGCATCCTCCCTCTTTTTGATGGATACTTTGGTTGTGGATGATGCTCTAGCCCCACCTCCTCTTGGGAAGATCAAAATGTGCCCAGTTCTGATGCTGCTTGCTCTCCGATGCTCCCTTTGTCCTCCGACAGGCTCACGTGCCCCTACAAGACTTATGCTACTGTTGGAATCATTGCCAGTGACAAATTGATGGATTCACATGCTCTCACCTCAGCCCCCATGGCTGTCCTTGTGAATGAGGTCCCTATGGGACTTACTGATATGAATGCTACTGCCCCTAGCCTATCCAAACCCCCACTTCTTGCACCTCGGCTCCCTCTCCCTGCCCTGTTATCCCCTCCACTCGAAGAAAACAAATAAAAAAACCCTCTGCCACCTTCATAGCCTCCCCGATCATTGGCTACAGCCGTTGTCCCCTCCCAAGACCCCCTGTAGCTCTAGCTTTTGTTGCCCTCCTCTCTAGGTTCCCAATGATCCCTTGGTCAATCTAGAATGTCATTGGCTTGAATTCCTCGGCTAAGGAGGCGGAGATTCGTTCCCTCATCTGCTCCTCCTAGTCCAACCTTTGCTGTCTCTTAGAAACCCGTGTCCTTGAAACTAATGCCTCTCGTATTGCCTCCTTTATTGCCCCCCATTGGTCCTTTGAATCCAATTACCTCCACAGTCCTAACGGTAAGATATGGATCATTTGGAACCCGTCCTCTCTGACCATGCCTATCCTCTTCCTCCCAAGTCATGCACATCTCCATCTCTCACCACTCCGGTCCCTTCATCTGTCACCTTTCTGTTGTCTATGCCCATAATAGAGCTCCCCTCAGGTTGCCTATCTGGACTGATCTCCTCTCTTTCTCCTCTTCCAATGGCTCCAAACCTTAGGGGATTGCTGGAGATTTCAATGTTATCCTCTAAAGCCATGGAAAGCATGGGGGAAACCCCATTGATCCTCAGGCTGTAGATTTGTTCCCTCATCCGCTCCTCCCAGTCAAACCTTTGCTGTCTCTTAGAAACCCGTGTCCTTGAAACTAATGCCTCTCGTTCTCCTCTTCTAATTGCTCCAGACCTGGGGCGATTGCTGGAGATTTCAATGTTATTTGCTTCAACCATAAAAAGCATGGGGGAAACCCCACGGATCCTCAGGCTGTAGATGGGAAACCCCATTGATCCTCAGTCATCGATGATCTTAATCTCACGACCTTAGGTGGTCGGGTGCCAAATTTACTTGGCGCAATAAGAGAGCTGGTACCCAGAGGGTGGATTGCAAGCTTGACCGAGCCCTTGTTAATGAAGCTTGGTTGGATTCCTTCCCTTCCTCCCATGCTTATTTTAACCTTCCAGGGATTTATGACCACAGCCCCATTTCCCTTCATGTCCTCCCTTTCCGTTATTTTGGCCCAAAACCCTTTAAATTCTTTGACATGTGGGTTTCTCACCCAGACTTTCACCAGTTGGTTCACAGTGCCTGGATCATCCTTCCCGCTCTCTCTCTCTCTCTCTCCCCTTCTGGATTTTTCCAAAAAGATCAAGAATGTTAAAGCCACCCTCAAGCTTTGGAACTCCTCCACCTTTGGTAACATCTCCCGCATTTGTTTTGGTCGGGATCATAGTTGTCATGGCATCTCCTAGGCGTCGCCAAGGTGACGATTTGGCATCCTGGCTGAAAAAGAAGTTCATGGCAGTGCTACGATTTACGTGACTCACAAATGGCGGTCACCATTGGCTGATAGGCGTCGCCATGGCACCGCCATGGATGCCAGGTCACGCCTGATTCACTAAGCGGTCGATTTTTTGTAAAATGCAGGGTGATTTTGATAGGGTTATGTTGATTTTTGATATCTGATGTTGCTTAATGTTGGTTTTATATGTTATAAGGCATATATTGTAGGCTTGTAGCATGCTAAATAACTTTAGAAAATAGGGAAATAAAAAAGTAGCATACTAAATAACTTTAGAAAATAGGGAAAATAAAAAATGACATATAGGCGATTTGACCGCCATGACAACGCCATAACGGGCGATTCATCGCCAAATCGATTAGCCACCCCTCCGCCGCCTTGGATTGATTTGACACAGTAACAACTATGGTTGGGATCAACTTCTCTCTATCCAATCAAGGCTCCAGCAGGATATCCTCAATCCTGTCCTGGCTGTGGAAGAGAAAGCGGCCGCCTTTGAGCTCTCCTTGATTTTAGAGCAAGAAGAAAGCTTTCTCCGCCAAAAGGCTTGCATTAAATGGCTCAAGCTTGGTGACTCCGACACGGCTTATTTCCACTTCTCCCTTAAAGCCAGAAATGATGCTAACACCATCCCCATACTCATTTCCTCCTATGGGAATGATCTCTGCTCTCCTGACCTCATTAAAGCTGAGGTAGTTTCCCATTTCCAGAGAATTTTCAGCCCACCCCCTCCCCCCTTCACCCTTCACCCTTCACCCTTCACCCTTCACCCTTCACCCTTCACCCCATCCCTCCCAACCTTTTGAACAAATCTGTCCCTGAGGAGCTCCTTCCCTTCCTCCAATCTATTCCTAGTGGAAGAAATCCTATCTGCCATCCTCTCCCACAAGGCCAACAAAGCCCCTAGCCCTAATGGCTTCAACATGGGATTCTTCTCCTCCTGCTGGAATCTCATCTGCACCTCATCCTTACGGTGAGAAGTTTCTTCCTCCAACCCAACCAAATCGGTGGGATCAACACCTTCCTTTGCCTCATCCCTAAGAAGGAAGGTGTGATCTCTATAAACGATTTCAGGACCATCTCCCTTTGCAATCTGGCTCTACAAATTTATTGCCAAAATCCTTGACAATCGGATTCAGAAAGTCATTGACTCCCTTGTTAGTCCAAACCAGTCATCTTTTATTAGTGGAAGAAGCATTGCTGACAATATTATCCTCTGTCATGAGATTGTGAGGGGCTTCGACCGCAAATCGCATTCCCCAGCTGCCCTCCTCAAGATTGATATCCACAAAGCCTTTGACACAATTAGCTGGGATTTCATCTCGAATGTCCTGCTTTAGTTGGCTTTCCCGCCTTCTTTTGTTCACTGGATTTGTCTTTGCATCTCCTCCCCTCGCTTCTCTGTCCTTTTGAATGGTAGCCCTACTGGCTACTTTCCCTCTGGCCGTGGCATTCGCCAAGGTTGTCCCCTCTCCCCTCTCCTCTTCTCTCTCTCCCTTGAAGTTCTCTCCCGCTCTATCCAATCAGCCATTGACATCCATCTCATCTCCCCTATCCCCAAATGCAAATTTCTCCTCCTCTCCCACTTGGCTTTTGCGGATGACATCATATTTTCTCTAAGGGGGACCCTCTCTCCATCTCTACCATCATGTCTACCCTCCAGTCCTTTGAATCCTTATCGGGCCTCAAAATTAACCTTCTTACGTCCAATATTTTCCTCTCGGGTATCTCCTCTGAAGCCAAGGAGACCCTCCGTGCCATCTCCAGTTTCCCCCTTGGCTCCCTCCCCATTAAATACCTTAGCTTGCCCCTTACCTCCTTCAGGCTTTCCGCCCACCACTGCACCCCTTGCTTGACCATCTCAGGAAGAAACTCCAGCTTTGGAAGGGCAAACTCCTCTCTTTTGCTGGTCGCCTTACCTTGATCATATCGGTCCTCCAGTCCATATACCTCTACTAGTCTGGCACCTTCATTCTTCCTGTTTCGGTGATCAAATCCTTTGAGAGTCTCCTCTGCTCATTCCTTTGGAAAGGCTCTGATTCTTCTCGGTTCCTCAGGCCTCTCAGCTTGAAGGAGGTCTGCCTTCTTAAATCAGAAGGCGGTCTGGGGATTAGAAGAATCAAGGATGCCAATTCGGTTGGAGTTCTTTAACTTATATGGAAAATTGTCTCCAACCATAAAAGCATTTGGGTCGGTTGGATCCATTTTGGTCTTCTCACGCATAACTCCCTTTGGACGGCCCCTTCCATCTCTAATGCCTCCTAGATTTGAAGGAAGATCCTTGAGCATAGACCCCTTTCTCTCACTACCATCTCTCATTCATTAGAAATGGTAACTCTATCTCCCTTTGGAAAAACCCGTGGCATCCTTCGGGTATCCTTTCTCATCTCTTCACTCCCAGAGACATCTACTCCTCTGATCTCCTTTCCAATGCCTGGGTCTCTTCTATCCTCTCCCCCATGGGCTGGTCCCCCCCTCAATCATCCCCTTTGCTCCAGGATATCTGGTCTTCCCTCCCCCCCTCTCCCCTCGGGCCATCGCGGAAGAGAAGACAAATGCATATGGCTCCCCTCCTCCAATGGCTCTTTCTCTTCTGCCTCAGCCTGGGCCCACATTCGATCTTCTTCTCCGGCTGTTCCTTGGCATAAGCTGGTTTGGTTTAAAGGTCACATTCCCCGCCACAGCTTCACCCTCTGCCGATGCCTTACCAACTGTCTCCCCACCCAAGCCTTTCTCATTCACCGCCTTATCCCTGCTAATCCTTCCTGCTGTCTTTGTCCCTTTGGTACTGAAGACATTCCCCACCTCTTCTTCTATTGCCCTTTCTCCTCCCTGGTTTGGAAGTCTGTTCTCTCCAAATGCTGGCCTAATATCAGACCCATCCTTCCTTTTGACAGAGAATGCATCTGGATAGATATGACATTCTCTGGCCCTTCCATTTGTGACATTGTGGGTAACCTGGCTTTCTATGCTACTATCAACCACTTTGGATGGAACACAACATTTGTAGATGGACCCCCAAATCTAGGTCCCCGGACCAGATTTGGAAAGCTATCTATTTTGATGTTACTTCTAAAGTCCGGAGCATTTACACCCGTCTCCCCCGCCCCATCCCTCTAACCCAAAAAATTGCCATATCATTTCTTCTTGGAACCTTCAGGTTGACCTCATTCAGCCTACTTGAGCTGTTAGTTGAAAACTGCCCCCCCTCTTTCGTTGTAGTAGCTTTGTGCTGTCTTTTGTATTTGTTTTGATTCCCTGTGGTTTGGCCTCCTTGTTGGCTTAAGCCTTCCCCCCTTCTCCTTTGTATATTCCTCTCCTTTTGTTAATAAATTATTTACTTATCTAAAAGAAAAAAAAAAGATCCATCACATCAAAATTGCTTAGGAATATGCATATGAAACACAATAGTACGGGCTACCTCCAATAGGCGTCTATTTTTGTGTTCCGCTACCTTATTTTGCCGTGGAGTGTAGGAACAGCTGGTTTGGTGAATCATACCATGATCAACACAAAAAACATAATTTTCCTTTTGAGCATATTCCAAAGCATTATCATAACAAAAACTTTAATAGAAGTGTCAAACTGAGTCGTAAATTTATTATAATATTGTTGGAACACAAATAATTTCTGAACAATCCTTTCAAAGGTACAACTAGGTGAGACAAGAGTGATTGTCCACAAAAGTCATAAAATACATAAACCCATGTTTGTTTTTGACACTACAAGGACCCCAAATATCAGAATGGAACTAAAGAAAGTAATGAAGAACTAAGAGCCACAAAATGAGATGGGAAAGAGGCATGATGATGCTTTCCCAACTCACAGGCTTGACACTCTAAGCTAGACACAGACTTGAAAGTAGGAAATAAAAAATTCAGCCTAAATAATGAAATGTCTTAACTGACAATGCCATTGAAACGGTGTCACACCACCAACGGTATTAGCAATAACGGGACTAGTAGGTGCAACACAGTTGAGGTAGTACAGTCCATTTTTTTCATGCTCTCCCTCAATCGTCTTCCTTGTGTGAAGATCCCGAAGAACATAGTAAGAAGGGAAAAATGTTAGTGAAAATTCGAGGCCTTAGTTAATTGACTAATTGAAAGAAGGCTTAAGGGAAGTTGATGAACATGTAAAACCGAGGAAAGGTTAGTGGAGGAGGTGGGAGATACAGTACCATAACCAGAAATAGGTGTAGATGACCAATTAGCAAGAATAACACTGGTAGTATTAATATTAATAATAAATGAATTAAAAATCGATGGCTTGCCAGTCATATGAGTAGAATCCCCTAAACCAATAATCCAGGGAGTAGAGGTAGTAGTAAAGAGGGCAGGAGTACCTGCATGAGCTAAATTAGCAGTGGAAGTCAATGTAGTACCACCATTAGATACGTTATTGGATGTCTCAATATTTTGCAAGCGCGTTTTTATCTAAGAGATATCATCACAGAGTAAGGATGTGGTAGATGAACCACCTGAGGAGGATTCGGATGCAATATCACTAAGGTTAACTGGATTAGTACCACCATCAGACATTGCCTGATTGGCTAATTGGGTTGCCCACTCTGGGTTGCCATACTTGGCTCAGCAAGTCTCAATTGTGTGACTGGGCTTTCCATAATAAGAACATTGCCTAGAGGCATAATCACCTTGCTGTCCAACTAGAGCCACTACCACCAGACATACGAGCTCCCCTGAACCACAACCTTTGCCTCGACCATGACCAGTAGTAAAAGCAGAGTTGCCCTTAGAGGAGGAATCAGATTTTGCGGGAGCAGCAACCCGTTGAAGACGAGAATAAGTATCAGCAGGAGTAGGGATTGTTTCACCAGCCACAATAGATGACCCTTCACTACCTTCAAGTCAGAGCTCAACCGGGCCAAGAATTTGGATACAAAGAACTCATTACGCTGGGCTTTGAGCTTCTCAATATCAGTAGTAAGAGGCTGAAAGACATTTATTCTTTAACCAAGCTCTTAAAATCACTGTAGTAATCCTGAAGAGATTTGTTGGACTGTTGAAGATGAAATAACTTCTCATAGAGATCATAGATACGAGTCATGTTCTTACCCTAAGAAAAAGTATCCCGCAGATCATCCAAAACACCCTTAGCAGTGGTGTGGAACATAACATTAGTAGCAATATCAGGCTCCATACAGTTCCATAGCTAGATAGGAGTAATAGCATTCTCCTTCTCCCACTTACCATAACATTTTTCAGTAGAAGGAGGCAAAGATTAAAGTATCGGTATCGGTCACCGTATCGATCGGCCAAAAGTAAGATACGTATCCAAGGGTATTGGAGCGTATCGGAGATACGCTAAGATAAGCTAAAAATACATACATAAATGGATATGAAACACTTTTTATACACTTTTGCATAAAAAAACAGTTAAAAAAATTTATATAACATGTATTATGCATTAAATTGAGAGTATTGCACTAAGAATCCAAGGTTTGTAGTTGTCCCATAAATGCAAAATCCTTGTTCGCAACCTTGATTTCCACTTTAGTTAGAGAGAAAAATGGCTGACAAGAACTTTGGAACAAAAACCGCTCAAAAAATCGTGTTTTTTTTTAAAATGACCCTTTTGGCCATTATATGACCGTAGTGCACCGTATCGTACCGTATCAATACATACTGATATGTACAGATGCATACCAAAACGTACATTTCACCTCGATTTTGAATTTTTCATAGAGTATTGCATGTATCATATCGGTGTGTTTTGGTATGTATCATACAATACATATCGATAAAAAATGATTTTAAAATTTTCATGTAGCGTATCGTTAAGGGCCTATACCGATACGTATCGGTTGATAGGTACGATACGTACCGATACTTTAAACCATGGAAGGAGGAGCATATTGGATATATTCGAGTTTGTCCTTTGCTAGAATATAAACCTTGACAGCTTGAGCCCAAAGTAGGTAATTAGAACTCCTTCCGAGTTTGATAACTGTGGTGTGGTCGCATTCACATTATCAGTAGTAGAGGTCGTGGCCTTAGCTTCAGCCATAGTAAAGAAAGGCAAGGAGGAGCAGGAGCAATAAGCAAGATGACAGCAGCACAATAACACAACCAGCAGCCCATTTAATAAAAGTTGAGTAATATCAAGGTTTTCAAAACTCTGATAAATCGATGTGTAGGAGATCCAGGCCCTAGAGAGGGCAAAATATCAGCAAAGAGGTCAAAGAAGAGGCCAATATAAGGCTGAAACAACGTACCAGCAGTAGGAATACTTCACAAAAGCCAAACTAAGTAGTAGATCACCAGAGATAAAAATTGATTAATCAAGGTTTTTGGAGAGACAGTGAGACAGCCAAAAAAAAAAAATCGATTATACTTGGTAGATGATGCAGAGATCTGAATGATCCTGATAAGTAGCAGCAACTGTGGAGGAATGAACCAAGAGCACAGGTAGATAGGGAGCAAGCAAATCTCAGGATCCGAAAAACCCTGACAAAGAAATTGGATTGATGGGAAAAACCTGACAAAAATCGATTGTAGTAGTAGTAGTAGTCGGGATGAGTGTGATTGGATCCTCCACCAAAACAGTAAACCAGAAATGGCAGATTGATAACAAGATAGCATTTCATTAATGAGAGATGGAGGCTTAAATATTAATAAGGTTCAGATGCAGCAAGAGGCGGCTGCGCACCATAGGGGTTTAAAACAAGGTGTACAGCAGGAGAAAATATGGGAAATGCTGATGATTACAGAGCCTCTGATACCAAGTTACAAAACTAGAGTCCTATAACCAAATCAGGGAAAGGAAGAGAGGAAGAGGAGAGAAACAGGAGTTGCAGCCAAATTGTGGGAGGCTGTCTGCGCTAGATTGATTACTTAGTGCAGACCCTTCCCCCTTTATAATGTTCTGACTTGATGAAAAAGAGGTACGGGAAAGACAAAACTACCCCTGTACCTGCGCTACCTATTACAAGTAGGCTAGAAAGACGAAATAACCCTAGAAACTCAACAACCTTGATAAGTATGGTCTTTTCTTCAGTTCTAATATTAGATTGTGGTGGATACACAATTTATCCTTTTTCTGGTTTTCATAGTATATGTAATTACTACATGCATCTTTCTCCTTTCATGTCGTATATGCACCTATGGTGGAGCAGAACAATTTTGGGTCTATTTATCACAATTTTTTCTTCTTCTGTTTGAGATATAATAATCTTGCAAATAATATTAGGGTCTTATTGACTTACAATATGGTCATTCAAGTTTTATTAATTTTCTTTTCAGAGCTTTCTGATGTGTTATTTTCTTTGATTGCTAATGCAGATCGTTTTGTACACTGAGTTATATGTAAGTGAAACGCATTCTGATTTTACTGATTCTTTGGACCAGCTCCACATGCTATGACAAACCCTAACAGAATTATGAGATTTCTTTGTTCCATGAATGCAGTCATATTGTGTGGAATTTATTATTCTAGAAGGTGATAATCTTACAAGGCTATTCCCTGGAGCATCTTTGGATTGGAATGGGTTTCATTTGGACTCTATGCACTTCTTTGGACTTTTAACCGCTGTTATTGTTCTACCAACTGTTTGGTTGAAGGATCTCCGTGTGATTTCTTTCCTTTCAGGTGCGATGGAATCTCTGTACCAGGCTCTAAGGAATTATGCAGTTTCAGACTTTTTAATGTGCAACCTTATCTAATCTTACTTCATTTTACTCTTGCAGCTGGTGGAGTGATTGCAACAATTATGATATTTCTTTCAGTCTTTTTTGTTGGTACTTTGGATGGGATTGGCTTCCATCAAAAAGGTTCTGCACTGAACTGGAGTGGTCTCCCATTTGCTGTTGGAGTTTATGGGTTCTGCTATTCTGGGCATACAGTGTTTCCGAATATTTACCAGTCAATGTATGATAAAACACAATATAACAAGGCATTGATAATATGGTATGGAAACCCTTATCTAATTGTGTAGGATGAACATTTTGCTCGACCTTTTCCCTTAAAGGACTAAGGTACTCTTTTTCTGCAGCTTTATCTTGTGTACTGCATTATATGGAGGTGTTGCGACAATGGGATATCTCATGTTTGGTGAAGGTACTCTGTCTCAGATAACTTTGAATTTGCCAAAGCATTCTTTTGCTTCCAAAGTTGCTTTGTGGACAACAGTAAGTATTAGATTCTGATATATCCACTTATGCTCTGAGTAACAATCAATGCATCTTTCTTGATGATTTCTGCATTTATACTCTTTTTATCCTTTTTTCCGTCTCCCAGGTTATCAATCCTTTCACAAAGTATCCTTTTGCCTACTAAATGTAAAAGAATCAACTAATTTGGAAACTCCAATGACAGTAGATCCGTTCGTTTTTAGTAGCAATTTCAACATATTTCCTTATCAGCCAACAGATATGCTTTGTTGATGAATCCATTGGCCAGGGGTTTGGAGGAGCTTCTCCCTGCTAGATTCTCTAATGATACTTTATGTTTTATGCTACTGAGATCCGGACTTGTCGCTTCAACTGTCTGCGTTGCTTTTGTTATGCCATTTTTTGGTATGTTACATAATCTGAACTTAATTTCATTCTTCTATGAATCATGTGAAGTAGTCTCAGATATAAAGGTCCTGATCTGCAAGAATTCATGTTTTCTTTCCTTTACACCACCTGTTGGTGAGGTTTGCTTGCACAAGCCGAAATTGTCACTGGAGCCATTTTTTTGCATATAACCAAAATGCAAAATCGGAATTTTTTTTGGGGAAAGGGTTCTTTGAACATGAGGCGTTCCCTACACCGACACATGAATGTTTTTAATTTTTTGTTGAAGAGATGAAAAGTAAGGAAAAAAATCTGCTGTGAGTGGGCGTAGAGAATTCCTCATGTTCAGCGCTTTTTTTTTTTTGTGTCTCACAACATATTGTTTCTTATTTTTCATTTTATTGCTGAATTTCCTTCTGTTGAGATCTATATCATTTCTTCTGCTCATCTAGCATTCTAGATAAGAAGAAGCACGATTTTTGTAGCCGACCACATTTAGTTGAACAAGGCTTAGTTGAGTTGTGTCTAGTTTACTCGGCTTTGTGCTTGTTATTTATTATCTATTATTATTTGTAAAAAATGTGGCAAATTTATATTTACTCATGTATCTTGCATTTCTGTCCACCCTAAATAATCAATTTAAAGAAGCTTCTGACAGATTTTAATATATATCCTTATAGACATGCACTCATGCATATATTTATATGTATCAGTGTAACTATATGTATTGTCATTTTTCTATATAATAAATCCCAAATGAACTATTTATGTCAAAAAATAATTATATATACATATTTTATAAATGTCTCTCCCATGTTTGTAAATGCATTCCTTGCATAGTCATGCTTAAACATTTTTGAAATATGGTAAGTCCAGCTCACAAAATGAATCGAAATAATTAAAATCTCAGGAACGTTTAAAAGGATTATTAGCAGCTTTTTAAAGCTAAGAAATTCCATGAACCTGCAATTTTGTTATGTTTGTACCTATAGTTTTGGAAAGGCTTATTGCAGCTTATGAATGAATGCCATGATCATACATTTAAATATTGAATTCCTTATTGCCTCCTTAACTCCCTTAACAATAGAACTTAATGATTGATGCTATTGCAATTGCAGATCTTGTGATGGCTTTAATTGGTTCTCTCCTTAGCATACTTGTGGTAACTTCATACCTCTTTTTGTTTTTACAGTGCTTGTGTTTGCCACAATCAATGTTTCCCACCTAGTGTAGTTTCACTATTCTCTAATGGTATTACCAATCATCTGTCCTATTGACTACCCCTGGATGACCAGAGAAATGAATATAACTGAAATTATATGATCATATTTCCATGCATGGGTCAAGTTTTCTGTGCTGTTCTTAGAACAATTATGTTCAATTGTTGAAGTGGCATCAATAAAAGTTTTAGGATTTTCCTTGAGCTTTCAGGTCAGATATTTGATTTGCCTCTATAAACTTCTATCTTTCAAAGGGAAAAAAAAAAGGACCCTGTAATTCCTGATAAATATAATAGTGTGGTATCTTGGCATGGACAAGAGCATGGCCTTCTTCCTTCTAATGGACCATACTCTGTGGTTTCCATCAGTTACATGGATCTTTTTTTTTCATTATTATCATTTTTTTTGTTGCCTATGATTTTTTCCATGAATTAGGATTGTTAAAAGTGGTAAGACATATTATTTCAACAAAAGAAAACAATTTTAATAACCCCAAGGGCTAGCTCAGTTGGTAAGGACCAACACCTCCCAATTAAGAGCTAATGAGTTCAACTCTTCTTGGGGCCTACCTATCTGGGGGGGGGGGGGATGCTGTTAAGACTTGGATGAGGGTGGTCCAGATAAGACAAACATTCGTTACTCCATTTAGAATTGCATTTATTTTTCAAAGGCCACAGTTTGTTCTACCTTGAGAAATACAGAAGTAAACATGGGGTCCATTTTGAGGATGATTCTCTGCATACCTGTAACATATGAGTGTCTTTGGACCATATGTTGTTGAAAATAAGTGAGGAAGTCTAATATCATTGTAGGATTTTCCAATCACTGTAGAGGAACGTATAATATTTCTCTCGTGCGAGTGCTTGCTATAATTAGTTTATTGGGTTTATCTGAACAAACATTTTTCTGATGACCAAACCTATTCAGGTTCTTTGAGATTCCTACCTAGTTGGATTTTTTTGTTGCCTACTATAATTTCATTTGCTTGTAAACAAGCAAAGCCATTATGAGTTCCGGTATTCAGAATTTATAAACTGGTTAGATATTTGATCTGGCTGATGGTTTATGGCCATATGAACCCTGAATATTATAGAATAGAAGCATTATGTACAGGTTCCATGTGGTCCTAGGGCAGTGTAGATGAATTGATGCTCAACTGGTGGCCCCGTTTCTGACCTAAAATTACAGGTATAAAGGTATTATGTTATAGAATTTCTTAGTGGCATTTCAAAAGGATGTGGCAAAGTGTTTACTGGATTTAGGGGGTTTTGGCCAGCCAATGAATCACTGTAGTCAGTCAACGAATCCTGATTATGCCTCACCAATAGGGGCTCCACAAAGGCTATGCCCTTGTGAGGGGGAGATAGAGATTCTTCATTTTTCAGAAAACCAAGTCCCTACATAAAAATTAGAACCCTCTTTTTGTTAGGCCGTAGGCAACCCAAGAGGGGTTTAATTGGGTATGTCGGAATATGATTGCAAATTAAAACTGAACTACCAAACTGAAATTGATGAATGCAAAGTTGAAAGGACAATAAAAGAAAAGGTGAGAGGGAGGGAAAGGGACAATGATGGAGCAATAAGATTTAGAGTGGTTCATCAACCTTGTCTACATCCACTACCAAGTGATAACCCCACACTTGGACTTTCCATTAGAATAATCATACAATCACCGCACAATTTTTTTTCCGGGTTCAACAATAACCTGAGCGCAAGCTTTTTGGCTCAAACTCAAACCTAGTGGTTTTTCAAGAATCATCATTAAGCCTTTACAACAATGGGGATTAACCAATAACCCACAACAACACTTTTCAAAAGTGTTTTGAGTCTTTCCACTCCATTACACCAATGGCTCCAGAAGCCGAATATGCAAATAAATCCCAAAAACCTCTAAGGAGGTGGATATGCAAGTGAAATCACAATGATGACTCTCAAACACTAGACACTTAGGCAAACAATATAAATATGCCAATGAAGTACAAGGGTGTTCTTTAGCTTGCAAGAAGATGTGCGATTTGGAGGCTCAATTTGAGACACAAGATTTATAGTGCTTCGACTCCTTGAGTCTAGATCCACTCCACTCAAGATCACCTTAAAGGTTCAACTATTTTTTCCCTTTCAAAACAATAGGCAGGAAAATTCACCTTTACAAATATTTTTAGAAGATAAGAGGATCTTTTACAAAAGCTCTTTAAAAGATGATAGAATCCTTAATCTCTTTTAAGGATAAGTGAGTCCTTACAATCTGGTCCTTGCAATAATCTAAGTACAGTCTAGATTAGTGCGCAATGCATTATACTATAATTTTACCAACTCAAGAGTAAAATACCAATTACAAATGAAAGAATATTTGAAAGATATTACCTAACAAGGTGTGTGCCAATACTCCTTAAGTGAGTGCAATATGATATGAATGATGCACTTTGAAAACTACTGAATAACTCCTCTTGAAGATGAATATTTGATGAGTGTGGAGCATAATTCGAAATCTTGCCGAAATTTCGTAATTTCGGTTTTTTTTTTTTTTTTTTTTTTTGTCGAAATGAAATAAGGCACGAAATGGTATGTGTACCAAATTTTGGTACTTTGGCCAAATTTAGGGCATCGTTTTGGTATCTCGCCGAAACGATACATTCCAAGGCTTATAAATACACAATTTCGTTGAGACAAATAAGAAATTTTTGTATCGTTTCGGTATCTCGCCGAAATTTTGATTCTGTCTCGCCTGTCTCGGTGGTTTCGGTTCCATTTACATATTTTGAAGGAAAAACACTCCAAGCCTCTATTTAGTCACATCATCACACATTTTGACTTCCATTGGACTCCTACAAGAAGATCTACACATTCAAAGCTTAGGAAAGGTAAAGTTCTTCTCCAAAACTTTTTTTTCTTTCTGAAATAGTATATAAATACATGGTAAAATTTTTAAAACAGTTCGATGGTTGCTGCCAAACAAAGGTGCAATTCTAAAACAATGTCATGTTCTAATATTTTTGCATATTTATGTTCTAAGCATGTTTATTAACCTTAAAATGAGCTACCCACCAAGTTTTAGGTCAAAATATGGCCGTTTGACCACCGAAACAGTCACAATTAAAACACCGAAACGAAACGAAATTTCGAACCTTGGTGTGGAGTGCTATGCTTGAGATCACTTGAATAGCTTTGAGATGGATGCTCTTGATCTCTCTTGACTTCTTTTGATTTGATTTGGATGCCCAAATAAATGATCTTAATAGTAGCAGTTGTCTTGAGTTCAACTAAGAACAATGGCTACTTCTATAGGATGGGATAAAACTTTAAGGCACCGTTTGACAACGTTCCATTTCTGCTGTTTATGCGTTTTCTTGTTCCCAGAAACGGAGAAACAACCTAAAAAGCGTTTGATAAAGTTGTTCCGTTTCATCCGTTTATAGAAACATACATAAAGATTTATGTCTATTTACAATTCTAGAAATGACTTTGACGAAACAAGTCCGACTTGTTTGGTCGTTTCTAGAAACGAATTTGAGAGACAAAAAGGCTGGTGTGCCCGATAAATCTCTCAACTATTTAAACCTAAAAAGAGGCAATCGAACCCTCTCTCCCTTTTGGGCATCTGATGATACTATTGGGTTTTGTTGTGGCATTATGTCTACAATAAACGTTTCGAGAAATAGGTTTATCAAACACCAAAAAATCCGTTTTTGTTTCCGAAAATGTGAAAATCCATTTCTGCTGTTTCTAGACACAGAAACAACAAAAACGTTATCAAATGGTGCCAGTTTATTTTGCTTCATAATGGTCATATTTTAGCTATACTGGTTGACTTGTTGCCCTGACCGAGTAACTGGTTTAGGTGACCATTGGAGCTAAGAAAATAGCCATTGGAACACATCTGGACCCAACTGGACAATCTACCGGTTGACTGTTATGAGTCACGTAGCCAACCAGTCGACCAGTGGCTCCCTTACTGGATCAATCGACTGGTTGGGGGGAATTTGCCAGTTCATAGTGATTGTACGGAAACGGACATAACTTTCTCATACAAACTCGGATTGAGATGATTGCAGTTGTGTTAGAATCAACACTTGATTATTTACAACTTTTCAGAAGAGTCCATCCTCTGAAACTGTCATTTGAAATGACCAAAATCCCCCCGAACATGAACTTGGCTAAAACTACAGAAACTGGCATGATTTGCCACAACCAACACTGCCAACATATTTAGGTCTATTTTAGAGGTCATTAGGCATCTCCTAAAGTCCATCTAAGTTATTAGAAACTTGATAAGGTGATGCGGATCCGGATTCCAAGGACTGAAATCGGATCGCTTAGGGCCCACAAGAATGACTAAAAATCTTAAATTTAATGGTTGAAGGGTATTCTTGTAATTTCAGAAACAAGCAGGGCCTTAGAAATAATTATATGACAGCTGGGGTAGTTCTAGAAGTAAAAACTTTAATATAAGGGCTTATTCTGAATTTTTTTAAGAAAAGTGGCAGAATTGTGAATAACTTGAAGTTTCTAATAAAGGGTGGCAAAATTCTGAATTCCCCTTTAACATAAGGGGAATTCTCAAAAGGGAAACAACGTACAAGATGGGGAGGGGTAGAATTGGAACTAAGAAGTAAAATAAGTTAATTGAGAAGATAAGGGGTAAATGTGGAATTTGATAAAGTAAGGATGTAAAACCTAATTTATGAGGTCTTCTTCAACCTTAGGCCACGATGGAACTCAAGACCAGTGGTAGTCAGTCATCTTCAACCCGACCCGGCTCTTCAAACAAGGTCCAGGTACATGGAAGATCACATGCAGGTTCAATACATCACCAGTTCTGTCGGTTCTGTCCCTCACATATGTCAAACAAAGAACTTAGACCTAATATTCCAATTTTGAGTTTTCTTCAGGCGATAAACAGAGACCAGATCTGCAATCGATCGATTCACACAACAGGATCAAAGCTTTGGGGTTAATGTTACTCGATTTGAGTCGCCTCCATGGCAGCTTCCTTCGTCACAAACCTCTGACTCAATCGATCACAAAACAGGGGTCAGCAAGCTCCCTTTTGTCTGATGGTTTTACCGCCCAGCAGAGACAGTAAAACAGTGACCAAAGGAAATAAAAGAGTAATAAAAAGGAGAATGAAAAGAGAAAAAAGAGAAGAAATTGGAAAATTTTAGAGGAAGAAGAAGGGGGAATCGGCAATCATGGTTTTCATACCAAAACTCTTAATCAAATTTCCATTCTTCAAAACTAAAACTGAACTTCTTCATCGTTTACATGTCCAATATAAAGAAAAAATAAAAAATTAATGGCAACTAACTTAAAATGGAAACTAATCTAAAATTAGAAACTAACTAATTTCAAAGAAATTGTTTCTAAAACAAAAGAAAATCAAATGAAAGATTTTTCTTTCCTAAGTCCATCGTGCAACTGCATCATAAGGCCATGCTATGTAAGTTACAAATATGAATGCATGCATGTGTACTATCCTAAGTGTCTAAGTACATGGATATCTAATCGTCCACATTGATGACTTCAAAAGATGTTCCAATCATCAATTTGGCTCATTGCTTGAATTCTTTACAAGATAATACTTGAAGACAATTGTTAAATTTCTGCACTGTTTGTTATCATAAAAACCAACTCATGATTGTGGGTATTTCCCCAACACTTGGCAGCGTCCTTTCTCATAAACCTTATGCTAATCTCAGGTTTCATAGAAAAAATCAACCAAGTCATAACGATTGAGTTTTTGGACTTCCATTTCTAAAATGTGGGATCACTAAAAGGCGTAGCCTTGATGGTACCAGTAATGTACCCTAACTTTCCCCGACTTCATAAGGAATTAAGGATAACTTTATTGAATGTGACCAATCAAAGTAGTTGGTGTTGTCCAATTTCACAATGGATATCTGAATATTGAGATTTTAAAATGCAACTAGATTGGGGTTGGTACTTGGCAAACCGTCAGCCGAAGCTTCCATAGGTCCACTAACCTCAGATATGTTGTATGAATACATCTAAAAACAAATGGTTGGATATCCAAACCAAATGGGGAATACACTGTACCAAAATTCATCTTCCTAGTACTAAAAGAATAAAATTCCAGCAAGCAATCAAACGATAGAAACTTGAGGAAGCAAATAAAACACACCTTTCATGATGTAGCTCCATTCCAAATGAACAAATAAGTCTCATATAATGTAACTCATCGACCGAAGGTAACCAATCAACACAACACAAACCATCTCAGAATTGAGCTAAAAACCAGACTGGCGGTACCTGTTAGCCTATGGGAGAGAGAGTTGTGCTCTAACAACTCGCATCTTTAGCAATCGAGACAATGGGGGATCAAAAGGGGACCTTTGGGAGATTCTAGCAAGCCCAGCCCCAACTCCAATACATGCCCGATGAAGGAGATAGAGAACTGAACTCTAAGCTGTTGGTAAACCATAAATTTTTGTTCCTTGTGATTTGAGCTTCAATCACTCTTCACAGCCCCCAAACTCCTTCCTATGAGTCTTCCACTTGATGGGATAACTCCATTAGGTCTTCTGGTTGTAGCTTCTTACATGGTATAGCTTCTATTGGAGCCCTTTACTTTTCTAAGGTTCCAAGAAAGGCAAAAGAATGAGGGAGAGCTGCTGGTTGACTCTCAAACCTTCTTAGCTCTGATACCAGGCTGGAAATGATGCAAGGATTGATTCTAGAGAAGAGAGGAGAAGGTAAGAGCTGAGAGGAGGAGAAGAGAAGTAGCGAAGGAGAAAAGAGAAGAAGAGAGAAGAGAAATGTCCAACCGTATGAGAGAGAGAATCGATCTCTCTCCGCTGTATTGCTTTACAAACATAATGATGGGAGTACTTACACGTCCCTAGGGAGGTAAAAGGAAAAAGGGTAAAATACAATATAAGACAATAGTAAATTATCAAGTCCCCAAGTATTGTTACATAAACAAAAACTCTTAACATTATCATCTCCTCTCTTGCAAATACTAGAGTCTATGGATATCACCTTCTTTGAATCTGTACATAATCATAATTGATCATACATTATTCATCAAACATGACAAGAACAAAATCACAGCTCTGATGGTCTATGCCAATGACATTGTTGTGACAGGAAATGATAAGAGCGGGTGAAAAAACTTTAAAACTTATTTGGCACAACAATTTGAGATCAAAGACCTTAGGACCCTAAAGTATTTCTTGGGAATTGAAGTTGCAAGATCCAAGAAAGGAATTCATATCTGTCAGAGGAAATATGTGTTATGTTTGTTAAAAGAAACAAGAACGTTGGGTAGTAAACCCAATGGCTCTCTAACTGACCAAAATCATAAGTTAGGGGACGACAAGGGCCTCCCTTTGCTTGATGCAGGAAGGTATCAAAGTGTTGCATGTGGTAATGATTTGTGTGAGTTGTGTCTAATATAACACCAACACTCTTTATTTATAATAATGGAGAGAAAGTTCTAGAATATTACAAGGACCATTAAACTCCTTAAGGACATAAGGACCCAATTGGAATTTAAAACTTTCCCGAAAATCCATTATTACAATACTCCCCCTCACGCTGATGCATAGATATCACATATGCCTAACTTGCAGATAGTAGGAAGAAACATTTTACTACAAAGACCTTTAGTAAATACATTAACCAGTTGTTCACTATTGGGAACAAAAGGCACAGTGATAAGACCCATAACGAACTTCTCTTTGATGAAGTGTCGATCGATCTCCACATGCTGGACAGGTTTGTGAGCAATGTTAATGGCAGATTTGCTGTCACAAAAGAGCTTCATAGGAAGGGTGGCAGGGACAGTCAAATTTGTGAGAAGATCATGAAGCTATAGGAGCTCACAAATTCTATGAGCCATAGCATGGGACTCTGCTTCAGCACTTGAACAGGAAACCAGGGCTTGCTTCTTGCTTTGCCATGTAACATTGTACCACCAACAAATGTGCAATAATTAGTAGTAGACCTTCTGTCATTAGGGGAACCTGTTTAATCAGCATTCGTGAAGGCCTCCACCTTAAGGTGATCATGAGGAAAAAAAAGGATGCTACGTTCTGAGGCATATTTCAAGTAACAGAGAATATGCAACACAACTTCCATATGAGTCGAGTAGGGATCATGAATGTATTAACAAACCATGAAGAAAGGTATTCTTCACATCTCTGATGGTATATGCAACTTCCTCCTTAAGTTCCCCATGTAGAAAGACATTCTTCACATCTAGCTTCTAGAGATCCCAATCTAAGTTGGTTGCACAGGCTAAGATAACACTGATTGTGTTCTTCTTAGCAACTGGAGCAAATGTCTCTTGGTAGTTGATCCCATGGGTATGAGTGAAGTTCTTCACAACAAGCCTGGCCTTATACTTATCCACTATAATGTCAGCCTTCTGTTTCATTGTAAAGACCCACTTACAACCAACTGTCTTCTTTTGTGAGTTAATACACTAGATCCCATGTTTCATTCTTCTTTAGAGCTTGCATCTCTTTAACCATAGCTGCCAACTATTTTGAGTCTCCACTCACTTCTTGGCAAGTATGGTGAATGGAGACAGAGGATAGTGAAGACACAAAACTATAGTAGGAAGGAGGAAGTGAGTCATAAGAAATAGTTTTAGTAATAGGATGTAAAGTACAAGATCTAGTGCCTTTACGAATAGCAATAGGTAACTCAATAGACAGATCAACAGCAAGAGAAGGAGAATTACCTAGGTCCAAGGGGACAAGATCAGGCTCGAGAGGAGACAACTTGCATAGTAGGGTAAATTCTGGTAGTGGTAGAGTCTGCTGTCTGCGACTGTAAACATGTATCTTTGGCTGAGGCAGAGTAGGAGTGTCTCTCTCCCCATGAAATAGGATACCAGTAGGGATAACAAGTTCAAGAGGTGGCGTATCTTCCACAATGGAAAGAGACTCCCCCTGAAGAGGTGCTGCAGTGTAGTATGACGCAGATTTGTGAAAGATAACATCCATAGTCACAAACCAACTTCGAGCAGGAGGATGAAAACACCGATAACCTTTATAGATAGGAGCATACCCTAGAAAAATGCACTGGAGACCACTAGGATCAAACTTTCCGTGAGAATGATGATCACGAGCATAACAGACACTATCGAATACCTTGGAAGGAATAGAAAAAACAATAGAACCCTAGAGAAGATCTAGAGGGGAGTGGAAGGAATGAACATGAGAAGGCATTCAGTTGATAAAAAAGACAGCAGTGAGAATTGCGTCACTTCAGTACTAGGGAGGAACATGCATCTCAAACATAAGAGAGCTTCTTACCTTACAAAGGTGGCAATTTTTCCTCTCAGCAACCCCATTCTGTGCCAGGGTATCTACACAACTAGTTTGATGGATCATCCCATGAGCGGATAGGTAGGCCTGAAAGGACCCTTCGAAGTATTATGGCCATTGTCACTAAAGAATCTTGATGGTAGCATCGAACTGAGTTTGAACTATGCGGTGAAACTACTGAAAGCAATGGAAGGTTTCGCCCTTGGTTCAAATCAAATAAACTCCAGTGGTCCGAGAGTGACAATCAATAAAAGAGACAAACCACTGATAACCATTGATAGATATATGGTGGGCCCCAAATATCAAAATTTATCCATAAAAAAGAAGTGGCATTTTTATTTCTAGAAACAGAGTAAGTGATCTGAGTTTGTTTGGCCAATACACATGCCTCAATAAAATTGACTTGAATTATAATTTTTAAAGGAAAAAGCTTAGATAAAGTTCCCAAAGGAGGATGTCCGAACCAATGATGCACTATAGTAACTCAGAGACGGGAGGTGACATAGAAGATGTATGAAGAGCTTGACCAAAGACCAACTCCAAGTCATCATCAAGTAGAAGGTCATGAACCTTCTGGCGCAGTTCAAAGACCTGAGCATCATTTTCTACTTGGGAATAGATATCCTGGACAAACTTCCAGATCTTTGTAGTAGATTCAAGAAGGAGATAGCCTCATGAAAGCCATGACTGCGACTACATGGAGTTGACAAGGAAGGCCATAAACAGAGAGTTGGCACACTCCCACTTGTCAATCTCACGAACGGTGGTCAGATGCTTCAAGGTTCCAGTGAGGTACCCGTAATAGCCACGGGACTTGATGGAGATGCTGATCGAGCTTGACCACATAAGGTAGTTTGTGCCATCAACCTTGATAGCACAAGGAGGAGAGGTGGGAAGAGCTGAAGTGTCTCCACTATTGGAAGCAGAGGAGTTGGTAGACATGGTTACGACTCAAGCGGGCTGTGCTAATGGAAGAGGCACTGGACAGAGGTAGAAGAAGCAACGAAAACCACTAAAATGTAGGAAAAAGGCTAAAAAACCCAAATATCAATAAAGGTGAAAACCCTGACAAATTGATTTTGGGGATAGCTCTGGAATAGAGTCCTGAGACGTTAAAGTGGCTAATACATATCACTACAAGGATAATGAGCACCAATCGCAACAAACCTTAAGACGATTGGAGCATCGAGCAGGGAAAAAGCACCATGACAAGAAAAATTGATTTCAGGGGAAAAAACTCTAAAAAAATTGATGGGAAGGAGTTGGGTCTCTCAGATAATTGGAGAAGAGGGTCTGAGTGCCCAAGGGAGAAGGGAGATGGAGGCTAGTGGCTCTCTTGGTGGTTTAAGAAACTACCACCTAGAGAGAGAACTAGAAGAAGAGAGATGGAAGGAGGCGCTGGGAGTATGGTTTAAAGTATCTCCGATACCAATACAATACCCCCAATACATATCTTAAATTTAACCAATCGATATGATGACCGATACTGATACTTTAATCCTTGCTCTTTAACACATCTTAATGCATCTCCGATACCCTCCAATATGTATCTTAAATTTAGCCAACCGATACAAAGATCAATACCGATACTTTAATTCTTAGCTAGGAGAGAGAAAAAGAGAGAAAAGGGAGAAAGAGATGGAGAAAGGAGGAAACTCTTAGGATTCTGGATTCAAAGGCTCTGATACCATGTTGGATGGGGTAATGCCTTGTGTCTAATATGACACCAGCCCTCTTTATTTAAAATAACGGAGAGAAGGTTCTAGAATATTACAAAGACCATTAAACCCCTTAAGGAATTGAGGACTCGTTTGGAATTTGACTTCCTTAAAGCCCATTATTACAACATAAAGACTTGTAAGGAAATTGATATATCTCTCACATGCGTCCTGACATTGCATATATAGCTGGTGTGTAGCCAGTTTAAGCATGCTCCCAGAACAAGACATATAAATGTAGTGTTGTACATCCTCAGGTATTTGAAGTCCAATCCTTGGAAGGGGTTTTTTCACCAAACATAGCCACTTGAGGATTGAGGCCTACATTGATGCAGACTGGGCTAGGTCTGTGATTGATATAAAATCTACACCAGAATATTGCATATTTGTGGCTGCGAACTTAGTCACTTGGAGAAGTAAGAAGCAGTCATCTGTGGCAATATCAAGCTGAAGTTGGTTTAGGGCCATGACACATGGAGTTTCTGAGCTCTTGTTGGTGAATTGGTTAGTGCAAGAGCTGGGATTTAAGGTTGATAGCTCTATGAGACTATACTGTGATAAAAAATTTGTTATAAGTATAGCTCATTATCTAGTTTAACATAACTGTACAAAACACATTGAAGTTGGTCACTTCATAAAGGAAAAGATTTTACAGCCTTGTTGTATTTACACTCATTTGTAAAGACCAGGGATCAACTAGCTAATGTGCTGACAAAAGGAATCAATTCCCAACCATTCTATACTCTTCTAGGCAAGCTAGGCACACTAGACATCTATTCCCCAACTTGAGGAGGAGTGTTAGAATAGTAATGTGTAAGGGTACCTATGGAATTGTATTTATGGGTGTGGCTTATGGGGGAATAGATATGTAACGTTTGTAAGTGGGGTATATTTGTAATATCACTTTAATTACAGTAATATATCACTTTAATTATAGTAATAACACAAGGGAGAAGGAATCGATTAGATTCCTTGAACTCTCATGGAATTATTAGTAGTTGAATCAATAGGTGGCCCCCTATCTACTCCATAATTTTCAAAATTTTCTGAAGTATGGGTGGGTTAGAACCCTCACCTTGTTCCATAAGATTAAGTTTGAGTTGAAGAGGAAAGATTAAGAGAGAGAATTGTCTTGTCTAGAATGACAGAGGCCAATCTTAATTTATAGAGAACATGCCAATTACAGATATGGCTTGTTAGGTAAGATTGAGTCAACGCTCTTATCGTAACATACAACAAACCTAGATGGTCTAGTCGTCTAGTCTATACTTAACACTCCCCCTCACGTTGGTGCATAGATATTTCTCATGCCCAACTTCAATACAATAAGATGGAACGACTTAGAAGTCAATCCCTTAGTGAATACATCATCTAGCTGGTTTTTTGAAGTGACAAATGGAATGCAAATTGAGCCTTGTTCAAGTTTCTCCTTGATAAAGCGTTTGTGAATCTCAATATGCTTGGTCATGTTATGCCGAACTGGGTTATGAACTATGCTTATAGCTGCCCTATTATCACAATAGAGCTTTATAGGTTCCTCAAATGTTACCCCCAAATCTCCAAGTAACACATTAAGCCAGATAAGATCGCACACACCTTGTGCCATAGCTTGGTACTCTGCCTCTGCAATGGATCTGGATACCACTGATTGCTTCTTGCTTGGCCAAGTAACAAGATTACCTCCGAGGAATGTACAATATCCTGAAGTAGAGTGCTCACCATCAATGGAACCGGCCTAGTCAACATTAGTAAAGCAGTCCAACTTCAGATTGTCGTTGTTGGAGAATAAAATGCCTTTTCCTGGTCCTAATGTCAAGTACCTCAGGATATGGTATATAGCCTCATGATGATGAGTTTGGGGATCTTGAAAGAAATGACTCACAACACCAACAACATAAGCAATATCTGTCTTGGTATGGAAAAGGTACATAAATCTGCCAATAAATTGCTGATATCTCTCCTTATCTACAGGTTCACCCCCTTTGCAGCTGAGTTGATGATTAACCTCAATAGGAGACTATGCAGGTTTACAACCTAGCATCCTTGTCTCACTAAGAAGATCTAAGACATTTTCTTTAGCAAATGAAGATCCCTATGCCTGAACGGGCTACTTCAATTCCTTGAAAATATTTAAGAGGTCCTATATCCTTGGTCTCAAGCTCTGTTGACATCTGGGATTTTTGCAAGGATAATTCCACATTGTCATTCCCTGTCATCACCATATTGTCAACATAGACTAAAAGCAGTATTTTTTTCATCCTTGTGTTTAACAAACAAAGTATGATTAGTATGGCTCTGTTTGTACCCAAACTGTAACATAGCCTTTTGGAATCTGCCAAACCAAACTTATGGTGATTGCTTGAGACCATAAAGGGACTTCCATAATCTACACACCTTGCTAGTTGTAGATGATGAGGCTTAGGGGAATTTCTATATACACCTCTTCTTCGAGGTCACCATGAGGAAAACATTCTTCACATCAAGTTGTTAGAGACTCCATCCAAGGTTTGCAGAACATGATAGCAATGCTTGAACATAGTTCATCTTTGCAATAAGGGCAAATGTGTCATGGTAGTCGATTCCATAGGTCTTGGTGAAGCCCTTAGCAACAAGTCTAGCTTTATACCTTTCAACCTTTCCATCTGCCTTTTGCTTTGTTGTGAACAGCCATTTACAGCCTCCTGGCCTCTTTCTTGCACGATCAGGAACAAGCTCCTAGGTTTCATTCTTCTTCAAGGCCTGCATTTCCTCTACCATGGCATCTTTCCACTTAGAATCTGCGATGGCTTCTTTACAGCCCTGTGGGATAGATACAGAGGACAAAGTGGAAATAAAGGCATGATAGGAAGGAGACAATGATTTATAGGAGACAAAATTAGAAATAGGGAATGGGGGGCATGTACTAATTCCCTTTCTAACAGAAGTAGGAGAAATGTCAGATGGAGAAGGAATACCTGATGTTTGAGATGAAGGAGCTAGATCTGGGAGCATAGATTGACATGGTGGATTTGAGATGGGCTTATCTTTCCGTCGAGAGTAAGTGAGTAGACCCCTTTTTTCTGGTGTTGATGGAACCTTATATTCTTTCCCTTTCTTTCTAGCATAATCAATGTTTATCTCCTCCTAAAGTTGAACAGTGTCAATGACTAGAGAAGGAAGCTCTTCCTCAACACTCTCCCCCTTAAAGAGAAGACTGGTAATAGGATTCATTTTCAGGAAATGTAACATCCATGGTGACTAGTAAATGATTGGAGGGAGGATGATAACATTTGTATCCCTTTTAAGAAGTAGAATACCTAAGGAAGATACAACGAAGGGCCCTTAGATCTAACTTGCATCGAGAGGGAAGGAATTGTGAGCAAAGCACATGTAGCCAAAAACCCTTTGAGGAAGGTGAGAGGGAAGAGATGGATCCAAAAGAAGACTAATCGGGGTTTTGAAGTCTAGGACAATGGAAGGAACCCGGTTTATAAAGAAAGCAACAGTAATCACCCTAATAGAATTTGGGAACTTTGGTGGTAAACATCAAGGAACGAGTGACCTCAAGGAGATGTCAGTTCTTTCTCTCTGGGATATCATTTTGTTCCGGGGTACGAAAGTAGGAGGTTTGAGACAAGTTCCATGTTTATCAAGGTATTGGAGGATGGAACTGTCAGTCATATTATCACTCCTCAAAACCTGAACGTGGGTATTGAACTGGGTTTTGATCATAGTATGAGAAGACTGAAAACCAAAAGAGCCTTAGACTTAGAGCGGATAAGATAAACTTAAGTCATCTGATTACAATTATCAATAATTGTAATAAACCATCGAACCCACCGTTAGTAACAGTTGTAAAAGGTTCCATAAATCCGAATGAATAATAGAGAAAGGTGATATACTTTTATTATCACTGGGACAATAATGAGACCTAGTGTGCTTAGCGAGTCACAAATATCGCAAGCAAATTTGTCCATAGTATAATGCTTTATTAAAGATGGAAATAAATTATGCAAAACACGAAAGGAAGGGTGACCGAGGCGGCGATGCCACTGATGTAACTGAGTGAGAGCACTATTTGCAATTAGAGTGTGAGCTAAAATTGGGGAAGATGTCACACTGATAGTTGGATCCGAGTAATACAGCCCATCACATACCCTACCATATCCAATCGTTATTCCCATCATTAGATCCTGAAAGACATAATGTGTAGAATAAAGTGAACACAACAGTTAAGGTCAATAGTGAGACGATAAATGGAAAACAAATTTGCACAAAGGTTAGGACATGGAGAACAAAAGATAAAGAAATGGTAGGTGGTCAGGAAGCGAAACCTTTACTAAAGATAGCAAACAAGGACCCATCAGCAACTCGGACCTTGTCCTTACGTGAACAAGGGAGATAGGTACGAAACATATCCAAGGAGCTAGGCATATAATTAGAGGCCCTGGAATCAAGGAGCCATGAAGGAGTAGAAGGAGAGGAAATATAAAAGGTACTTAGCTGGGCGTGGTGAGAAGCTGGAGTACTGGAAGAAGCCATGGTAGGCGTTGAACCAAGCTGTGTAATCAAACTCTGGAGAGCCACTAGTTGTTTTGACCAAAAAGGAGATTTTAGCATAGGAAGACCATTAGTAGAGTCAAACATATGAGCCCGAGGTCGGGAAGACCCTTGTTTCCACTGCGTACTCCCCCTTTAGGGAGACTATGAAGCTTCCAACAAGTTTCTTTGGTGTGACGGGGATGCCCACAATAATCACACTTAATTGACTCTTTGGCAGGGACAACCGATTTATTGTTGATGCTAAGATCTACCTGAGGAGTAGTAGCCAACGGTGATCGAGTAGGAGCAATAGGGGGCTAGAATTGGCTTGTCTAGAATTACAGAGGCCAATCTTAATTTATAGAGAACATACTAATTATAGATATGGCATGTTAGGTAAGATTGAGTCAACGCTCCTATCCTAACATACAATGAACCTATACGATCTAGTCGTCTAGTCTATCCTAAACAGTTTGTTAAATAACTTCTTTTATACTTCTAGCTATTCAACTAAGAGATTCTATTAGGGAGGCTGTGTTGAGACTTGAGAGTCCTTGACTCATTAATGGCCATAGCTCTGATACCAATTGATTAAGAATATTTTGAAGATTGGCCATATTAGAGTTAGTTCACTGCCGCAACCTTATCTTTGCTATTTTTGTTGAATTCTGTAAGGTTATCTTCAAAGATAGATTTTTTGTGTTCCAAATTTCTTCCTTAAAATCTTTGGTAATTATCTCACCATTGTTGTTGCAAATTGCTTTGATTTCTTCACCTTTATCTTCACTTATAGGCTTTAGCTCTTGAAGTGAAGGAGAATCTTCTACCTTGTGAAGAACTTGATTTTCACCTAGTTAGATTGACTCCTTTACGATTGCTTTCTCCTCTTTGCCTTCCGCCCCAAGAATTTGTTTTTAGATGAATAAAAATATCATTGCCAAAAGGAAGAGAAGAATATACAAGGGGGGAGAGGTGGGGAACGGCTGAGCCCAACAAACAAAAGCACCGGGCAAAGGCCAAATCATCCGGGCACTAGGCCATTATATCAGAGCACCAAAAGAGGAGAGGGGGGGATTACGTCAAAGGGGGGCTGGTCAAAGGGGGTAAATGATGGGTGGAGACCCCAGGAAGCAACTATTAGCCTGTTCCTAGGGGTATCTCTAACAGAATAGTGGTGCATGCAACTGAGTTTGGAGTTGACATGAAAGTAGATGAATTTCCAAATCTTATAATAAGAGTGAGACTTGGAAGTCCATCTACGAAGATTTAGCTCTATCGAAAGATGGTTGATGGTAGCACAAAAGGTGAGCTTTCCGGCCGTGTCACAGATGGAAGATCCGCCAAATGTCATATCAACCCATATCCATTATTGGCTCAAAGGGAGAGGGCCATAGTTTTTAAGGCAGTACGGCGACGGAGGCGTTTGAGGGTCTTTCGAAGCGCCTTAGCGATAAGGCGGGCATAAAGCGTCGCCTTATTGACTAAAACGTTCCTGTGTAATTTTTTTTTATAAAAGCAATCTATTTGGCTCAAATCCTAGTTGAATCCTATTACTCATATGTTAAATAAATATTAAAAGTTCATATTCATACCAATGTAAGATATTCATCAAGAAAACAAATCAATAAAGTGAATAAACTAAGTTCATCAATCATCAATCATCATAACATAATCATCATAACATATTAACATATAATATAAATATATAATTATGAAACCAAATTATAAATATAAAGAAAAGAAGACATAAAAAATACAAGTATTTATTATACTTACCTCTATGATGCCAAAATGAGTGCCTAAGCCTTAAGGTCATCCACTATATTTTTACTCATGTTAAAGAAGAATGAAGTTCACCGTTGCCGGAGCAAAATGGTTGCCTGGATCAGTGGTTCTTCCTTGTTCTTTGATTCCTTCTCAAAGCCCTTTCTTAAAACCCTTGACAAAATCCAAACCCTATTTGTGAATCGTGTTTTTGTTTTGTTTGTTTTGGTTATTTTTGGTGGAGTAAAGCTGATCCCATACATCTCAAGTATTAACAAAACCATACACCTACCAATAAAAAATCTATATTTGGAATCTCCATCAAGTAATTTTAAAATGTGTTTAAAAAAAAAAAAACCCATAAGACGCCACTTCACGTAAGGTGGAGCACTGCCTTACCATCTCTAGACCGCATCAGTGCCTTACCAGCGCCTTAAAAACTATGGAGAGGGCTTCTACTGGAGGGTCAGCAAGATTTAAGAACCTTTTTCCATATGAAGAGGAAAAGGGACAAGAGAAGAAAAGGTGGTTAAAGTCTTAGGTGCCATTCCAGCAAAGGCAATAGGAGGGGGGACTGGAATGCGCCTAGAGATGAGGGAAGATTGGGTGGGGAGGCAATCAAAGATTACGCCAGGCAGCGAAGCTATGGCAAGGGATGTGGCCTTTGAACCCGATAATATTGCGCTAAGGGACGATAAGGCAGATGGTACGAGAGTGGTTCCAAGCAGAGGTAGTGGTAAAGATCCCCAAGGGGGAGGGGAGCCAACAGATCTTATCCTCTCTTTCGCGATGGCCTGGAGGGTTGGGGGGAAGGGAGAACCAGAGATCAGAGAGAGGAGGGACGAAAGGGGAGGGGTCTAGGAGCCGGAGGAGAGGATGGTGTCGAAAATGGCCGATATAGGGATACCAGAGGCATAAATGGTTCTGGAAGAGATTAAATGGGAGAGTATGCCAGAGGGATGCCAAGGGTTAAGCCACAGGGAGGTCGAGGATCATTGCCAATGGAGAAGGAAATAACATAGAGGGCTAGGTGTCTAGAATTTAGAATGCCACGCCAAATCCAAAAGGAATTATGGGAGTGAGAGGCAGTCCAAAGGGATTCCTGTTTAAGGGGGTAGGAATAGATCTAGGAGACCCAGATGCTCTTGTGCTTGGTGATCTTCCAAATAAGCTTGAGGATAGAAGCAGATATGACATCAGAGATTCAACGAAGGCTAAACCCACCCTCAAATTTGCGAAGACAGAATTTATCCCAGAAGTCAGGCCTGAGGAAGCGAGAGGAGTCAACACCTTTCCAGTGGAAGGAAGAGAGGAGGTTGTTGATGGTTTGGAGGTGGATGAGGTAAGGGATAACACTTTGGACCACTAGAGATATAATGATTAGAGGACCGATCGGATGAGGACCAGATGACGTAGGATAGGAGCTTTCCTTTCCAAAGCTAGTGCCTTTTCCGGAGTTGATTAATCAGAGGGGAGCAATGATGGGCGGAGAACTTGGAAGTAATGAGAGGAAGACCCATGTACTTGACTGGGAGGGAACCAAGGGAGAAGCCAGTAAGAAGGAGGACCCTAGCTTGGTCAGAAGGGGGGATGCCCAAAAGGAAGTAAGTTAGATTGGAGGGGATTGATTTGGAGGCCCGAATGGGATTAAAAGAGGCAAAGAGAGGGCATGATAGAGGAGATAGAAGAATGGTCAGCCTTGGAGAAGGTCTTGAGATCGTCAGCAAACGCGAAGTGGGTAAGCATAAGGGGTTTGCATTAAGGGCTAGGTGAAATGAGATGGAGGTCAGTGGAGGATTGGATGGATCTGGAGAGAACCTCAAGAGCCATAGAGAAGAGAAAAGGCGAAAGGGGACTGCCTTGTGTGATACCCACAGAGGAGAAGTAATCGGCTGGGCTCCCGTTTACAAGCACAGAGAAGGAAAGTGTAAGCATTTTTGTGTTATATACTCTTAGGAAAAAGGTTTCCTATGTGAAGTGTTTGAGATCTTTTCACAAAGATGGATTGTGCTTGTGCTGCCACATGGACAAGTGATTTGGTTATTCTGATAGAAGGGGGAATTCGTTGGATAAGCCACGTGCCAATTTAGTAGCCCATCTCAACAACATGATCCACCATCCATGAGGCTTTCCCCTTGTTTTCTTTTTTTTCAAAAGTTCTTGTTCTTAAACCATATTTAAAATTTTCAATTTAAAAAAAATATTATTATAATGAATTATAGAGAACTCATAATGGTTTGAAGATTTAACCCATTACTGTAGAGTTTGGCGCCCCCCCTACCGAACTTCTAGTGCAAAATGATTTGGTTGTGACATCGATGCCCTCATTTCGGCGTTTGGATTCGTTGACTATTCAAATTTTAATCTTTTAAAATTTGGAATCTGTATAGCCGCTTCAATTCATCATATACTTCTTCTAATCTTAACTTGTTTTAATGTCGAAATGTATGTTGATAGGGGTTATTTAGGTTGTCTTTTTGTTAAGTTGATCTCATTTGTTTTCCTTTTTTCTCTTTCACTTCCCTTGGGGGATATGTATTTCCTAAAGGATATTAGAATGAAACTTAATATAGGTGAGAAGAGCTAAGAGCTCTCTAACGTTTTGCCCTCATCTCTCTCTTTCTCCGCTTATCTTCTCTCCTTCTCCTTCTCCTTCTCCTTTCTTCTTCTCTTCTCTCTTTCTCCTACATCTTTAATCTTAATCTTCTCTACTCCAACTTGGTAGTAGAGGTACAAGGAGTTTGAGAGTTGACTAAGGCTTCTTCCTCTTATTCTTTGAGTCTCTTTTGAAACCCCAGAAAACGAAAAGGTCCAATAGAGGCTATACCATGTAAAGAAATTCAACAAGGTGACCTAGTGGAGCTTGAGAAGCATCTTAAAGACTCTTGGAGGGAGATTGAAGCATTACAAGGACTTATTAGAGCTCAAACCAAGCTTTCATGACCTGTCTAGCATTACTGCCAGCTCCATTTTCGAGCTTCTCTCTCTCTCTCTCTCTCTCTCTCTCTCCTCAAGCGAGTGTTGGGGATGGGGCTGGGCCTGTAAGTGTCGCCAAAGGCGCCTTGTTTGGCCATCCTAAGTTGTGGTTTGAGATTTGTGGTGTTGTTGGAACACAACTCAAATCTTTGCTTGCTGCTAGGTATTGACAGAACCCATTTTTTTTGCATATATGGTCTGAAATGACTAATATTGTGCTCTTGGGTTTTTCTTTTTATTTTTTTTTATGAATGTATCCTATCTTATGATGCATATGTGTGATTGGAATAAATTACTACAATAAATAGTGGATTTGATTGGTTTTATCTCAAATTTCAAGGTTTTTTAGCTTGCTGAAATTTTTTTTTCTTGGTTCTGAGAAGACAATATTGGGTATTATGTTGCCTTTTGCTGTGGATTCCAACTGTGGTTGTTTAAGAGTATCCACCCATTATGTCTGATCTCACTGAACTTTTGGAAGCTACATCGGGTGGGCTGAGTAGTACCAATCCCAGCAAGATTGTCTTTGACAATCCCAACACTCAGGTTTATGTTGTCAATTTGGATAGCACCAACTATTTGGAATAGTCATACTTTGTGAAGTTTATCCTTGAGGAGTCGAGGGAAACTTGGATATATTAATAGGACTATCAAGGCTCTCGTTGTTCTAACCCCGAATATCGTAAATGGGAAACCGTGAAGTCCATTGTTATGACTTAGCTCATTTTTTCCATGAAGCTTGAGATCAGCAGAAGATTTATCCAGAAAGAAACTGCTAAGGGTATTTGGAATAGTATCTCCAAGACTATTGACAAGATGGGTGACTTTGTTAAGGTTTACCAACTCCTTCAGCAGGCTCTCTCCATGAAGCAGGGAAACATGACTATTACAATACTGTTATAGTACTCTAGGAGGAGTATGATCATTATCGGGACCTTCAATTGTCTAATCCCAAAGACAAAACCAAAGTCCACAAGTCCCTTGAAAAGGAGCGAGTTATGATCTTACTTGGAGGGTTGAACTCGGATTATGAGCAAATCTGAATACAGATTTTGGGCCGGTCACCCCTTTCGTACCTTAATGAGGTGTGTAGCTACTTATTGGGTGAGGAGACCAGAAGAGGTATTATGGATTCTGCTCCACTTGAGCAATCTGCTCCTTCCACAGCTCATAAAGAATGGCGTGGAGGCGGCCGAGGCTAAGGGTCATCCCCACAGATAGACTTCGACGGTGTGATCATTATGGGAAACCTGGGTACACTAGATTGGTGCTGGGTGTTTCATGGTTATCCTAGTACACGTGGTGGATCTACTAGTAACGTGGTGGCCATCGAGGTGGGGCTACAACCCATGGTTCTATACAGAGACTGATCCTCGAGGACCCTCACAGACAGATACCAACTCCTTCTCTAGGGATGATATTGCAGTGCTCCGATGGTTCATGTATTGGCTTGATAGCAAATCTACCTTACAGGATGCCTCAACTTCTGCTATGAATGCCACCACATCTGCACCTTCCATAGCTCCTTCATAGGTTATTGACTCTGGTGCCACTGACCAAATGACTGGTACGCCCAATTATGAAGATTCTTACTCTATTTGTTTTGGTAAGGATAAGGTTTGGGTGGCTGATGGTATCCTCTCCTCTGTTTCTGGTAAAGGCAGTATTCCCATTACTTCTATTTCTCTTAAATTAGTTATTCATATCCACCTTACTTTGAACCTTTTGTTTGTGAGTACTTTGACTAAATTTTTGAATTGTTGTCACATTTTTCCCTTCCCACTATTTTGTTCAGGATTTGGTGACGAAGAGGATTATTGGTAGTGGACATGAGGAGAGCAGACTCTATTGCATTGACTGTAATTATCTGTTTTTACTAAACAGTCCTATGCATGTGGTTCTAGTGATAGTAGTTCTATGGATTCTGTGATGCTTTGGCATCAACGTTTGGGGCATCCCTCTTTTCTTGTTATGAGGAAACAATTATCTCATTTATTTACGTCTTTTTCTTCTTCTCATGTATTTAATTGTGAACCATGTACTGTTGCTAAACATTGTCATTCATCTTATCCCTATCATGGTTGTAGATCTATTGTTCCCTTTCACATTGTGCATACTGATGTCTGGGGACCTTGTCCTATTACCTTCTTATTTGGCCATCGTTACTTTGTTTTATTTGTTGATGATTTCTCTCGTTGCACTTGGACTATTCTTATAAAATAGAAGAGCGAGGTTTATTATGCCTTCAAAAACTTTTATAAAATGGTCTACACTCAGTTTGAAACCAAGATCAAATTGTTGGGTTTGATAAAGGGGGGAGTACATATATGGTGGTCTACAGGATTTTTTCATTGACAATGGTATTATCCATCAGCTTGCATGTGTTGGTAGAAGCTTTCTACTTTGTATGCATTTACCTAAAAGTTCTTGGCCTGAGGCTGTCCTTACTACTGCATTTCTAATCAATTGCATGCCGACCAATCCTTGGGTCCCAAAACCCCGTTGCACTCTTGTCTCCTCAGTCTTTTGCTTTCTCTCTTCCTCCCCGGGTTTTTTGGTTGTATTTGTTATGTGCATGTAAAGAAATACTCCCACACCAAACTTGATCTCGGTTCTGAAATGCCTCTTCCTTGGGTATTCTTCTACTACCAAAGGCTACAAGTGTTGTCATCCATCGTCTCGTAGGATATTTCTTTCCAAAGATGTCACCTTCCTTGAGTCTGTGCCTTCCTTTGCTTCTTATCAGCATCCTCTTCAAGGGGAGAATTGAAGTGTAAGTGAAAAGGCTGATGCTATTACATTTCTTTCTCCCTTGCCTCTTACTCCTTTCTCTTTTGATATTGGGAACAATGAAGAGGTGGATGATGTTGACACTGTGGATATTGTTGATACTGGTGGACCTTGTACAGAGAAGACACCTGATATTGTGTCTATAAGACGGACAAAGAAGACTTTTCAAGAGTCCTCTTTGGATCAAAATCCTGAGCTCATCCTCCTCAGTCAAATAACATTTCTTCTCCTTCCGAGTTAGACCTCCCTATTGTTGTTCGAAAGGGTAAGAGAGCTTGTACTAATCCTATAGCCCAGTTTGTTTCCATTGATGCTCTTTCCTATAGGTGTTGCCTTTACTATTGCTCTTTCTTCTGCTTCCATCCCTAAAACTGTTATTGAGGCTATGATAGACCCCTAGTGGAAGTAAGCCATGTCTGAGGAAATGATGGCCGTTGAGAAGAACGGCAGTTGGAAACTGGTTGATCTTCCCAAGGGAAGAGTTCCAGTTGGTGGGTCTAAACAATCAAGTACCAATCAAATGGTGCTATTGAGAGGTACAAGGCAAGATTGGTCGCCAAAGGGTACAATCAAATCTATGGAATTGATTATCAGGAAACCTTTGCTCTTGTGGCCAAACATAACTCTATAAGAGCTCTTTTATCTGTGGTGGCAAATAGAAATTGGCCCTTATATTAGTTAGATGTGAAAAATGCCTTTCTCCATGGTGACTTAGAGGAGGAAGTGTATATGCAGCTCCCTTTTGGCTTTAAATTTTCAGCAGCTGATGGTAAGGTGTCTCTCCCAAAGAAGGCTCTTCTATATGGTCTCAAGCAATCACCAAAAGCTTGGTTTGAGAGGTTCAAACAGTCCATCTTGAAGAATTGGTATTCCCAGAGTCGTATTTGTCATGGCGTCGCCTAGGCATCGCCAAGGCGGCGTTTTGGCGTCCTGGAGGAAAAAGAAGTTCATGGCAGTGTTACGATTTACGTGAACCACAAATGGTGGTTGCCATTGGCTGATAGGCGTCGCCATGGCACCACTATGGACTCCAGGTCATACCTGATTCACTAGGCAGTCGATTTTTTGTAAAATGCAGGGTGATTTTGATAGGGCTATGTTGATTTTTGATGATTTGATGTTGCTTAATGTTGGTTTTATATGTTATAAGATATATATTGTAGGCTTGTAGCATGCTAAATAACTTTAGAAAATAGAGAAAGTAAAAAAAATAGCATACTAAATAACTTTAGAAAATAGAAAAAATAAAAAAATGACACATGGGTGATTTGACCGCCATGGCAACGCCATAACGGGTGATTCATCGTCAAATCGATTAGCCACCCCTCCACCGCCTTGGATCGATTTGACGCCATGACAACTATGCCCAGAGTCGAGTAGATCACACATTACTTACCCGGATAGGTAATGGTAACATCACAGCGTTTATTGTCTGTGTTGATGATATCGTGGTGACTGGAGATGACAATGATGAGATAGCTAGGCTAAAAGCCTACTTGGCCAAGCAAGTTGAGATCAAAGACCTAGGACACTAAAGGTACTTCTTGGGGATTGAAGTGTTAAGGTCTGATAAGGGAATCATTATTTGCCAAAGGAAATTTGTGTTAGACCTATTTAAGGAAACAGGGATGTTGGGGTGTAGAATGGTAAGTTCTCCTATTGAGCAGAATCACAAGTTAGGAGAAGACTGTGGTTCCTCTCTTGTTGATGCGAGAAAATACCAGAGGTTAGTGGTGAAGCTGATATATTTGTCTCTGACTCGCCCAGATATTACTTATGCAGTGGGAGTAGTGAGCCAGTTTATGCATGCTCCCAAGAGTGGGCACTTGGATCCTATGACTGCATCCTTAGATACTTTAAGTCCTCTCTAGGAACAAGACCCTTATATACCCCAGAACAATCACTTGATGATAGAAGGTTATTCTAATGCTGATAGGGCTGGATCCATCTCTGATAGACAATCTACTTCTGGCTATCACACATTTGTCGTTGGTAATTTGGCTACATGACGGAGCAAGAAACAACCTGTTGTATCTAGATCTAGTGCAGAGGCAGAATACAAGGCAATGAATTATGGAGTTTGTGAACTCATTTGGTTGATACGACTAGTTCTTGAGTTTGGATATGCTATTGATGGACTTATGTGTCTCTACTGTGATAATAAAGCAACCATAAGCATTGCCCATAAATCCAGTGCAACATGGTAGAACAAAGCACATTGAAGTGGACCAGCACTTCATCAAAGAAAAAATTGACACTGGCAACATTTGCATGCCCTTTGTGAAGATGAGTGATCAGTTAGCAGACATCTTCACCAAAGGACTCATTCCTCACCTCTTAAATTCCCTCTTATGCACGCTGGGAATGTATGACATTTATTCTCCAGCTTAAGGGGGAGTGTTGTAATGTATGTAATAGGGGTACTTTAGGAGCTGTCTAATGAAGACTATGATAGAGGTCTAACCAAGTCTCAATCTACAGGAAATTTTAAACCAAGAACAACCATAAACCAGCCCCAAACACTTTCACAGAAAATCAGATTATAGAAGACAACAGACTAAACAAGATCAGGTTATCGACCTCAAATCAGTAGAGCTTCTTAGAACAGATCAACATAGCTGATAAAGGGACTGATAAGTAAATTAAATAGGTTCAAATCAACTATAAACTGAACCATAGGTCAAAGAAACCATAGGAATTAAATCAGACCTATCGGCATATGTTCTGGACAACATAGGTCAATAAAAGACGAAAATAAGGAGATTTTTATTAACTCCAATATGGCTGGTCGGAACCAGACCAGAGCAGGATCGATCCTTGCCCAGGTGGGAGGAATGATCGACCAGAACTATGCGCCAAAAGAAGGACTTAAACTGCTACATATAGCAGAGGTCGATTATGAGTTCTGCAGGAATTTCTGGGCAGAATTTAAGAAAGTAAATACCTGTTTTGTTTGGCAGTAGTAGAACCTTGATAATCAAGCTTGAAAAGAGAAGAACAAAACACTTGAAAGGAACCTCTTGGGCTTCACACCACTAAGAGTCAATTGGATCAAACACCAATTCCTTCAGCCATGATCAAACACAAGACAAATCTCAGCAGAGACATTGCAGTGGCAGCAGTAGAGTTTTTTTGTTCTTGAAATCGTGGGGCTTAAACGGAGCCCTTCCGCTTTATTTATAATAGTGATTGGGGGGGGGTGATTACAATTAGTAACTTTAAAGTTACTAAAACACTGAAATAAAGGTTACTAACATCTAGTTACTAAATCTGGAAAAGGTAAACTATGAAATAAAACAACTGGAATTAGAAACTAACTAATACTGAAATTAGAAACTAAATAACCCCATCTAAAAAGGAACCTAAAGAAAAAGGAAACAAATCAATGAATCCCGTATGCAACCTTAGAACCCCTAGTTTAGACCTATAAAAATGGCCCATTACAATCCAAACCACATGGACTGAAGGCCCAACACATATACAACCCAACGCTAGACTTATTCCTAATAAAACAAGCCTAGTTTGGTGAAGAATCTGCATCAATTGTCTCTATCTTGAAAAAATTCGTTCTTGAATTTTGCAGTGATAAGGGGGAAACATGTCAGTAGTAGCTTTGACCATTCCCATACAAAATTTGGGTTGCTTGTAGAATTTTGGAAGGTAGTCTTTAAGACGTGGAGCTTTTTCTTCGAAGAACCATGATGGCATAACAAACTCTATATGTTTGACCTCTGGATCAATACCAACCGTGAATGTTGTATGAATAGAGTCATCAATGTTGGTAGCGTTCTCATCAAGGGTAGGAGGAACAAGCTCTTCCTTTTCATCATGAATCCCAAAGTCTTGTTGTGGAGTGCTTTCAATCACTTCCTCATCTTTTACAGCTTTAGTCTTGTCTACTATGATCTCTTCAATGTAGAATCCTTTAGTGGAGTCTTCTTCCATGGTTTCAGCCATCAAGACATTACTAATCACATGAATGCCATAAGTGCCATCATCATTAGTATCTTTTGGTCATAGTCATACCTACCATCATCATCGTCGTCCAAGGGGTATGGATAAAGAGCTGACTCATCTTCCCCATTAGGTTCTTCAATTTCAGCCACTGCATTATCCCTCTGCTTATGTGGGCAAGACTTAGCAAAGTGTCCTACCTCTTGGCAATGAAAACACTGTACTTTATTGTTACCTGTCATAGGTGCTTTTCCTTTGTAATCAGCCCGTGGAGGAAAGGTGGCCTTTGGGGGTGCTGAACTATCAGGTTTAGTGGCTGGAAAATTCTTTGTGACCTCTCCAGCTTGATAACTAAACCTTCTACTTGTCTGTGCTATGAGCTCCTTTGCTCGTAGGGCCTTGTCATAGCAATCCCTTACTGCGTACACATCAACAACACCAATTCCTCTGTTGATTTCAGCTTGCAATCCCAGTCGAAACCGAGATAGTTGTTGCCCTTCATTCTCCCTTATGTCTGTGTGAGAATAAAGTGCATTAAACTTGTTCATGTATTCTGCAACGGTCATAGTCTATTGATGAAGAGAATTCAGCTGATCTTGTATGCGAGCTCTAAAGTTATGTGGTAAGTATTTGTCAGATAGTTCAAGCTTCATCTCCTCCCAAGTAGTAGGCTCTCTACCACGGTCTTCCTACTCTTGCTCAAAGGTTCTCCACCAATCACGAGCAGCCTCAACTAGCTTAGCACGAGCTAGTTTCATCTTCCGTTCCTCAGGTAGGTCATAATAGTCAAAATAATCATCCAATGCAGCTACACATCATAGAACAATAAGGGGTCATGTCTACCATCAAACTCCTTCAAATCAAGGTTGACTTTCTGTGAATCGCTTGAGTACCTCCGAGGTGTAGGACGTTCAGTCTCAAAATAACCCCTTATATGTTCTTCAAAAGCAGGTTGCTCTCCAAGAACCCTCTGTAGTGCTCTCAGATTAGGGTTAGGTCTCCTGTTAGCCAACTGAGCAATTGCATTCAATGGGGCTTCCACTTCAGGTGGTGTATGAGAGTCACAAGTAGGTTCTTGTGGGTCTTCACAACCAACAACCTTGCACCAAGAGCTTGTTCAGCCTTCAGTTCAGCTCTCGTATTCTGTAACATCTCCATAATAGAAGCTAAGGTGAGAGGGTTGTTCTCAGCCATGCTCTGATACCACTTAATGTAGGACGAGATTTGAAAACTCAAACTAGACCCAAACTGCAAGAACTTTAAACCAAAGAACAACCAAACTATGGTTTGAAATCTCGCTGAAATTTCGGCCAAATTTCGGTATTTTGGTTGTTCTTTTTTTACCAAAACAAAACTAGGTACAAATTAAGGGTTGTACAAAATTTTGGTCAAAATTTCGATACTGTTTTGGTATCTCGCCGAAATGGTACAGTCCATGTGTTATAAATACTCCATTTCGTCGTCTCGGCTGTCTCGGTGGTTTTGGTTCAAGGAGCCTATTTTGAAGGAAAAACACTCATTCCATCCTCTAATTAGCCATATCATCACACTCTTTGACTTCCATTGAACTCTTACAAGAAGATATATACATTCAAAGCTTAAGGAAGGTAAAGTTCTTTTTCTAAAACCTTTTTTTTTTTTGAAATAGTACATAAATACTTGTTGGATGCTTGTAGATTTTTTATATGTTAGACATTAGAGGCTGATCTATGACCTCACAGAGTCGAAATTTGTTATTGGTACATAAATATATATTTTTTTATTTTTCTAGTTTAAAAATTCATTTTTCATTAACATAAATTGTTACTTCTTATGATAAATATTGCTTTGATGGTTGTCAACTATATATATGTTAGTCACCAGTAGCTGTTCTATGACTCCATCGGAGTGAAAAAATTTTCCAGCTGGTAATTATTTATTTTAATTTTTGAAAAATATGAAAAATAGATTAATAATTGAAAAATAATTTAAAAAAAGGGAAAATTTTCTGTTTTGATTTTAAATAGATTAATATTAAAGTGTTTTGGAGCGTACTATATGCTGGTTATGTTATAACATCTTTGATTTTGTTGTATTGTCATTAAAATATTTTTTAAAATTGATTAAAAAATAATTTTATGTAAAAACAAAATATAAGCAGCTACTATATACTTGTAAGTTAATAATGACATTCTTTTTTCTATGCATCAACATCAGTGTGACATAAAATGGCTAGATGAGGCAATGAGGAAGGCGGGTGAAGAGGGAGAGGAGGTGGGAGACATGATAATAGATGTGATAGTGGAGAGATTGCATGGAAACACGGAGAGTCGATTGATGGCGATAAGAGGCATACAAAATGCAACTACTGTCATAAGAGGTTTATGGGTGGTGGGGCCACAAGACTTAAGCAACATCTAGTTGGAAATTCCTCAGATGTGGCTAGATGCAGAGAAGTGCCTAATCATATTGCCAAGGCCATAGTTGAAGACATGAAGGGGGAATAAGAGAAAAGCAGCAAAAGAGAAGAGGATAGAGTTTGAGGAGGCACTACATGCTCCCGTGCATCGATATAATGATGATAGTGATGATGACAGCGATGACCCAGTGTATGTGCCTGATGACATAGAAACTGAGCAAGAGGCTAGAGATTGGCGGTAGGTGCAAGCATTGAGCCGATAGTCTTCATGAGGAGACGGAAAGGTATAGACATAGAGGAGCTGGTCCATCTAGAGCTGGAGGTAGTGGATCTTCACAGATCCCTTTGCCCTTTAGGAGATCACAGAGTACAAGGGCAGCCCCACCACCACCTCCACCTCCACCTCCACCTCCACCTCCAGTGGTTCCATCTCGTGTGAACCCCGTTCTATGACAGGATCCCCGTGTGTACAGAAAAGGGTAGTAAGCAGCATAAGATAAAGGGGATGTAGGGAGACATGAAGGCTTATGTTGCGGAGGCTGTGTCTAAGTGGATGATATTTCATAGCATCCCAACAAACGCCACCACAGGTCCATATTACCAGTCGATGCTTGATGCTGTGGCTGAGGCCGGTCCAGGGATAAAGGGGCAGACTGCATATGAGGTGATGAATGTATATTTTGCCTAAGGAGAAGTCTGAGTTGAAAGCATATATTGATGAGTTAAAAGTTGTGGAAGAGCTATGGGATAACCATAATGTGTGATGGTTGGACAGGGCCCACGAGAAAGTCCATCATCAATTTTATGGTTTATTGTGATGGTAGAACCATTTTCTTGAAGTCTATTGATGCATCCGAGGAAAGAAAGGATGCAAAATATATTTACAAGCTTTTGAAGGATGTTATGGAAGAAGTTGGGATACAAAATGTTGTTCAGATTGTGACTGGCAATGGAAGTAACTACAAGAAGGCCGGGATTAAAATGATGAACAAACCTAGATTCCAACTCTTTTGGACTTCTTGTGCAGCACACTGCATTGACCTAATGTTGAAGGATATGGGGAAACTGAAAATGGTGCAGACTGTGGTTGAAAGGGCTAGGCAAGTGAGTACATTTGTCTATAATCATGGGTTTTCATTGAACCTATTGAGGGAGAAGTGCGGGGGTGACTTGGTGAAGCCCGATCTCACAAGATTTGCTACCAATTATATTGCACTCCAGAATTTTGAATCCAAGAAAGTTGGTCTTCGATCCCTGTTTGCATCTAAGGAGTGGTTTGGTTGGAGGGAAGCAGAATCAGCTGGTGGTAGGGAGGCACAAGAAACCATTTCATCAGAGTAGTTTTGGACACAATTGGGTAAAGTGGTTAAAATCTTGGCACCAATTGTTCGCGTGTTGAAGTTGGTGGATTCTGCTTTCAAACCCACTTTGCCAAGCCTGTGGGCTACTATTGCAATGATGAAGGAAAATGTCTATGCTGCCAACCCACGTGGAAGTAGGAAATTTGTGGAAATAATAGAAGACCGTTGGGAGCGCCAGTTTTCGCATCCGTTGCATAAGGCTGGTAAGCAAATCTGAAGACATTCTTTTATATGATAAAAATGCATTAATGTTCACATTGACAATAATATGTTTTGTCACATTTCAGCATACTATTTAAACCCTAGGTATCAGTACAACAAGAGACTTGCATTGGATCCGGATCTTCTAGAAGCAGTGAAGCAGGTGGTTGCCAAGTTACAATCAAACCCCGATTTACAAGCGAAAGCCAATACTGAGGTTAGTTTTATACTACTATTGCTATTATACTATAGGAATCTAAATTTCAGTACAATGGTTGTTAATTAGGGTCCTAATTGTAAATTTGTTATAGACGAAAGAATTCAGGGATGCATTAGGCAGCTTCGGGGCTCCCGCCGCATATATCGATTGTATGAATACTGATCCTGGTATGAAATCCAAAATTTAGTATGTTACTGATATAAGTGTTTTGGAACATAAATAATCTTTTATACTTTAAACCATGCTTATAATGCAACTGAATGGTGGGTGTTGTATGGGGGTTCGTCTTCGGAATTGAGGAAGATTTCCATTAAAGTACTCTCCCAGGCATGTTCTGCATCTGGTTGTGAGAGAAATTGGAGCACATTTTCACTCATCCTCAAAGAGGCGAAATCGATTAGGTTCACAATGTTTGAATTATGAGATTGAGGATGCAGCACATACGTATGGGTCAGGATAATGATAAGGGTTAGATCAAGCTGGCTGATATTTTTCAGATCGACTCAGATGATGAGGATCCTTTAGTGGACTGAGTGAGGGATAAAGGCGAGCCATTGATGGATTAGCTAGGAGGTAGGCCGGACCCATATCTAGTGCGAGAGATGGCGGTCAATGTTGATGATTATATGGCTACAGATGGAAGGATACATTCACAGACCCCTCGACTATTCTAGCCTGCACCTGGTAGGGATGATGATGATGACGAAGATGATGGGTCCATTTCATCGGGTGGTCGTACCCACACCTAGACTCAGACAACCATATACACAGACACATAGTGAGGTGAAGGTGGTGATGGTGATGGTGATGGTGATGGTGATGGTGATGGAGGAGGTGATGAAGAGGGTGATGATGGTGGCAACGGTGATGGTGATGACGATGAGATGGTGATGGTGAAGGTGGTGATGGTGATGGTGATGGTGATGGGCGATGGTGATGACGATGATGATGGTGGCGACGGTGATGGTGATGACGACGATGATGGTGATGATGGTGATGGGGGAGGTGGTGGTGATAGATTTTAAGGGGTGATGATGGTGATGGGGGAGGTGGTGGTGATAGATTTTAAGGAGTTTGAGAGCAGTGTGAGCAGGATGATCCACAGTCGGAGCCAGTGTGATTCGCTAGGGAGAGTCAGTTTGAGTATGCCACATAAGATTCTAATCATGGTGCACATCCATCAGGTGGAGGGAGGAGTTCAGGTTACATTAGAGGGCCTCGTCGTCGATTCGATGAAGGGCAATGAGATTGTATGGACATTGATAGTCTATTTATTTCTATTGGCGGAATGAGTTTGAGTGGAGGGGATAGTCATCCTGACAGTGATAGTAGAGGGAGTGGGCAATGGCATATCCCATCATTTACTGGAGGGAGCACCTGGTCGCAGTATCATGTACCTTATGGTTAATTCACTGGGATGGGGCATACATCTGGTTCATCCATTCCTAGTAGTAGTATTGACTATGGCTCTCTGACCCAGTCACATGGTAGTGGCTTTGTGGACAGTTTATTCTCATACCCAGCCAACCTGTACACGTTGCCGGGACCATCAGTTGACAGTAACCCAATGGCGAGTTCTTTATACTATGGTGGTGATATGTACCCTCAGATAGGTTACCTTCAGTATATAGATGACTCAGTCTTTTTGGTAGCTGTGGAGGACTACGTTCGATTCTTCTCTCAGACTATGACGTGGCATGCATTTGTGGTGTAGTCAGAGGAAAATGCACGTCGACTCCATCATACTGAGGGTGGAATCCAGCTAGGCCGTCATAGTTCTTTCCAGTAGATAGTAGATACTACATAGTCGTTATGATTACTGATGTACTGTTGTGTAAGTTACATGCTCAGTGTTTGACTTTAGTTAGGACTTGTGGATTAGGGAGTTGCATAGTATACTACTCTAATACTCTAAATATTAGCTAATTAAGGTTGATGTATGTTTGATCATGGCTTAAATGCATTATTTATTTGTTTTACTATCATAGTACATCTTGTTCTAGCAATGAAGCAAGTAAAATTTTCAGAACTGTTTGACGGTTGCTGCCAAACAAAGGTACAACTCTAAAACAATATCATGTTTTAATATTTTACAATTTTTATGTTCTTATCATGTTTATTAACCTTAAAATAGGCTATCCCCCAAGTTTTAGGTCAAAATACCACCATTTGACCACCGAAATATCCAACCGAAAAAAAAAAAAGAAAAAACAAATCGGCCGAAATTTTGGTATTTCAGTGGTCATGAACCTACTGAAATACCGAAACGAAACGAGATCTCGAACCTCGAACCAAACCAGTCCAACAATATAACAACAACCAAAACAACAAATCACAGTCCAATAGGTGACCGATTTCAAGAGGCAATATTAACAAAAGTCTAGATCAGCCGTAATCTATTTGACTCAACCAGGAACCAATAGAACTTCAATCAAATAGGTTCAGACCAACAGAATAATATGAACAATAGTCCAGAAATCAATATAAAAAAAAAAAAAGGAAAAGAGAGGGGGGGCAACTTCCAACTGACAGCTCAAGAAGGCTGAATGAGGTCAACCTAAAGGTTCCAAGAAGAGATGATATGGCAGTTTTTTAGGGTAGAGGGGACGGGGCGACGGAGACAAGTGTGAATGCTCTGGATTTTAGAGGTAACATCAAAATAGATAGCTTTCCAAATCTGGTCCGGGGACCTAGATTTGGGGGTCCATCTTCGAATGTTGCATTCCATCCAGAGATGGTTGATGGTAGCGCAGAAAGCCAGTTTACCCACAGTGTCACAAATGGAAGGGCCAGAGAATGTCATATCAATCCAGATGCATTCTCTATCAAAAGGAAGGATGGGTCTGATATTGGGCTAGCATTTGGAGAGAACAGACTTCCAAACCAGGGAGGAGAAAGGGAAAAAGAAGAAGAGGTGGGGAATGTCTTCAATACCAGAGGGGCAGAGACAGTAGGAAGGATTAGCAGGGATAAGGCGGTGAATGAGAAAGGCTTGGTTGGGGAGACGGTAAGGCATTGCCAGAGGGTGAAATTGTGGCGGGGAATGTGACCTTTAAACCAGACCAACTTATGCCAAGGAATAGCCGGAGAAGAAGATCGAATGTGGGCCCAGGCCGAGGCAGAAGAGAAAGAGCCATTGGAGGAGGGGAGCGGAGGGGACGATGGGGGTGACCAGCCCATGGGGGAAAGGATAGAGGAGACCCGGCATTGGAAGGGAGATCAGAGGAGTAGATGTCTCTGGAAGTGAGGAGATGAGAGAGGATACCTGAAGGATGCCACGAGTCTTTGTAAAGGGAGGTAGAGTTGCCATTCCCAATGGAATTGGAGACGGCAGTGACAGCAAGGGGTCTATGCTCAAGGATCTTCCTCCAAATTTCGAAGGCATCAGAGATGGAAGGGGCCGTCCAAAGGGATTTATGCTTGAGGAGACCAGAGTGGATCTAATCGACCCAGATGCTTTTATGGTTGGAGACAATTTTTCATATAAGTTTAAGAACTCCAACCGAATTGGCATCCTTGATTCTTCTGATCCCCAGACCACCTTCAGATTTAGGAAGGTAGACCTTCCAGCTCAGAGGCTTGAGGAACCGGGAAGAATCAGAGCCTTTCCAAAGGAATGAGCAGAGGAGACTCTCAAAGGATTTGATCACTGAAGTAGGAAGGATGAAGGTGCCAGGTCAATAGATGTACATGGACTGGATGACTGATCTGATCAAGGTGAGGCAACCCGCAAAAGAGAGGAGTTTGCCTTTCTAAAGCTGGAGTTTCTTCTTAAGATGGTCAAGCAGGAGGGTGTAGTGGTGGGCGGAGAGCCTGGAGGAGATAAGGGGCAGGCCAAGGTATTTGATGGGTAGGGAGCCAAGAGGGATGCCAAAGATGATACGGAAGGTCTCCTTGGCTTAAAAGGAGATACCCTAGAGGAAAATATTGGACTTGAGCAAGTTAATTTTGAGGCCTGATAGGGACTCAAAGGACTGGAGGGTAGACATGATGGTAGAGATGGAGAGAGGGTCCGCCTTGGAGAAAATCATGATGTCATCTGCAAAAGCCAAGTGGGAAAGGAGGGATTTGCATATGGGGATAGGGGAGATGAGATGGATATCATTGGCCAATTGGATAAAGCGGGAGAGAACTTCAAGGGAGAGAGAACAGGAGAGGGGAGATAGGACAACCTTGGCGGATGCCACCGCCAGAGGGAAAGTATCCATCCGGACTACCGTTTAAAAGGACAGAGAAGCGGGGGGAGGAGATGCAAAGACGAATCCAGTGAACAAAAGAAGGCGGGAAAGCCATTTGGAGCAGGACATTCGAGATGAAATCCCAGCTAATTGTGTTAAAGGCTTTGTGGATATCAATCTTGAGGAGAGCAGCTGGGGAATGGGATTTGCGGTTGAAGCCCCTCACAATCTCATGACAGAGGATAATATTGTCAGCAATGCTTCTGCTGCTAATAAAAGCGGATTGGTTGGGGCTGACAAGGGAGTCAATGACTTTCTGAATCTGATTGGCGAAGATTTTAGCAATGAATTTGTAGAGCAGATTGCAGAGGAAGATATTGACTCCAGAAATCAATATCACAACCAACAGGTCTATCGATTTCAATAACAGACTATAGGTCACTAAAAGACAAAATCTGAGAGAATTTTGATAACTCAATTACCACAGCCTAGATGGGGCTCAAAACAGGATTGAGTCTCTCTCTTAATGAGGATAACCTTTGGGCAAAACCTCAAACAAAGGTGACCAGCAGATAGGTCTGGAAAGAGATCGAAAGTTCTTCCCAGAAAAGGCTATCGCCTGGACAGATCTGATGTAAGAAAAGATAAATACCTGTGCAGCAGTACTCCTTGAATGTAGACTTAAAAGAAAATAAGAAACTTGTAGAAAACCTCTTGGACTTCTTGACGCAAGGAGTCGCTTGGATCAAACACCAATTCCTTCAGCCTTGATCAAACACAAGACAAATCTCAGCAGAGACATTGCAGCGGCAACGGCAGCAGTAGAGTTTTTTTGTTCTTAAAATCGTGGGGCCTAATGGGAGCCCTTCTCCTTTATTTATAATAATGATGGGGGGAGGGTTGATTACAATTTAGTAACTTCAAAGTTACTAAAAAACTCAAATAAAGATTACTAACATCTAGTTACTAAATTTGGAAAAAGTAAACTAGGAAATAAAACAACTAGAATTAGAAACTAACTTATGACTGAAAATTAGAAACTAATTAGGCACTGAAATTAGAAACTAAATAATCCCATCTAAAAAGGAAACTAAATAAAAGGAAACAAATCAATGAATCCCGTATGCAGCAACTTTAAAACTCGTAATTTAGACCTATAAAATTGGCCCATTACACTCCAAACCACATGGACTGAAGGCCCAACACATATACAACCCAACCCTTGACTTATTCCTAATAAAACAAACTTAGTTTGGTGAAGAATCTGCATCACTCTCTTTATGTTAAGTTGTTCTAATTTGTATTTCTTTTTATTTCCTTTTTTTTTTTTTTTTTTTTTTTTTTTTTTTTTTTCTCTTTCACCTCCGAGGAATATATAATTTCTTAAAAATATTTTTTGAAACTAATAAAGTTGAGAAGAGCTAAGAGCTTTCTCACATTTTGCCCTCATCTCTCTCTTTCTCCTCTCATCTTCTTTCCTTCTCTCCTTCTCCCCTCTTCCTCTCTTCTTTCTTTCTCCTACATCTCTAATCTTAATCTTCTCAACTTTCAACTGTTAGTTGGCAAACTGATCATGCCAGATCTTCTGTAATGATTTGTTCGGGAAGCATTTACTCTTACGTGCTCATTGGAAATTGGTTAGTCCTGTTCAATAAATGATAAATAGAAAAGCAGATGTTAATCTTCTAAGTTCTAACTTGATTCAGTATAGTTTTGAGGGAAAAAAGTCATTACTGAAGGATGATTATCATGATCAAATGATTGTCTTGTGTGTGTGGACTTTGCATTAAAAAACCGTGGCTCCTAGTTTAGTATGACCATCTGATCAATTTTTGTTGGTGATGCTCTGGTTGAATGCAAATTGCACAATAGGAAAATCTATGGGATTTTATTGATGATTGTGGTTCTTGTACAGGCTGTTATAATTCCATCTCTATGTTTTCTAAAGATAGTGAGGAAGAAGGCAACCCGATCACAGGTAAACTAGATATTAACTGTTGTCTTGCCATCTGCAACAACCCCCCCCTTCTTTTTCTTGAGAAAATGTCTTTCCCACAGAGAGATCAATTATTTGGTTCATAGTTAGTTTTTAAAAAGAGCAATCCAGTGCATGAGGCTCCAGCTACTGCAGGGTTTGGAGGGGCAAATGTATGCAGCCTCACCCCCTGCTTCGCAGGAGAGGTAGTTTTTGGATAATAACTGTTATTAAAAATTTAAGAGAAGGAAAAACATAGTTTCTGTTCTAACGTGGAATCATTGATGCATGAAAATTGTTATGAGTACCTAAGGTATAAAATAATAATATTTCTGCCTAAACATGTATTATATTTCGTTTGCACATTTATATATCAAAATTTCTATTAAAGTATGTATTGATATATCCATGCAATAATTTTGTATATTATGTGCGTGTGCTGAAATTTCCAGATGTATCTGTACCCAAATGAATCCCCCATCATATTCTTTCCTTTCTTAAAGTTACCAACTATGCTTGGGTGTATCTTGCATTGGATATGACTTGTTTGTTTCAAATGCATTAAACTTCCAGTCATCAATGATCGGCTTTGAGGAACTTGTCTAGAGTTTCCCTCTCCCTCTCCCTCTCCTTTGAGGCAATTGGTCTCCATAAGGCTGCATTTGGTTGTTGGCCTGGAACAGAGAAAGGTGTTTTTTGGTGGGGGGAGGGTGGGTGAGGGGAGGAGGTTTTTCTGGAATGCTTGTCTGATTGCACTGAAAAATGGATGAGATATGAGAAAAGTAAGTTTCATTAACTTTTTCTATTTTTTCACAATTTCCTAAGAGAGTGAAATTGTAGCTCAACCAAATATAGAAACAATTTTCTCTGTTCTCTTTACTGCGATGTCTGAGAAAGCAACCATGCAGACTTAAAGTGTGGCATCTTGGATACAAACAACTTGAACGTTCTAGTGCACTGAAGCCTAATTAGTAATGGCAAAAAAAAAAAAAAAAAAAAAAAAAAAAAAATTGGAGCTACTAAGAGTTAGATTATTGCATTAAATTTGGTAGTTGGCACTTGTGAATTACTGAATAAATGTTTCCACAGGTACCAATAGCATAAATCTTGCAGTCATCTCTTCCTCTGTTCCAATGCCCATGGGCAAGAGTTCATTAGTTCTCCCAACTTTGTGAACATATGCAATACCTATGCTCCAATAATTTCTGTAATTGGTCAAAAATTTAGCTAGCTGGCATCATCCCAAAGTGCCACTACATGTGCACAAAAGGGTGTCAGAGAAGGTAAGTTAAGCCGTGACCCCATAAAATTTCTTTAGTGATCATCTATATCCTTGGAGGAGAGGTAGAGCCCCTTTCCGATCTAGGTTTCTGGTTCTTTTGGATAGATTTTCCCATTTATATTTTATTTCAATCTGATTGGCGTTCAGCTGCATGGTTTTAAAACTGGAAGGCTCAATTTGGAACCCAACCAAGTTGACTTGGATTTTTTTTAGATGCTCGTCTTGCGGATGGAATCTGTCAAATTGTCAACCATGTACTCAGAATAACATAGTATGAGTCCATGTCCATCCCAGTAGCAAGTTGATTCGAGTCACCAAATCAGCTTCTTAATATAAGTACTTCTTGGAACTGTTTGTGTGTTTTTTTTTTAATCTGAACATTATTATTTTAAAACACTAATCCATAATTTTAACCGATTTACTGAAACATTACTCCTTGTTTATATGTCAAGATTGAAATCTTTGAACCGGGAGTCTTTTAGAACCTGCTTGACCATTTAATACAGTAGTTTGCGACATCCTCGGTAGACATTTCTGTGGGTGGGGGAGAGGGGAGAAAATGGAATATCAGTCAGAGTGTAGGCTTAAATCAGGGTACTATTGGAAATAAGAGGGGTAATGTATTCATTAAGTATAGAAAATCTAGTTGGCAGGCTCCATCTTGGTACTGGCCATTGGATAACTATAATATTGGATGATGTTGGCCCTCCAATTCATAAGCCTTTTGCTTGATTTTGAGATTAATGTAGATTTTTTTTTTGCTGCCAAAATTGGCCTTCCAATGAAAGATGATAGGTGATGCATAAAAGTGAAATCTTCCCTATATCTAATAATTGTCTTCTCATTTCAGGTAATTTTGAGTGTCTCAATAGCTGCATTGGGCATCATCAGTGCTGCTCTAGGAACATATTCTTCACTGTCCCGAATCGTGAATAAATACTGAAGTTCTCGAAGCGACTCAACAGCCAGGTATTTCGAATGTGTGGGTTCACCTTCACGTGATGGGAAATTGTTCTTGCCTTGCACCTTAAAGAAGCTCCAGATGTAGTATATGTTCAAAATAAGCCTTTTTCTGGTATTGAGAAACTTTATTATTTTGGTGAGTACAACTTGAGGCATTAGCACCTGCATGATGATTGTATGACTACTTAATCATGGTAATTTTGATCACAGTTTCAGTTTTATTAACTGTAGCTGTAGTAGACAGTTCAGGTATGTAGAATATGATTATTGATTAGACTGGTCATTTGTATGCCCGATTACAGTGGTTAGATGACTAAATCTTGCTACGCTCTTGCTTCTTTTCCTCTCTACTGAACTAAATTAGTTCTCAGTGTCTATGAGTTAAATATCAAGTTATAAAGGGGGCTTTGCTTCTTCTAGTCTGGCCCTACATCCTTCCAGCCCAGAATACTTATTCGAGTCATTGGGGTCCCATCCCAGTGATGTTATACACTAGTCCAGTGTACGATACTCTGCCATGTTGGTGGTGTTGAGAGTTATTGTAGAAAATAGCAGGTCAGCTAAAGAAGTGAGGAAGATAGGATAGTTGGATTGGTCCAAAAGGGGGGGGTGTGGGGTACCAATTTGATGGGCTAGTCCGGTGTTGAGAGTTATTGTAGAAACTAGTAGAAGGTAAGCCAAAGAATTGAGGAAGATAGGATGGTTGGATTGGAGCAAGGGGGTACCAATTTGATGGGCAAGTCTGAACTTTATGAGGCATTGTAAGGACTTGGCTGGCCAAGGCCCCATAATCAATATGGATCTTAAAAAGGAAGCTTACTTTGGCTCTCTCAGAGGTAGGCCCAATACAAAATGAAGTCATTTCAAGCCTCCCATAAACAACACCCAGCAGATTGTTAAACCAATAAATAAATAAATAAATACTTCTCTTTGACATTGGCAAATGCACATCATTTGATGGATCTAGACACCAATTGTTATTTTTGTTGGTGACTAGTTTGGGGATTGATACACCAGCTTTGGTGAATGGTCACCATATCGCGTGGTAGACTAGGTGGTGGGATATGGCCCGACGAGCTTAATTTAGAACATTAATAATATAAAAACTGCACAAGCAAGCATAGGATGCAATACTGTTGTACAAATAAATTCCATTTCAGGAAAGGTGTGGTCAGTTTCAACTTTCAAGAATAGCATGAATAGAACACTATTTCAATATTAAATATTATATTTCCATGTCATCCACTAACAACTCCCAAGCATATTTTGGGGTGATTACTTTCATCCTCCCATGTGGTTATTGCCAACTCCCAACAAAAAAACAACAAAGAGAACTTGGATCTATTAGGGCTTTGTGCATTTTTTACTTAGCTATTGCACAGTTGCCCTTTCTTAAGAGGATTGGGTTTTGGGGGTTGGGGGGGGGGATCTTGCGAGTCTGGCACAGGAAACGGCCAGATATAGCATGCGCAAAATGATAGCATTGCTTTCACTCCTGTATGTTTCTACTCCAGACTGCAAAGGTTCTTTCAGCCTATATAGGGGTGCACAAAATTATCGTCTCATCTCCTGTGAAATAAAAAAATCCTATTGATATTGATGTTCTCATGCACGCTCTCATTGGCCTCACATTGATACAGGAGCCACACAACCAGGTAGTGGTAATATATAATATGTATATAAATAGAGAGAGAGATAACATTCCCTGTCTAGTTGCTCGTGTACCATTTATCTTTCTTACCCTTTGATATGATTCCTTGCCCCTCATGTATGATGTCCTATCTTGTGTCCCCAGCGTGCTTATTCCATTTTAAGATATTTATTTATATCCACATGGAGATTTCTTTCTATTGAAAGTTGAAGCTTGGAAGTGCAAAGTAGTTATATTATATGTTTTTTTTTTCAGTCTGCCCCCACAATTAAAAAAAAAAAAAGCCATAAACCATTCAAAGCAACAGATAAAGAGGATATTATTGAGGAAAAACGTGTTCTTATGTGACTTCCATTTCCATATCTCATTTTTAATATGGGCATGAGAGTGGGAACAGGTAGGCGTGGTGCAATAAAAGGTAAAGCCTGCAAAATCTTCAAAAAGATGAGCAATAAAGCATGCTGTTGTGGTTTGTGAACTACTTGGTTACATTCTTAATTACCAAAACGAAAAACAACTACTTTTACATAAAATCTCCCACTCTTTCTATTTGCAATATGTTAACTTTCAAATAATATTATTCTTTATTCTTCTTGATTTCCGAGAACGGAACCTGTAATATAATAATAATAATAATAAAAAGGGATAATACAAATATTAAAAAAAATGAGGATCAAATATGAACACACATTCCCAGGGTCTTAACCCTTTCTTAAACATGACATGACATGGCAGCCTCAACTTTTGGAAGATATTAGGGGAGATAAAGAAGAGGAAAATAATTCATAAGCAAAAGGTTTTTTTTTTTTTTTTGGGTAGAATATTCATAAGCAAAAGTTGATACAATATATTCCTCTATCTTAGGAAAAAAGAAAAAAAATAATAAAAATAAATAAATAAATAAATAAATAAATAAATATAAATATATATATATTTATTTATTCTCCTAAAAGACAAAATTTTTCGGTAAATGTTCACCGCCTAGTAGTTTATCCTACGCCAACATTTCTGTGTCCATCTCTCTCCTCTCCATAAAAAGTAGAGATATTATTTTATTGGTGTAGATGAGAGAGAGAGATACATGGGATCAGTGGTGTAGGACACCTTAGACAATATTTATGCACAACTTTTTAATCTTCCCATTGCAAAGTGCTAATAAATACGAAGATCCGTTTGATATGCAGGAACTAATGGGTTAGAATGGAAAATCAGAATACCAGATTTGACAGATGCGTAATTGCATAAGTTGGTAGCATTTGGATTATTAGTTCATGTATTGCTCTGAGTACTACTAATTTTTGTTTGAAAATTATATTTACTGAATCCCATAATAATACAGAACTACAAATATGTTTAGGCCTTTTTCAACTGTCACTATGCCTAGTGAAGCATAGTGCTTCACTATTTGCCCCTTAATAATACATATGTTAGTCCTTGTGATATATATATATATATATATATATTTCATTTTTAAGCCATCACAAGTAAGAAAGTGGTTTAAACTCATTTAAACAAAAATTAGTGGTATTCAAACATGTACACACTTCCTCTACTCATTTTAATCTAAAAAAGTAATGATAAGATGCATTTTAGTTCCATACTCATGTCACAAGGACAAATCGATGTATTGCCATGTAGCAAACAGGGAAGCGATATACTTCACTATGTATAATGACATTTAGACTCAATTCTGTGGTGTATGTTATTTATTGATAATATTATTTTGATAAATAAAATTGTGAAAGGTGTTGATATTAAATTGGAGCTATGGAAATCAAGCTTGGAATCAAGAGGTTTAGGATGAGATGAACAAATACATAATAAATGATGTGCCCCTTCAGTCCATATAGAGGAGGGGAGGGAGTGATGAAATTTGGAGATCGGGAGCTACCCCAAATTGACTTTTTAAATACCTGAGGTCCATCATTGACAAAGAGGGGGGTATAGAGAATGGTATTTTTCATAGGATTAAAGTGGGATGGATGACATGGCGAGGTGCGTCGGAAGTATTATATGACAAAAGAATGCGAATTAAACTCAAGGAAAAATTTTACAGGACATTATATGACCAACTATAACATATGAAGCGGAGTGTTGGGCATTCAAGAAGAGTACTTTGTCTAAATTGAGGGTAGCGGAGGTGAGAATGTTGAGAGGGCTGTGCTGCAAGACCAGGAGAGATAAGATAAAGAATAATTGTATTAGAAATGATTTGGGAGGTTGCACCAAACTACGACAAGCTCCGTGAGAGCCGGTTGAGGTGGTATGATAATGTTCAACGGAGACCTATGAATGTCTCAATAAGGAAGAGTGACTAGATTCATTTGGAGGAAGCTAGAAGAGGTAGAGACAGACCCAAGATGACTATTAATGAAGTAGTGCAAAAAGATATGTATATGATAGGGTTCAATTCTAGTATGACTTACAAATAGAGTTTTATGGAGAATAAGGACATGTGTTGCCGACCCCTTATAGGGGATATTCCCATGATGTATCTTTCTCTATTGCTTTACCTTCTTCTCTTATCTCCATTTTTCTTCATTTTAACATCACTTTGTGTTTCTTTATTTCCATATTGGATCCATGTAACTGACCCCATTTAGTTGTGATAAAGTTATGGTTGTTGTTGTTGTTTGCATAATGACATCTAAATTATCTGATAGATTTAACATAGTAGGGTTTTGTAAAAAATAGGGAAATCTTCGGTAAATTGTGAACCATGTGAATCAAAAAGCGTACAATGAATCAGGTAACACTCTTGACCACAATCTTGAGAGAGAGACACAAAGGGATAGCGAAGTTCGCAAAGGACCTTTGTCTCAGGAAGTGTGTAGTTCTAAGTTCGACTCTTCTTACCTCTTTGGGGCCATTTTTTTTTCTCCTGGTAATGCCTTTGGGGCCACTGAAATGGTTGTTTAGTGCTCTTCATTACTTTCAGTGAAGATTGAATGTTTCTTATTCAACTCTGCTATGACCCAGTCTATATAATTATAGGATTAGTATGGGTCTGCGATATTAATCAGAACAAAGGGCTAGATACGAATAGTTAGCAAGAGAGAGAAGGTTGTCAAACTTAAGAAATGTCTATTATACAAATTGATTCTCATGGATACAAGCACTTTGTTTTCACTTAGACAGAAGTCCGGCCACAAGTGTATGATCAGTAATCCCTTGGGTTTCTTGAGATGCGTTGATCTTTACCCAAAAAAAATGCTTTGATGCATAAGAGAAGGGAGACCATAAGGACAAAAGTCTCCTTAGTCTTATTACAAGATAAAGTCCAAAGAAGATTTCTTTCACGCTAAGGAAGGTGCAGCAACCATCTCTCCTACTTTTGACAAACACAATTTTTAGAAATGGGATCATAGTCAATAAAATTAGGGGTGAGAAGAATACGGTACATTCCTACATGATTCAATATCAAACCCATAATAATATAGGTCGTTAGATTTTCATCTCTAAAATACTATTTGTAACCACTTAGATGTTAAAAATTAATTCATTTTTTTTTTATAAACAATAGAAATAGTACTGACCAATTTCACAAACAATATCTGACTAGAGTATAGTGTAAGCATAATTTCTTGTGAATGAGAATGCTAAATCAACATTGAACTTAAAAAAAAGAAAAAAAAATGAACAAATGGGTTTTATGTAAGAAAGAGTACAAGAGATTCTCAAAAAAAAATAAAAAATAAAAAATAAATAAATAAAAGACTTAGTCCAAGAGTGTGGGGTGATGCCTAGACATAGTAATGGGTGAATTACTAATCTCAATCTCATGAAAGGTGAAAATGTCCACTCTACTTATGTTTTACATGTTCATTATTGATCCCAATACTAGTTAAAGGGCCACGCTCTTGGGATAGAGAATTCTTCGTCCCTAAGAAAATGAAAAAAGCAAAAAAAAATTCAAAAGGCTATCTAAGAAAAGGCCAATAGACATGGAAAAAAGGGAGAGCGGAGGTGGGCTAAGATTATGCGTCATTTTCAAACTTTTATCTATTTAGGTTATCTTCTTTTCTTTCATATCTTGTCAAAAAAAGGTGGCAGTGAAGTTATATTCAACATGGAGAGTTCGTGGGTAAAGTAAAGTAATGGACGGAAGGAACTGATCTTAAAGACCGTTTGAGTCGAGATCGAGAGAGAGAGAGAGAGAGAGAGAGAGAGAGAGAGAGAGTTTTCAAAAGTCTCCTTGAGGTGTCGAATCGAATCAATAAGCGCGTGGGGTTCACCTTCACCCACTCGGTTGGAGGCGCTCTCCAACCGTCCATTTTTTATTTATATGAATTCTATTATATTCTCCTCTTCTAGAAAATAATCAAACAATTGATATCACCTTCTCTTTTCTTTTCTTTTATTTTCTTCTTAACTTTCTTTGCTTACCTACTGTTATTCTTGTTGGTGTACGATGTCTTGTATTCCATTACAGTTTAATTTAAAGAGTACTGGTGCAGTACCTTGACAAGTAAGATGGCGATCCCGCTAGCCAGTTAACAGACCATGGGGGTTGTAAGGGAGCAGGAAGTCTCCCTGCATAGCAAGGGGTGTAGGAGGGCACGACCCCCTGCTCGAATTTTTTATTTGAGGGCAATTGTGTATTTTTTCAGATTAGGGTTTTTCTCTATATATTTGTAGCAAGGGTTTCTTTCTCTGTAATGCAAGCAATACTGAGAAGTGTGAGGGATGAGCGTTGTAACTCTATTATCTATTGATAGTGAAGTAGGATTTTATCTCACCAGGGACGTAGGCAATCTTTTCGAACCTCGTAAATCTATGTGCATTACTTATTCTTGTTTTTCTATTATCTTCTGCATCGTTTTAGGATTATGTTTCTATAAATTGGCATCCGAGCTCTAGGTTTTCGTTTTTCTAGGGTTTACTATCAAGATGGAAGGGAAGGAATCGAATGTCAAGTATAATATCGAGAGGTTTAATGGGAAGAACAATTTTACCATTTGACGTCAAAGGATGAAGGATCTTTTAATACAACATGGTTTGACGAAAACGTTGTTACAGAAGTCGAAGAAACCTATAAAAATTACTGATGAAGATTAGGAAGAGATGGAGAAAAAGACGATAAGTGATATTCGATTAAATCTTTCTGATAATGCCCTACAATATGTTATGAATATCGAATTTACACCGCAGTTATAAGCAAAACTTGAAAGCATATACATGACAAAGTCCTTAACGAATAAATTATTCGTGAAAAAACAATTATATTCTCTACAGATGGAGGAAGGTACGGAACTATTAGAGCATCTTAACATGTTTAATCAGATCGTAAGTAAACTTGCAAACTTGGAGGTTAAGATCGAGGATGAAGACAAGGCATTACTGTTACTGTTGTCGCTTTCAGAATCATATAATCACATAGTAACGACTCTCTTGTACGAGAAGGAGACCCTCAAGATGAATGAAGTCGCAACTATCCTCATGTCTAATGATACATGTAAGAAGGTCAGTAGTACGAAATCTTAAGGAGAAGGTATTTTCAGAGGTGACATGGAGCAAAAAAGAGAAAGATCAAATCAGAAGGGATCTGGGAAGAGTCAATCGAAATCAAAAGGGGCAAAGACAAAGATCACTTGTTACTATTTCAAGAAGGAATGTCATCTGAAGAGAGAGTGCTTGAAGAAGAAGACGGATTTAAAGAAAAAATGTATAAATAAGGCATTTGAGGAAGCTAGCGTGGCTGATTGTTCAGATGGAGATGATGGAGATGTACTCTTTATATCATCAGGTAAGAATCAACTTTATGATTCTTGGATTTTAGATTTTGGATGTTCATATCACATGTGTTCAGATAATGATTGGTTTGATATATATCAACAATGTAATGGTGGGTTTGTCCAAATGGGGAATGATGCTGTGCAAGACCATTGGGATATGTACTATCAAAATCAAGACGTTTGATGGGATAGTAAGAACTTTAGCAGATGTGAGACATGTACCAAAATTAAGGAAAAACTTAATATCTTTAGGGGCACTTGACTCAAATGGTTGAAAGTACATAGCAGAAAGTGGAGTTCTCAAAGTTATTAAGGGTGTTATGGTTGTCATGAAAGGATACCTAATAAGAAACTTATATAGACTCATAGGGAGGACAGTTAAATGTAGAGCATCTGTAGTCACAGATGCAGGATTTGATACAGATGATACCTATCTGTGGCATATGCGGTTAGGGCATATGGGAGAAAGAGGATTGATGGATCTTTATAAAAGAAAACAGTTGAAGGGAGTGAAAACTTATAAACTGAACTTTTGCAAGTATTGTGTGTTCAGGAAACAATGCAAGTTTAGTTTCAAAACTGTAAAACATAAAAGTAAATGGATACTTGATTATGTACACAGTGATGTATGGGGTTCTTCAACAATAAAATCTAAAGGTGGGGCAGAATACTTCGTGACCTTTGTTGATGATTACTCAAGGAAAGTCTGGATCTACTTCATGAAGCATAAAAGTGAGGTATTCACTAAATTGAAGGAATGGAAGGCTAAGGTAGAAAGGAAGACATGAAAGAAAATTAAGTACTTGAGAATAGATAATGGAGGGGAGTACACGTACAAGTCGTTTCTAGAATTGTCCAAAGCTGAAGGGATTACACATCACTTCACGGTTCCAAAGACACTACAGTAAAATGGTGTAGCTGAAAGGATGAACAAAACACTTCTAGAAAGAGCTCGGAGTATGATGCTGAATGCAGCGTTAAGCAAGAGATGTTGGGCAGAAGCAGTGAATATGTCATGTTTCCTCATCAATAGGTCTCCATCAAAGGCGATTGATTGTAAAATTCTCGAAGAGGCATGGACAGGAAAACTAGTAGATTATTATTCTATTCTAAAAATATTTGATTGTCTAACCTATGCACATGTTGAGAGTTAGAAGCATTATAAGTTAGACTCAAAGTGTAAGTAGTGCATCTTTCTTCGTTTTAAGAAAGACGTAAAGAGATTCAAGTTGTGAGATCCAAGTTCACAAAAAGTTATGACTAGCAGAGACGTTGTATTTGATGAGTCTCATATGCTGAAGTCAAAATACAATTCATAAACAGTTGGTAAAAATAAAAAAGGTTCTACTGTGCAGGTGGAGTTAGGTGAGTCAGAAACAACAAGAGAAAATGAGTCATCCAGTGACTTACTAGGACAACAAGAAGCGGTAGAAGTTTTCTATACTGTAGCAAAGGGTAAAGGGAAGCGTACTCATAAAGCACCTGTGAGATATGAGTTTGAGGACATGGTTGTCTATGCCCTCATTGTAGGTACAGGTGATCCATCTTCCTACTATGATGCTTTGAGTGATGCACAATATGATAAATGGATGGCAGCTATGATAGAGAAAATAGAGTCTCTGTAGAAGAACAAGACTTGGGAGATTGTGAAAAAACCCAAAAAAAGAAAAATCATTGGGTGTAAATAGGTCTTTTGTAAGAAAGAGGCAACATCTGAGAAGGAGCGTGAAAGGTATAAGGCCAGACTTGTAGCTAGGAGCTATGCACAGAAGGAGGGGATAGACTACAATGAAATATTCTCTCCAGTGATGAAACACAATTCAATCAGGGTACTACTTGCTTTGGTGGCCATATATGATTTGGAGCTTGAACAGCTTGATGTGAAGACTACATTTCTTCATGGTGACTTGGAGGAACAGATTTACATGGAGCAACCTACAGGTTTTAAGGTGCAAGGAAAGGAAGATCATATTTGTCTGCTTAAGAGGTCGCTTTATGGCCTTAAGCAATCTCCTAGGCAGTGGTACAAGCGCTTTGATTCTCACATGATGAAGATTGACTACACAAGAAGTGAGTATGATAGTTATGTTCATTATAAAGTATTAAGTGATAATTCTATTATTTTGTTAATGCTTTATATTGATGATATGTTCATTGCTGCAAAGAACAAACATGATATAGTCTTTTTGAAGTTTTTGTTGAGTGTTAAATTTGAGATGAAGGATCTTGGTACTGCTAAGAAGATCCTTGGCATAGAAATCCTTAGAGATAGAAATGCAGGTAAACTTTGGGTAACTCAGAAGAGGTATATTGAAAAGGTGCTAAAGCGTTTCAATATGGAAAAAAGCTAAGCCGGTTAGCACTCCGTTAGCTGACCACTTCAAGTTATCTGAAAGGGAATGCCCTACAACACATGAGGAGGTGGAGCAGATGTCTCAAGTCCCTTATGCTAGCGCAGTTGGGAGTCTCATGTATGCTATGGTTTGTAGCAGGCCAAATTTGTCTCATACAGTCAGTGTTGTTAGCAGATACATGAGTAATCCAGGGAAGGAGCATTGTAATGCAATTAAGTGGATCTTTAGATATTTGAGCAAGACTAAATATATAGGTGTTATGTTCAGTGGCAAGGGAAGTTCCACAGAATTGGTAGGTTATGTTGATTCTGACTATGTTGGTGATTTAGACAAGAGGAGGTCTACTACATGGTATATATTTACATTGGCTGGTGGACCTATATCATTGAGGGCGATGCTTCAATTTAAAATTGCATTGCTCACAACATAGGCAGAGTGCATAACGGCAGTTGAGGCTGCCAAGGAAGGAGTCTGGTTGGTTGGATTGGCTCGTGAGTTGGGATTGGAGCAAGGAGGTATAATGTTACATTATGACAGTCAGAGTGCCATACATATTGCAAAGAATCAGGTGTTTCATGCAAGGATAAAACATATTGATGTGAGATTTCACAAGATCAAGAAGCTTGTGTCAAAAGGCAGTATTCACTTGAGAAAAATTCATACAGATCTCAATCCTACAGATATGCTTACTAAGCCAATTACTACAGAGAAGTTCGAGTCCTGTTTGGACTTAATTAATATTACTCTCATTGTAGAAGGCTCGACAGAATTCACCCCAAGGTGGAGATTGTTGGTATACGATGTCTTGAATTCCGTCACAGTTTAGCATAGAGAGTATTGGTGCAGTGCCTCAATAGGCAGGATGGCAGTCCCGCTAGCCGATTAGCTGGCCGTGGGGGTTGCAAGGAGGCCAGGAGGCCCCTTGCATAGCAGGGGGTGTAGGGGGCGCAGCCCCTGCTTTGCTCAAATTTTTTATTTGAGGGCAATTGTGTACTTTTCAGATTAGAGTTTTTCGTTATATATTTGTAGCGAATGTTTCTTTCTCTGTAATGCAAGCAATACTGAGAGGTGTGAGGGACGAGCGCTGTAACCCTATTCTCCATTGATAGTGAAGCAGAATCTCATCTCACCGGGGATGTAAGCAATCTTGTCGAACCTCGTAAATCTGTGTGCGTTGCTTGTTCTTGTTTTTCCATTATCTTCTGCATCGTTTTAGGGTTGCGTTTGTATAATTTTTACTACTACAAAGTTTCAGAGTTCAAACCCTATTTTTTCTTCTATTCATTGAATTGAAAGGTACTTCTAGGTTTGATTGAATTTGGATCTTTCTTAGATGATGAAATAATAATAATAATAATAATAATATTTAAGAGGTGAAAAATGACAGAGAGAGAATATTGAAGGAATAAGATCTGAGGATTAGGATATCAAAAGTACTCAAGAGGAGCAGCATATGTACAAGAGAAGGTGTTGGAAATGTTTCTATTAGATTCATATTTGTATGAATTAAATAAATTGATTTACATGATTTAATTATGAGTCTTGGCAATTCTTAAATTGTTCATGGGAATAGGGATAGGAATGGAGTAATGAACTCCATTCAAATGGTCGTCGCATTGTGTATATCAAGGAATATTGGAGATTTCAAGGTATACATGTGATGAATAAGATTTTACACGATTTTTGTATGTGTGTTACTATTAGTTGATTTAGAATAGAATTCTCATTAGTAGTATACAGTTGAACCCTTGACCTGAAGTTTTCTTCTTATTTGTGCGTTTACGCATTGTGAGTTTTGACATGTCAAGAATTGATTTCTCTTTTAATTATATATCAATATATTGGATTCACAATGTTTAACCATATTTGAAAGATATATCCATATATAGAATCTACTACCCTAATTGGGAGGATATTGAAGAAAGAGAATGTCTATAATTGATTGAACACAAATCCTGATTAGGTGACATTTTGATAAAAATTTTGTAAGGTTTTTAAAATTTTTTTATTTATTAATATTTATTTTCACAAATAATTTTGGAAATTTATTTCTACTAGTCCAATCAAAATTATAGAATCTCTTAAAGTAAAATTACAATATGGGGTTATGTAATATTGTACAATGGAGAGAAATTCGTAATTATCTCCTTAATTTGAATTTTTTTTGTTACATGTACTTGGTTGTATACGATTCAATAAATACAATATTGGGAATGTGGCATTAACCTGACATGTGGGATACTGGGTGGAATCCTAATGGGATGCTATCCCTTCCTAATTGGTTGGTCATTGTCCTCTCTCTCTCTCTCTCTCTCTCTCTCTCTCTATATATATATATATATATATATATGAATCTTAATAAAAGACGAGATCTCAGATCAAGATTAGAGAGATGGTAAGAAAAGGAATCTTTCTCTATACTTTGAATTTTGTACCAAAATCATACCTTAATGGAATTTTGATACACGCAATATGATTCTGAGGATGACTGTTGATTGGTTATAATATGGAAATTCATATCATAATTATGTGAAAACGGTTTTAGGGTTTATTGTTGAGGTAAGAAGCAATCAAGCTTGCAATCTCTCTCATAGATTGATTCTCTCCCTCATAACTAAATCAACTCTCCCCTCTCCCATAGTGAGTGTGTGAGATTATGCAAGGGTTTGTAAAACCCTAGATTGTGAAAAAGCGGTTATCGTTGTAATGGTTGACATTAATAGGAACATAAAGCTATTGTGGTGCGAAGACCATTCGTAGAAGAGCCAAGATCGGATGGAGGGTTTGCATATGTAAACCTAAAAGGTAACCCTAATCTCCTACTCTTTGTGTTTTAACTAAATTTTTTGAAAAGTCCCCGTCCAGTTTTTTTCCCAATAGTAAGGTATACCACTTAAAGGGTTTTATACACATAGGAAAAAAAAATGTCGTGTTTCATTTATCAAATAACTTATCGCGGTCAAATAGCTACCAAATGGCCAGTTATGTTAGTGCAAAGTTGTGAATGTGTGGTCTATATCATCACCATTATTTTCTTCATCCATCGGTGGGTAATTTTGTAGATTTTCTTCTCGAATCAGTTACTTCATGTAGAGATATAGAGTTTAAAAAAAAAATTTACTGTGTTCTTTTGCTATTAGAAAATTCATCTTTAATAGTATTAGAGTAATTTTTAAAAATTACAAAAGATAAAAATACCTTGCATATGTGATGGGCCATATGATGATGATGTCGATGAAATTATCATGTCACTCGCTAATCCTCTCACTTTTCATCGAACAATTGGTTTAATTAGAAATTCCTCCAATCAAATAAATTTACCTAGGTTATCCATTTAACCTAAACCCAAATCAGAATGATCAAACAATTTATAATCCAAATATTATTACTACTCCTTGTAAGGCTCCATTTGGTATCATTTTTGTTCTAGAAACTCCGTTTCATGTCAAAAACGGAAATTTCAGTTTGTGTCAAAACACATTTTTTAAACGATTTAAGACTGTTTGGTGAATCTGTTTATAGAACAGTTTCAGAACAAAAAAACGACAATTTTACTGTTTGGTAATGCTTGTTTCAAAAACATTTTTTTTCCTCTTTTCTTTTCTTTTAAGTCAATAATTACATAAATAACATTAAAATACTATAAGCATACAAATCCTTTGGGACAATAAAGTATTACATACCAACTAAAAAAAACATGGTTTCAAAAGGATGAATTAAATACAGAACTAATAATGCCTTGTCCAAGTTAATTATTACATAATTTCTCAAATTTTCACTTTTTGTCCAAGTCTAAAGACTTGAATGCATGGAGGATGTCTTTCATCTTATTTGTTTGGTCTTCTAATCCTTTAAGTGTCCCTTTCAGATATTCTTTCATGTACTCGTTCGAAATGGATGGTGGTGTGGATGATGTTGATGTTGAGTTTTCTGAACATAATGTATGTTGTATGGTAGAGATATGTGTTTCATCTTTCAACCATACAAACATACTACATCCACGGTTATCAGCCTATATCAAATAATAGATGTGATTAGGGTCGTTAAAATTTAACATCGAAATAAAAAAAATCTAAAATTATCTATAGGTATAGATCAATCGTAAAAATAAATTACCCCAGTTGAATTTGGGTAACATAGAAAATACTGTCCCTTATTTGGACCTTTTGTTGCAGTTTGTACTTTGCATTGATCTTTACCGCATCTACATAGATGTAGTTGGTCCACCCACATGAAAAAATTACATGAATCTTGACACTTGAAAAATTCTCTTCCAATATTTTTACCCGACTTGATTGTATATTTATCACAACTTTTCCCGTAAATTTCACAATTTGCTATTATGAGCAAGGGCATAGAAGAAGTCATCTGTAACAGTAATTTAAATATCAAAGAAGTTAATATAACATACAAATATATGACATTCATAATAATATATCAACTTGTACCACATGCATAAATGTAACATAAAACAAGTACTACATCACTTGAAACATCAATTTAGGTTTTCAGTTTTGTCAAAATAGTTATCGATTTTAGTTTTCAACTAGTTTTGGCATCCTTTGCTGTCTAGCCATTGTATTTGTAATTCTTAGCCTAGTGGCATTCATCTCTTTTGTCCTATTTCGTTGACTAGATTGTGATATAGAATGATCAACCAAATCTTCATGTGGCAGATTCAAGTCATCTTCTGCAACTTTTAAATCATCACTCATCCCCATGAATTCAGCATCAACAATATACTCTTCTTGAATATAGTTGTATAACCCACAACATGCCAATACGATTGATGCCTGAGCTTTCACTGGGAACTAGTGCATTAGCCTTAAAATTTGAAATTTGTTCTTCAATACCCCAAATGTATGTTCAATGACCTTCCGAAGTGATGAATGTCTATAATTGAACAACTCTTTTTCTATTCTTGGGGATCTTCTACGCCCTTTGTAGTCCGGTAGATGATACCTCTCACCCCTCAATGATGTCAAAAATCCAGATTGGCTAGCATACCCAGAGTCGACAACATAATACTTTCCTACAGATAAAAAATAATATATAGACATTACGTATATACTCAAATGAAAATCTAATATACTAGTATAAAGTTAATATTTGGAGGTGGATGTGAAAAACTCAATCGAGGACCACTCCTTGCCTGTTCAAGTACTCGACAATCATTTGCATTACCTTCCCATATCGTATACACATATGTGAATCGCATGTCAAATGAACATGCACACATCACATTTTGAGTTGTGATCCCCTTCCGATTCCTATATCGAGTTTGATCATCTCTTGGAACTATCGCATCGATGTGAGTACCATCTATGACGCCAATACAGTGCTATGACATATAGTGACAATTAAATGGTCACTACATATAAGAATATAAATATTTATATATATTTAATTATAAACATGTATCATATTAATAGATTTACCTTGAAAAAATGGTAGTATTTCGGGTTCTGTGCAATCTCTGTCGGTATCATACTGACGTCTGGCGGTATGATTTTTTCCTTAGCCAAGTGTTGCATTGCAATCAAGATAACATTGAATGTTTGACTAACTGTTTCTCCGGAGTGGTTGAAATGATTTTGGGTGTTCCTATTACTTGAACCCTTCCCAACAATCCACAGGAACATTTCAAGCTGTTCATCCACTCGGATGTTAGTCGTGTCTTTCAACCAATCCCTATGTCTAACATAATCACATAGGTTGAGGAAGACATGACGTTCCATCCTAAACTCTTCATAGCATCTATTGGCATGTCCATTCAATACCTCATGCATCATGACAGCAACTGAAAATACACTATCTCTCTATGGTTTCCCAAATATATACAGCTTCACTCAGTAATTCCATTCCCATGTGAATAATTATATCTTCTTCATCACTAGAAGTTTCACATAATGCATTTGACATAACTGCAATAAATTGACAACTACTTCTCAATTTAAAAAAAAAAAAATAGCTGTAAAATATAACAATCTGACATATTGGCTTGCATACCCAAAACACAAGTTCAACATTACATACATTAATAAAAAAAAAAACTTCAAAAATAAAACACAAGTAGCCATCATCGAAAGTATTGTCCTGAATCCAAAATGATCAAAAGTAGTATTCAAACACAACCATCAAAATTAATCCCAACAGTAGAATCAGACAAACAACTCCAAAGCATCTAAAAGCCAAATCCTCTTAACAGACTCTGCATAGACAAACAATTCCCTCCAACTATGATCAGCACACATAAGATTGGTGGCCTTCAAGTACATCTCCTTTGATATATCCGGTAAGGAGGATAATACTGCCTCACATGCACTCACATTGAAATCTCGAGGAAGTACTGGATGCTTTCTCAATTTTAATGGATAAATACTTCCTACACAAGTCTTTCACGTGGCTATCTCCTTTATTAACACTCTTTTTTCTTTGTCCCGTGGAAGTCTTATCAAGACTTCACTTTGTGGTGGTCTGAGTTGGAGTAGGAGTATCTTCATGGAAAGGGTCAGTCATGCCCAAATGCACCGGGGTAGCAGGAGATTCAGAGACTTACTCAATATCAACACTATTATCAGTTTCGATGTAATCCAAACCTTGAGCATCGTCAACCCCTAAGTTTCCTCTAGCATAGGTATCCCCAAATATCATGCTCAAATATGGCCAGTTGTTTAGTCCATACTTCTTGTATTTCAACCAACCTGGATTTTCCTGCATAAGCAGTCATTGAATCACTAGTATAAAGTACTACTCATTGCAATCTAATTTTGAAATAATTCAACTAGCCAGTGAGATCTATAGTATCTGTATTGCCCTATCCCATACGGACTCATTAACTACGACTAATTTTGTCAGAGTTCCACCCAAATTCAGTTGTGTCAAGCAGTCTCTTAAATTGCTGGTACTCGTATTTCAATTTGTTCATCCTGTTGCATAATTGTTCTCTCCCAACTGTACGATTTAAAGCCATCTGAGATTGCTTTGTAATGGCCTCCCATCTAGTTTTGTTAAATGAAGTACTGGATTTGTGACAATTTTTTACAATATTTCATTGCCTCAATGAAAACATTGGCCTCAAGTTCTACCACTTAACAGCAGGGATACTACTTTCAGACATAATAACTAGACATTATAGGAAAATCCCAAAGTTACCATACTAGGTTATTATACAGTCTGAATCTGAAGACATAACTTGCAATGGGACATCTTCAAGTGGTATGGAGAAAAAAAAAACCATGACCAAGAAAAAAAACCCATTGTACAAGTTATTTTTCTAGTTTAGTATAATCAGCATAATATTATATCCAAAAAAAAAATAATAATAATAACAGCAAGAAAGACTTGATTTCATGTTTAAATCCTTAGATGCAATCCTATTTATAATAGGACTGTTTGAATACTTGTCAGAATCTAAATTGAAGATAAATGGTTCTTTGAAATCTGAACTTGTCATAATATTTTTGTTTACTCATGCCCTATCAAAGGGCAAAAAAATGTTCATATTCCAGTAAGCTACATCATACTTATGACCTATGTCTTTAGTTCCCACCTTCCCCTATCAATGTATCTTTTTCCTGTTTTCATAATTGGTTGGTTGTGCTTGCAGCTACGACCACATCACTTCTGTCATCTTGGGTTTGTGCATCCACTAACAGTTATCTATCAACTGAAATATCTATGAACTCAGCAGGAATAGAGCATCAACACAAAGCATTCAAAAAGCAATAATCAAACAAACATATCACCAAAACCAGTTGGGGGTAGAACATAGAGCATCAACACATGACATTCAAACATAATTGAAAAAGCAATAATCAATCAAACAAAAAACAATTTCAGTTTTGATAATGTGTTTCTAGTGTCCCTACAGTAGTGGCGTTGGAAAAAAAATTTGAAATTTCAGACATTCAACGGTTGAGAAACAGTAGAAATATTCTGAAACAGTTGATTGTTGAGAGGGGTTTCACCAAAAGAACGGAGATGATTTCAGTACCTTGAAGATCTGAGAGGCAAGAGAGATGGAGAGCAGGGATTTCACCAAAAAGGTTACAGCCGAGTTCGCACTACCGATGTTGAGATGAGTTTAACCAAAATCGTCGGTTCCAAGGGTTTCTTCACTCTTCCAGTCCAGTTCGAACTACCAATGTCAAACGAAGGTAGTGTAGATTAGAGTTGGGGGAAAGCAGGGATCAAACACAGCCGAACTCCTTTGTTACCTGCTATGCGATTTACCTATTTGAAGCGATTAGGGGAATATTTGAAGCCTTCTTGTACCTGCTATGCGTGTGATCAAAATTTCTCCTCAAAACATTGAAGCTTGATCTTCTTCAACCCATAATATATTTCTATCTTAATGACTCGAAAACCCCTAAATCCCATTCCTGTTTAATCTGTGATTATAGGAAATGAAGAAGAAGGAGAAACAGTTAGAACAGAAGAAGAAGAGAGAAGAAGAGAAGAAGAGAAAAGACAAGAGAGGAGAAGAAGAGAGGAGAAGAAAAGAGTCACGTGAACAGAGGAGAAGAAGAGAGAAGAAGAAGAGAGGAGAAGAAAAGAGTCACGTGAACAGAGGAGAAGAAGAGAGAAGAGTACCTGCAGATAATTCCTCTTGCTCCAGCTATCGGGAACGGTAGTTTTTTTTTTAGGGATTTTGAAACGAAACATCATCGTCGGAACTCGCTTTTGGAGTTCCGAATTTTGTTCCATTTTCCCTTTTTTTTTTTTATAAATTTTGTTTCATAAAAACTGAAACAAAGCCCTGGCATACCAAATAGTTTTTTGTGTTTTTTTGTTCCAATAAAACAAAAAAATGATAGAAACATTTTTTAAGAACGATACCGAACGGACCTAAGAAATTTCTAAAATCTTACATTTTCAAACTGATGATCCGAATAAAAGCGGCTGGGCATGATTGACATGATCCACTTATCCCACTCATCCAATTTTGTTTCATTTGATATCCCTAAAATAAAAGTCAAAAAAAGTAAAAAAAATTGGCCATTGAGTCCTCATCATTTAACATTTTAACCTTTGAAGTTGTTTTCCTATAAGGAGAAAAATCTTTGCTGTTAATTATTTTTTTTCTTTTTTTTCCTGTTAGTGAATCAATACTGAGTCATTTGGCACCGGGTCAAATGGGATGGGTCCAACCAAGAACGTGGCCAGTTGACCAAGCAAGCGAGAATTTTAAAGTTCTTCTTTTGTCACCAAAAGAAGGACTCATTTTGAACCTATGCATTATTAGTACTGCATTGATTAGTTAAATGATACTTTGACTAATAAAGTAAAAGAATTTTAAGACTAACCCTTTTAATTAATTAATATTATATATATGCCCTTGAAAAGGACTGAGAGAGAGAGAGAAGCAGAATTAAATAACAAAGAGGATGATGGATCATGATGGATGAGAGATAGACAGAGGGAGAGATAGTACATCCAAAGGAAAACCTTTTACCAGGATAACAACAAAACAGGAAAGAATTAAATATAACACACGCTGACTCCTATGGTAGACGATCGTGCATATATCAAAGCGTGTGATTGGTGAGGAAACCAATCAAAATGCGATCAGAGCATATCACATGCCACGTGCTTCTTCTGATAGGATCAGATCAAGAGCAGAATAGCTGATTGGGTTTTTCCAAGCATAAACACCTTTTTTGGTATACACTTTTGTTAACTTTCCAAATCAGGGCGGATTAAATCTATAGAGACTATTATTAAAAAAATATATAGGAATTGAGTTATTTTGTCACCCACCATGAGAAAAGAGAATCTCTTCATTCATGGGATTTTGGCATTTATATTAATTTTTGAAACACTAGAAAGGTAGTTACGACATTGGTATACGAAGGGATAGGAGAGAGAAAAGCGGCCATTATGGCATTTCAGAGGTGGGATTCCTTTTACCTAGCTATACTCTCGAAAACATTTATAATAATGCAAATCCATTGATCGAGTTGAATTTTTTTTTAATGGGTATACCTTGATATTTCTTTTTATCTTACATCAAGTTTCAGTAAAAACGAAATGGTTCCAAGTGTCAAATTATTAATCTGAAAATCCAATGATAAATATAATTTTCTAAAAAAAATGGATGACTAATAATTGCATATGTAAGACAACTTGTATTGAAAATTTGTCATGTAACTATTTTACACCATTGTCTAAATATTTGTATACTTAAAATCACCTCATGACCTTTTCACATAGCAAAGTCTTTCAGGTTTAAAATAGATACCCCATAAACCAAATGTACCACCGATATATGTAATGTCCAATTAAGTAGATAGCTACGAGCTCATTTCTGGGTGTAACATGTCCAATTAATAGCTAGATAATTAATTAAGATTTCTTTTTCTTGGGTTGGGCCTTATATCTTGTATTATATAATGATCGACATTATTATTACTAGATTTGTAGTTATATTTGGGAAATAGGGTTTTGGATTCATTAAATATGCAGATGTAGAATTGTAATTGTGTGGCATTAGGGTTTGTTGGGTTCCTTATATATTTTGTTATGGAAAAAACCTAAAGAAAACAGAAGCAAAGAAAGATCATTTTGTGAGGCACAGAGTAGTGTAGAGAATTCTTCTCACTTAGTGAAAAATCTTTAGTTCTTTCAGGTGGATGTAGGCATTCGTGTCAAGCCACGTTAAATTCCTCATGTTGTGTAGAACTGTTTGTTTGGACTTTCTCGTGATTACGTATTCGTCCCCAACAAGTGGAATCAAAGCAAAGTTTGACAGATCGTTGCAGGATATATATAGAGAGATTTAAGACAAAGGAAGTGCACATGGTGAATGAAGAAGGTATATTTTCTTCACTATAGAGCACATATCTGATTTTTCACTCTCCAGCCACAAAATTGTTGGAGGAAAAAGAGAGAAATAGGAAAAGAAAGAGGTGCGTAGGAGAACTATATGACTCCAATTCTAGGAGAGGTGCAAAAGAATAAACAAAAAGAGAAGGCTGAAGAATTCATATAGTGAGAAGAGGGGGAAAAAAAAGAGGAAATTAAATCGAGATTGTGCATGCAGACCAAGAAGGTAAAGACGACTTTCTGATTTTTGTAAATAGAATGTGAGTTTGTGGGTTACCTGGGAAAAAAAAAATAACTTTGAGCCAATTTAGTACAGGTTTGGGGTTTATATGAAAATTTTGATTTTGTACATATGGTGTAGTACAAAGGCTAGATGTTCATAAAATATTTCAGCATTTCAGACGCAATGAAATGGACAGATCAAGTAAATTCCATTCCATTGGTATAGATTGTGCAGTTTCATACAAAGATCAACAATGATCAGATTCGTTGAAGTTGATGGCGGGCACTACGGGCACATATCAAGTTAATCATATGCAGTGGAGGTCTCAAACTTATCCATAAGATGCTTTAATGTCAACAATGACTTAACTCTATAGAAACATCGTTTGAAGCCAAAGTAGAGATTGTTGGGGTTGGATCTCACGTGTTACACATTATGTAATTGTTCCACATAATTATTATTAAACTTGAATTTGTAACTAGGTCTTTAATGTCAACAATGACTTAGCTTTATAGAAACATCGTTTGAAGCCAAAGTAGAGATTGTTGGGGTTGAATCTCAAGTGTTACATATTATGTAATTGTTTCACATTATTATTATTAAGCTTGAATTTGTAACTAGTTCTAATTTTAATTCATTACACATATGAAAATAAAATCAAGGGTTTTGGCTTCCCCATATACTAAATCTGTGAAAAACACAAACAAAGTGGAGGATAGTGTAAATTTCTTTTTTTAACATAATAAAAGAAAAAATCTCCAACTCACTCAGATGAATGTAGACATTTGTGCTAAACTACATTAAATTCCTCTTGTTTTATATGATTATATAATTTCTTCCCCATAATTGTACATTCATCCCTGACACATTTATGGGTCTTAATCTTTTAAACAAGACAATCAAAACAAAGTTTTGTTAAGGACCCAATTACCCAATCCCATGCATAAGTCTATAGGTGAATTTAAGCTATGATTGAATAAGTCCAAACGTGTCAATTGTTTATTGGAATGTGCCATATACACTTCTTTTCTAAAAGGGAATATGGCTATATATCCAGTGTCCACACGCTTAACCCGTGTAGGAAACTTAGAGAGAGAGAGAGAGAGAGAGAGGTGGCCCGTTGGGTTTGGGTGTAAGAATGGACGTTGCGTTGTACTGTGTAGCTTTGAAGAAAAGACAGAAGACTACTGGTCAGATCACGCCATGCTTTCTAGTCTAAACTTAATTTTTCTCTCTTTGAAAAGGTGGGAAGGAAAGAGAGGAGAGAGTGGTTGAGTTTTGTTTTTATTCCAAAAAGGTTGATTTGACGGGGTGAAGTATAAAGATGTAAAGGTATGTCAAGGAGTTAAAGGTGTGGGGTTGGAGTCTTATTAAGGTGTTGTGGGGTTGGAGTCTTAGAGAGGAAAAGGAAGAAAAATAGCCAGCCAACAACTTTCTGCATTCAGACAAAATCAATTAATGGAGCCTTTCTTGGATGTGGTAAGGGACAACTTTCTTCTTTCTCTGAATTTCCAAACAAGCCCTTTATATTCGAAACCCTTACCCCCAACCCTCATCCGTCTCTTAAGGCTTTGATCTTGATCCCACTCTTTTCATTAACTGTCTTAACTATATTCTTCAATGATTAATTAATCTTAAGAACAAGGAGTTTTGAAAAGAAAGAAAGAAAAAAAAAATGTCGAGAACAAAATAATTCAAATCCTAACAAAAGAACACATTAAATTTCTAAATATTTATTTTTTAATGGTTCAATCTTTCTCATGGATTTAGGGGATGGTATTGATATCGGTATCATTATCTCCCGCTATTGATCCAGACCTAATTTGTTCTACCCTTGATTTTTTTTTTAAAGTACAAAATTTTTCTGTTTTACACCTAAAACGATACAAGTAATCGATCAGATAGATTAAAGATCGGGAATTAGTCTCAATCAGTACCAATATGATACGATCGAAACGACCAATACGATACCAGTACTTGGAACTATGATACTTCTAGGTTTCTTTTATTTCTTAAAAATGATTGAAGCAAAAATGTCTTTTATCATCATCTCTATCTATTGAACCCCTTACCCCCAACCCTCTTCCGTCTCTTAAGACTTTGATCCCACTCTTTTCATTAACTATCTTTACTATATCCTTCAATAATTAATTAATGTTGAGCACAAAGGAGTTTTGAAAAAAATCAAAAAAATAATTAATGTTGAGAACAAAATATTTCAAATCCTAATAAAAGAACACAATAAATTTCTAAATATATATATATATATATATATTTAAATTTGGTTCAATCCTTCTAGGCTTCTTTTATTTTTTGGAAATGATTGAAACAAAAAGTCTTTTTATCATCATCTTTATCTATCTATTTATTTATTTAATTTTAGGAGTCAAAAGTCTGATTCTAGAGAGTCCATCCATGTACATCAACTTGTAAAATTTCACATAAACCAGCTAGGGTGGTGGATCAAACATGAAAATAGATTGGCAAGGTAATAAAGCATTTGAAGTAAAAGTCAATCCGCAAGAACCGGTGCTAGAGGTGGACGAATCTTGGTAGTCAAAAGTCTAACTTAATAATGAACTTCAATATGGAAAGCAAGGGAGGAAAAACCAGGCAATGTCCTACATCAATTCATAATCAAAGATCAAAACCCTTGTTGGGGAGGGTGGGAGGGGATAACTTTCAAGTATAGGTGTTAAAATTAGTCACTCATTCTTTTTTCTGGTAGAAAAAGTAGTCACTCATTCAATTAGTTATTTATGAATAGGCTTAATTGATCCTGCAATTTCGAAAGTTCGGATTGAAATTGATAAAAACAATAATAATAATAAATCTAGGGTTAGTTTGATTTTGTTTTCAGAAACAGATTTTTTTATTTTTTTATGTTTAGAAAAGAAAAAACACCTCAAAAATATTTGAATTTTTTTTTTTTTGGTTTCATTTTACTTGTTTTTTGAAATAAAAATAGAAATATAAATTTTTATGTTTATTTTTGTGTTTAAAAATAAAAATGAAGAAACAAGTCAAACTTATTTTTCTGTTTCTGAAAAACAAGTAGAAGGGACAAAAATTGTAAAATATCAGATATTTCATTCAACCTATCCTAATCCTAATCCATTGTTGAAACTTCTTGCAACTCAAAAGTGACGACTTCAACATGATTCTATGAAATGGGCATAAACCCGAAAAAAGAAATTTATATTTTAGCAAAGGGTATTAGAATAGGTCAATTACTGTTTAATTGATAATCCTTGATTGTCAGGAGCACTTAATAAATAGTGGGTTCAGTTTTGATTTTATTGGGATGGTCTTGGTCGGGTCTGTTGGTGTGGGGCTAGAAATGACACACTTACTTTAAAGTGCATTGATGATAGATGATGATGGATGATACACAATTTTCAAACCCTGAGGGTTGGGTGGGTACGTGGGGTCAAATATTGGGGTTGATATATGGGAGTAAATGAGATCACATGCATGTTAGGTATGAAATGGGCCCTCAAAACTATTTTGCACTGATCTGATCTGGTCACAAATGAAAAACTTGATTTGTCTTTGTTGGTATGGCTTCTCCTTATCCTGTCTATGTCCAGTTCCATCAGTCCAAGAAATTCTAATTTCTTTCCTACCTGGCATGGATTACATTTAAAATTTTCCTAGGAGACTTGTGTTTCATGCACTTTATGGGAGAAGCTTGATGAGATCATTAAATATTTTTATTTATTTATTTATTTTTTAAAGAAAAGTAAGATTAAATGGATCAAGACAAAAAGAAAACTATCTGTTTATGTGTATTTTCTAAACATAAGAGGGTGCAAAAAGATTGTATTGCCACTCTCATGTGATAAAGATGCCTTTGTACGATTTCTCATTATTTTGTGCAAGTGAGTAGCATTTTCTTGTTCATGGATCAAATATTACTGAGGACTGCTACATATAAATACTCACCACCCTTGAACTCTCCATAAATAAAACAACATGGCACTGCACATTTTGTTAAGAAGAGAACTAGTATTGGAAATGGATCCTCTCCAGTGTACATTGGATGGCTAGTAGCATATGCGCAAGCACCCCAATAGTTGGGTGTTTTGGGTGCACTAGCACATTGCATCTGGTTCCTTGATTGCATTCTCAATCCGTTGGATTAGGTCCAATTTATATTCTTTGATTCTCGCTCTTACTGGACTGAGTACTCAAATTATTTTTCATGATATCCGAAGTACTTTCCCTATTTTGGGCTATCTCTAGTAGTGGCCTCGACGACCCGTAGAATGGCCAAGTCTGCTTATGATTGACCCCCAACAAGAAGCGGGTGAGCAGTACGAGTGACCCCGCTTGGAGCTGGTTCTTGAGCTAGCAGGGGCAATTGTTTGGTGCTTCAGCCACATAAAATCAAAATTTAATGAGAAAAGCAAATAAGGCAGCGAAGAAGACATGATTTATGACCACCCTTCTATATAAGGTGGCCTACAATCAGCTCGATTATTGGGAGAGAGTGGTCTACGATCAATTGAGGCATCTAAAGGAGGAGTAGCTAGGTAAATACTTCCACTTGAACACCTTTGCCAGCAAAGAGTTCTCACATTCAAGAAAAAGCCACCCATTGTTTTGCAAGGAGAACATGGTTAAAACCCTAGGAAGTATGAATCCAATGCCCCCTAATCACGCTTACTTGACATAGGAAAGGTTACCAGAGCCATAGAGGAACATTGACATGGATAGAAAAGAACTGATTTAATAAGAATTTCCTTTCAAACATTTGACAATAAACATCCTTTCCAACCAGTCAATCTAGCTTAAACTCACTCAAGGATACTAGAGGCTGCCTCCTTTTAATTGGATTTACCAAGTGCTTTTAGAAAGAGATAAGCATTGGTTGATTTGGAGAAATTAATTAAATGAATAGTATTGTAATTAATTGATGTAATGTTCCTTGTTTTATTTTTAACTTAAAGATGAATATTCTATCAAAAAGAAACTTAAACATGCACAATTTTTCTGCTAAACACAAACACAAAACAAATTTTGGGAAATGTGCTTTTAAAAGGTATTTCATATCACTAGTTGCTTTAATAACCATGCATGATTATCCTTGTTTTTGTTTTATCTTCCACACCTTTTAAGACAAACATGCTCTCCATAGTCTAGTTTTAATAACAAAAGATCATTCTTTTGATGTATCTATCCTCTATTATTTGTTTGGAATTAGCTATGTTAGAGAGAGAGAGATGATGATGATGATGAAGAAGAAAAGGTGATGGTTAATTGAGCAACCAACCACTCCCAACCTCTCCCACAGTGGGTATAATAACATAGAGACCCTTGAATTAAAAAGGATTTTTTTTTTTTTTTAATCTCAAACTCAGATAGAGCTGTGGGCTGCCACCCTTTAAGTCTGCAAAAAGGTCTCTGCTGTGCTTGCTTTGCGTAATAATAATCATCATGCATGTAAGTGGGAGAAGGTGAAGACTGATATCTGGAGAGAGAGAGAGAGAGAGAGAGAGAGAGAGAGAGAGAGAGTTTTTTTTTTAATTATTATTATTTTTTGGGTTGCAAATGAAAAGGGATGTTGGGTTGGGTTTTAATTTAGCTTATCTATAAAACCTTCTTAAAGCTAGTGCTCCTCTTTTTCTAATTTCCTTTCTTTCCCTGCTCTGTTTCATCCCTTTCCTTTTCTCTCATCTTAGAAAAGCCAAACACATCCAAATTCTCCAACTTCTTCTTTGCCTTTTTCTCTTCTCTATCTATTCCTTGACCCCACCTTCTCATAATGCTTGTCTCCGCTATCATACAACTGCCACTTGTATAACCTTTCCACACCTTTTTAGTTTTTTTAATTTGCCTTCAAAGATCAGCAATCCACCTTACAAAGACTTTGTTTTAAATATATGAGAGAGAGAGAGAGAGAGAGAACCAGAGAACAGCAGGGACAGCAGAAATAGAAACCATGAACTTCCTTTTCATGTTCCATATTAGGCCAAACAGAGGCAAAAATTTGGTGGGTTTTTTGATTGTGGAGATCACTAACACAGCTAGTCAAAAGCTATGGAGCAATACTTATGAATTACCTGGTTTTAGATCAACCAACCACACTCATAATAATCAATTCCACGCGTGCTTGACTGTACACACACACACATTCATAATTTTACGCGTTTTTTTAATCACAATCAGTCAATCAATTAAGGAAGCTTTAAGTAAGTAATCAAGTATGATTAAAGTATATAATTATCACAAAAAGTGTGATTATCAAAAAGGAAACCTGAACATCAGCAGCATTAGATATGAACAATTCTATAAAGTAGAGAGATTCTTAATGTTAGAAAGCAAGGGTGCAAAAGACTTCTTAAAAAGAGCCTCCGTTTTTAATCAGAAAGCATTAAGAATCAAGGTAGAGTAGTAGTAGTAGAAGTTGTAAGTAACCTTTCAAACTCCTTTGGGATAAACTAAAACTTAAAAGGGCATTGAGAGATCTAATTAGCTTTTCTTACACTGCAAAAGCTTCTTTTTTTTTTTTTGGGAGGTGGGGTTGCCAAAAAGAACGAATGGCATGTTTCTTGAGTCTTCAAGAAAAATGACAGCAACTCTCTTTTGATGACCACTCCAACAAGGAAAAGAATGAAACTGAAAAAGGAAAATGTAAACATAATAAATTGCATAATTGAACCACTCACACAATCTACAATTACTTTAAAAATACAAAATTTAATTTCCTTCTCATCTATACATGCAATATGAGCAAAGTGGAGAGGTGGTTCTCATCTTATTGATCATTGTCCAGGTAAATAATATGAATAATTATAAATGGCAGAAGCAAAAGAAGGTAAAATATAAAATTGAGCCATTCCCCCCCCCCCCCCCTTTCCCCCGGGCTGTTGAGATTCTATTACTGTCTCAACTCACTAAGCTCTTCTGTACTAGTCTTTCCTTAACCCCTCCACCACCCCTCCATTGTTGCAATTTTCCTCTATACCAGTTGACCATATTTACATCTCTACCCACCAGCCAGAAATCGGAATTGGCCATCACAATCCCACCCCCTCCAAATCTTCACAGCCTGTTGTCAACAGCCACTGTGATCTTATCAGGCAGCCGCCATTCCTCACTATTCTGTTGTCCCTCTGAGTCCCTAACTGAGACAAGCCGAATAATGGCAGTGTCATCAGAAATTGCAGCTGAAGATAGGCCAGTTTTCATCTGATGAAAGCTCGGTACCAAAACCTTATCTGCCCAGTCCACCACTTGAGTCTGGCTGAACCAAACACCACCCACAATCTTCTCTAGTGTTTCAGTATCCACCTCAACTGACCAGCTATCCCCGACAATGGCTGCAAATCGTGAGGCTATGGTGCTGGCAATCTTGCTCCGGAGTGAGTCAAAGTCGACAGGTTTGAAAGTGATGGTTTCATCAGCGAAATTGAGTAGCTCATAAGACAATGGCGTTGTTGTTGAAGACCGCAGCTGAACTGAAGCTGTTGTTGTGGAAGGTCGCACATTCACAAGGCTTCTTCCATGTTCATGCTCAACAGTAAGGTCGCTTGAATTGCGTGACCCCTCTCTTCCATCATCTTCAGCATCAGCTGCTTCATTCAGATCAAATGATAGACCTGGCGCTGATTCTTTCCTAGGCTTTGTAACCCGATCATCATCATGCAGCCAATCAGCCCGGCGCTTGCTAGTTTTTACAGAGACTGATAATTTTAACTGCCAATCACTACCAGCCACAGATGCAAGCTTCTCTTCATCGACTGGTATACAATTTGACAAATTCTTGAGATTTTCCGGCAACCAACTAGCCGTTAAGACGAAGATTGTGTTCCCAAGGCTGACCTCACGTCCATGGGAATCTGCAAGCCGACCTCGTTCCATTGCCCGTTTAATTCCCCCATGGACAAGCATATCTGCTCGATCAATATCCTCAAGCAAAATTAGAGAGAATGGGTTCCTCCGAACAGTTTCCACTATTCGATCCAATACAGTCTTCCCACGGAAATTCTTATCCAATACCTCATCATCACTAGACTGTGAACCAATATGAATGATGACTGGATTTGAACTACATACCAGTTCCGAAAGGGCTGAAGCCATCTTCTTCTTCCCAACCCTATCTGGACCCACAAACAATAACCATGTTTCACCCCTTGCCGCACCACCACGCCGTTTATTGTTACCAGATTTGCACTGGGTTACAGTTGTTGCCACCACAGATGCTGCCTCCGTTTGCCACCCAACCTTCTCTGTTAACCCCTTAAAAAGCATCTTGAATGAATCAGCATCCAATGGGGTAATTGCTTTGTCCTTCTGCCAATCTGAGACGTTGTCTTGCTGCTGTGAAGAGATGCAGCCAGCAAAGTCCTTGATGCGCTCATTGTGGTTTTTCTCTGGTGAATTTTCAGAAATCTTTGGCCGCCCAAGAGCAAGGTCTGTTCTTACAGGGCTTCCCGGTGGAGTCACCTCCCGTTCTGAATGTTGGTTTGGTGGTTGACTTTTGTTCATTAGCAGTGTTCCTCCCAGACTTCTGGTCAGTGATAACTTCGGCTGGAAAGGTTGACGTTGGAGCAGGTTAGAATTGTACAAGGATGTCATTGAGAGGGCAGGTGGAGCAATTCTATCAGAGCCGATACTTCGATGAAAATTGGGATGAAGATGCAAACAAGTGTCATCCCATTTCTTCTGCAATTCTTGAGTTTTCTGCTTCCACATCAGTTCTTGATCCTTGGCCTGTAATACCCATGAATATAAAACAAAAGAAATTGATTGACTTAGTTAAAAACTACTTTGATATTTTGATTTAGCAACTCAGAAAACAGATATGACGCTCAATGAGCATACCTGCATCTGATCCTTGACAATATCTGGCTTCGCCATCTGCAACCATGGTGGTAATGATGACCGAGTTGCTTCCGGTTTCGCTTCAGAGGAGGATTTCTCGAACTGCTTTGCTACAAGTTTAGCTAGCTCTTGCTCATAATTCTCCATACATTGTGGACAACAGCTCATCCTTTGGGCTGGATCGATGTTTTCAGACGGGCGTCTTGCAAGAGCAGGTGGTGCAGGAGGGAAGCTCTTCAGTGGCGCGAGAGACTCAACTGAGCTGCTCAAAATCCCATTGCTTCCAAACCTGAAAATGCCAAAAATGTCACAGAATTTAAATATTGTGGCTTTCCAGCCCACATTAAGCACTGAGTTTATAGTCAACGTAACAGGATTAGTTCCATATCCAGGGAGGGGAAAGTTTTACAAGAGAATTGGTGGAATTGACCCATAAGCAAGAAGTGCATCAACATGGAAATTTAATAACAATCCCATGAAGCTGTCAATCTTGGAAGTGCACATCTAACAAGAATCAACTCAATATCAGGATGCAAGTTTCCACAATCCATAATTACTGTGTATAAGATGAGAACATCAATATCAAAGAAAATGAAATGGAACTAATTTAATCTTTTCTCAGAAGAGTTGCTAAGAAAATGATGCTCTAAACAACAACAGTACTAAAATTGAAACTCTGTGATTCCATAATTACTGAATTGAGGAATGTGAATGCACCTTGGAAACAAGCCTGGATGTGGGTTTCTCGCTGTAATTGGAACTGCCTGCAGATCCCAATCATTCTCCATTGAAGGATGATAAACCTGGCACCTCAGGTAGGTCTCGCAAGTCGCCGTTCCGATTAACCACAACCGCCCAGCACAGCCCTCATTGAATCTAGCCAATAGCTTAGCCATTTCTGCAACTGCAATCCTCCCTGTTTCCGACACAATCTGCTGCTGTATCTGCGCAGGACCAGGAGAGCCAAAACCAGTCGGCTGCTCCACAAGCCATTTCAGGTCACCCAAATCAAGAATCACACCACCTGCGTCGCTGCTGCTACAGCTATTGATTTTGGTCTCCACCAAGACCTCCAACTCTTTAAGCTTCATAGAGATCTGGGTCCTATCCAAAGGAAAATCCTTATCCAACGAGATCAACTGAACATTCCTGAGAGGCCCATCACCGACCTCTCTTCTCTCAATCCTCTGCAAAAGTTCCCTCACCACAGATTCAAGCTCAGATTCACCTACGAAAACCGGGTTCCTCTTCTTAGCCCTCAATAGAATATCGAAAGCTTTCTTCACCTCTTCGGTTCTCTGCTGTCCAGATTGAGGAGAACTCCCTTGCTGCTGCTGCTGCAACCTGGGATTCAGATACAGATTCCTATTCGCCGTCTGTGCGGGGCGGAACCCCAATCCGCCACCAATTGTGGATGAATTAATGGAGCTTGAAGCATTAAGAGACTGTTCTATGGTGGCTTTGACAGCAGGGCTCGAGAAGCTAGCCTCTCTCATGACTCGGCTCACGCTTGGATCATCTAGGATCGAAACAATGAGCTGTTCAAGCTCCACCTTCACCGCTAAAAGGGGTTGTTGCTGCTGCTCTGGGCAGCCTCTACGTTGATGGGCTTGAGCTCGCTTGAGAGCAGCCATGAGAGCATTGGAGATTGGGGGGTCAATACCAGGGGAGAGGTTTTGGGCTGAAGGGAGACGCTCGAGGGCGACACTGAAGCAGAGCTCGAGTGCTCTGCATTGGAGAGGGTGAGAAGAGTTTGGGTGAGATCGAATACAGGCTTGTCGAAGGTACCCAGATGGAGAGGCCAAAAGGGTTGCAGCGACATGGAGCGGTGTGGTTTGGCCGTGATTCCGACGAGCTGCTTCGGCGATTGAGTGATTCAGAACAGTCGCCGCCTCGGGGGTTAATGTCTGCTGGATTGTACTCAAACCAGCTCTCATGATGGTTTCTGCTGCTTCAACTTCTACGAAAAATTTCTCAGAAACCAACAGAATAAGGCACAGAACAATCTTTGAAACAAAATCAAAAGAAACCCTCTAAAATTCAGGTGTCTCTACCACCATCCGTAGTTAAAATCCTTCAATTCCAGTAAGAGCTTTAGAGACATCTCATTCACAAAACACAAACTGGGTCAGCTCTTGTTCTTCCTTTTAACAGTATCTCTCTCTTTCTCTTTCTCTCTCTCTCTCTGTCTCACCTCCTTCGAACCCACGACAAGTGGGCTTTGAAGTAGGACTTTGGGCAGGTGTGAATGGCTCCCAATGGACAAATTCGCACTTTCATGGAAAATTCATCCCTCTTGACATAAAAATCATCGGATCTCTCTCTCTCTCTCTCTCACTGCTTAGACACTACACCCACACAGAGACAGGAAAGCAGAGTGAATTCAAATCGCGAAAGGGAACCATGAGATCCCCTCATTCACATAAACCCTCTCATCGTCTCTCTCTCTCTCTCCCCCTCGTCTTTTCTCTTCTTCCCACATTCTCAACCTAAAGAAAAAGATCAAACTTCGTCTCTTTCTCCTTTCATTATAACAAAACTACAAAAACCATAACAGTATTAAATCCCCCAAAAAACTACCGTTTCAAAGTCCCTGATTTTACACAAATATCCTAACTGAAAACCCAAATTGCAGTCCCCAGAGACAAACCTGATGACACAGAGGGTTTCTGTGAAATTAGAATTATTACTTTTGGGGTTTTCACTTTTCATTTTAAAAAAACTCTCTCTCTCTCTTATTACTTTTTGGGTTTTCACTTTTAATTCTAGAAATTCTCTCTCTCGCTCTCTCTCTCTCTCTCTCTCTCTCTCTCTCTGTGGTTGCGAGGATTTCTGGGTGAAGCCACCTGCCCTCCTTTTCGTTGCACTCTTCTTTGCTTTCAACTTTTATAGAGAGAGAGAGAGAGGTAAGACTTATGGATTGACTATCTCTGACAGAGCTCATGTGTGACGATTTTTTATGATGGTTGGATTGGAATGATCTAAACTGGTCAGGACAGTTCGTTATGATCCAATGGTAATGGAAAGTGATCTTACGGGAGCACAATTTTTTATTGTTTGCCATTAGCGTTTCAATGTTTGCTTTTTAAGGTGCGACCGTAAAGCATGGATGTGTGTGAACTCTTCTTCTCCTCTTACCATAAAGAAAGAAAGTAAGAACCGTGCTAACCATAAAAGAAAAAAAAGGGAGAAAAAAAGAAAGAAAAATTGCGTCACCAAAACAGGAAAATAAAGAAAGCAAGGAAAGGAGAAATTGTTTCATGTAAGTGGACCAGAGTAAAGTACAAAAGTCCATGGACCAAGATAACGGGTATTGGGTATTGGATATTGGCCGGGTCGGAATCAGGATCGGATCGGATCAGTCTTTTTAAGACTTTGCCTTAAAAGAACCCATTTCTGAATGTGTTTTGGAAAAAAAAAAAAAAAACCCTTCAAGCCATGCCATGAACCCCCCCCCACCCATCCAGAGCAACCATAATAGAATATTTAGTAATGGTCATTGATCAAAACATTGAGGCACTAGATTAATCATGACTAGAAAAATGTTATATCATATAGAGTAAATTACACTGACCTCCCCTGACAAGTTCATGGCACCTTCAAGCTGGAAAAGTATTTACAATACCTACAATATCACCTATTGTCCGCAACTTAAAACATGAAGTGATCATATTAACCCGATTCTTAATCAATACTGTATCGGTGAATCAATACAGACAAAGGTTAATTTAGTAAAAAAAAAAAATTTGGTTTTTAAATTAAAAATAGGGATATTTATGACCAATCAAGGCAGATCCGGATTGGTATCAGATTGGATTGAATAATCCAGAAGTTCAACGTGGTTCAGAATAGATTCTCTATGTGTAGGTCATTTCTTTGAATCAAGTTGTAGGTTAGTCTTTGAATTGAATTGCTAGTCGTTCACCCGTCGTTCTTCCTGAAGAGAGCAACAAGGTGAAGAGAACAACAAAGCATTTTACAAATTAAGGGAAGTAATGGGAAGGAGAGTAGGTTTGTAAGTTTACCACTTTCGAGGGTAATTTGGCCACTTTGAAAGTTACTTTTTCAACTTGAAGATGTCGTGAACTTGAAAAAGTCTCCAGGAGAGTAGGGGAGGTCAATGTAATTTACTATATATACATATATATATATATATATATGATATAGAGTAATGTGTCATAGAAAAAATGTCTTCTAAATTATCAATTGTTGGGCCTAACATGTCCAATAGTTGCATACACTATAACTCTCCCCAGACTCCGCAATGGTGAGAGCCTCGTGCACTAGGTATGCCCTTTTATCAACTATTGGGCCTAAGTGGAACTAATCAATTTTCATGCTTTAGATGTAAACATTGTGTGACTATTAGCTCCTTAACTTGAAATTAAATCCCATCTTTGAAGTTCAATATTAGTTTTAGTTTTAAAAATCGTTAAGAGAGGAAAATTGACCGAAACTGATCGTGATTGAAATCGGAAATTTTTGATAAAATTCAATACTTGTGTTGCCAATTTTTTCTCATTTTTTATAGATGAAAAAAAAAATTGATCAATTGTCAAATCATCAAAGGACTATTATCACTTTCCTTCTTCATAATTTCTTTCCAAAAAAAAAAAAAAATCAAAACGAGAAAAGTTTAGGGAAGAGAAAATCCTACCTTCTTGAAGATCGCTTTCCACTCGAATCTCAGCTTCAAAGTCTCCCCAAAACCTTTGATTTTGTTTTTTTTTTTCTCAAACCCTAGCCCCTTTTGATGGCAAGAAGGAAGGAGAAAAACCCACATTTATATCCCATCCTTCAATAAATCCTACCTTCTTGATGATCACTTTCCACTCCAAGTTTTGGCCTTTGCTCCTCTTTGTTCCTACTCGAATTTCAGCTTCAAAGTCTCCCCAAAACCTTTGATTTTGTTTCTTTTCTCTCAAACCCGAACCTCTTTCGAAGGCAAGAATAAGGAAGGAGGAAAACCCACATTTATTTCCCATTCTTCAATAAATTCCCTCTTCCTCCTTTATATGACAAAAAATAAAACCAAATGGTCTTATCTTGGTTGAACCACTTGATGCCACAACATAGTTCAAGATCTCATTTTTTCATTTTAGCAAGACGAAACTAGAGGCAATGTGAGAAATGTGGAAGATCTCGATCGAGATCTCTCCACTTAACTCGGTTTCGACCAGGTTTCGGTCCAAACGTGGTCCAACCAAGTCATATAAAGCCCATGTTTTGATCCAAAACGAGAGAGTCTCGCTGGTTTAGCGTGGATCTCGCTGGTTTCGCCTCTTGCTCTATTTTTTTAGGGAAAAAACACCATAAAACTATGGATTTGGTGTTTCTTCTTAGAGATCTTCCTTGTTACAGTCATTGAAGCAAAGATCTTTAATCTTAGTGGTGACTTTTCTTCTCAAGAATCCTTTAAGGTAAAAATTTCTTCCTAAACCTATATTTCTCATAGAAACATCATCAAATCTTGTTTCTTGCCATTGATTTTTTTATATGTGATACCACTAAGTGTTATCTATAGATTTTCATTAAAGAAAATATATTTTTCTATTTTTAAATTATTATTTTTCCATTTAGATAAATATTTTTCTTGTAAAAATAAAATTGAAAAAATATGATTTATATATGATGTTTGGTACTCAATTTTTTATATATTGCTCACCAAAGGATGATCTCCAGCCTCATGGTGCCACTTTGTTTTTCTTTTTTTAGTCAATAAATTAATTAATATATTTTCTAAAATATATAATATATATTAAATAATTACAAAAAATTTAAAAAATATGAAAAAAATTCTATTTTGTATTGAAAATAAATTTAATATAGTGTAAAAATTGTTAGTGTATTTTGAAATGAAAATGGTGTTTAATTTCACTCTACTATACTTTATTATTAACTATGATATTATTATTAATAAAAATAATTTTTAATTAAGAAAAAATTATAAAAAGTAGGGATTAATATGTAATAGCTATATGATATTAAATAGATCTTAATGCGTGCATTCTTTAATATAAGATGTTGAGTAGTTACTAATTCAAACATTCTTTTCTGTAATAATGTTGAAATTAGGGCACAACGTCTAATGCTAGAGGTGGAGATATTGCATGGTTACATGGAGATCCAATGTCATATGACAAAAAAAAAAAAAAAAAAAAAGGTGTAGGTACTATAAGCAAATGATAAATTCTGGAGGTGCCATTAGTTTGAAGCAACATTTGGCTGGGGGGTACAAGGATATTGCCAAATACCCCCAAGTTTCATATAACGTGCAAAAGCAAGTGTAGTGGAACATATAAGGTGGAAGGTTAAAGAGGGTAAAGAAACAAAAGTTGGGTGAAGAATTTGATGAGGCAGTCTTAGAGATCCACCTAATGACAGTGGATGTTGACTCTGATGGCTCTGATTCTGATAGTGATTATAGGCAAGACCAAGGTATGACAAGGGCAGAGTGGAAAGAATAACAACAAATTAAGGTAGCGAGTAGGATCTCTCATCAAGTGGAAAATGTTAGACAGGTAGAGATGAAAAGAGGAGCAGGTGACTCTGGTTCTAGAGCAGCTACATTAGATGTGCCTCCAACAGAGGAAAGAAGGAATAAGAAGCAAAGAAATGTGAATGTGCCTTTCAGAAGAACTAAGAGTGTGAAGGCTGCTATACCCCCATCACCATCCCCAAGACGACATGCTGATCCTGATGAGGTCCTGAGGCAAGATCCTCTGATAGATAGACAGTAGGATACAAGACAAAGAAACATGAAGTTAGTATGGAGTACATAGAAACAACTAAGGGTGTTAATCTATTAGGTTTCGGTTTAAATGGTGTGGATTGTTTCAGTTCACATTTATTTGACTAAAACCATAACCGCACCATTTACTAAATGGTTCTACTTTCTGAAATTATGACCATTTAATAAACGGTTTCGGTTTTCACGGTTTCTAAACGGTGTTGGTTTCACGATTTTAAATGGTTTCAGTTTCTGTTTTGATTTCGGTTTATTCCATACGATTTGTGAAACGGTTCACAATCGGTTTGTTATAACTTGCAACCATCTCTAAACTGAAGATCATAAGTTTATCCAAAAATAATTGGAAATCACAAATAAGAGATTCTATATTGATAATGGTATGTCTTAATTTGATAATCTAGTGCTATTTCTTTGCATGGCTATTCTCAAACATATAGAACTAATATACAACACCCAAATCCAACCTTCTACGTTATAAAATATTAAAATGGCAGGTGGCTTAGCCAAAACACCCCATCTGTGATAACATAAAAACATAGTAACATATATGGATTACAAGTTCATGATCTAAAGCCTAAACTTGAACTAAATTACAATAAATCATACCAAAGCAGGATGGACACTTAATTTAATTGTTAATTGTTATACGGATTACTGTCCCTACTTTATTTAATTGTTATACAGATTAATCGGATTGGTTTAAACGGTTTTAATTCAGTTTGAAACCAACGGATTTCACAGTTAAAATCAACCAGACCCGTTTAGCTAATCGGCCTGAAACTTGAAACCATAACTGTACCATTTACTAAACGGTTTTTCGATTTCAGTGTAAATGGATCAGTTCGGTTTCGGTTACAAATTCACATCCTTAGAAGCAACAACTTGGGAATGCAAAATGGATCCACCTTTTTTGAACATTATTTGCAGTTCACTGCATTGACTTAATGCTTAAACACATGAGGAAGAAGTCTTTGGTATCAGGTGTGGTGGAACGAAAAAGACAAGTGACATCATTTGTTTACAATCATGGATATTTTCTATCTTTGTCGAGGGAAAAATGCAATAGAGATTTGGTTATGGCCAAGCATTACTTGATTTGCAATTAGTCCAATGACTACCCTAGGGGTGTCAATATCTAAACCGGACCGGTTAAACCGGATCGGACCGAACCGATTAAGCCCGATCCAAACCGAACCGGTGGCTTATCGGGCCGATTTCGGTTTGTATTTAAAATTGAATCCGGTCTCGGTTCGGTTCGGGTTAGACCATTGGGCCACCGGAAACACCGGAAATGTGCACCGAAACCAGAACCGATCCAAACCGGCCCGATATAAAACCGGACTTAAAAGTTAAAACTCATTAATCTAACTGGGCCAACTCTCAAGTGGGAGAAGCCCAAGGCCCCAAGTGTCCAACTGGACCAACAGTAGCCCAAGTGCCCAAGCCCAACATTTATCAACTATTCAAGTTCAACCTGTCAAAACCCAAGTGCCCAAGCCCAAGTGCCCAAGCGCCCAAGCCCAAGTGCCCAAGCTAATGGTCCATACCGGTTTAAAAAACCGATCCAAACCGAAATGAACCTGATAAATCCAAACCGGTACAACCCGAACCCAAACCGCACCGAAGCCGACACCGGACCGAAACCGATAATTCCTTAATGGGGCGGTTTCGGTTAGTTCCAAAGTCACACCGAAACCGGTGGAACCGGACCGAAACCGCACCAACCCGGACCGTTGACACCCCTAGACTACCCAATTAAATAACAATCCTATAAAATTAAACTACATATAATTTTTTTATCATCATGATGAAGTGATTGAAATATGTTTCCCTCATTCTTTTCAAATTCAATTATTTATTTATTTATTTATTTTTACATTTCTTGACAACCAAACATGACTTAAAGATGATTTTATATTATCAAAAAGAAAAAAAAAAACCCTAAAGATCCCATATAACTGGTCATTGGTGAAGGTCTAAGCTTTCTCTGTGTGGACCCTAATCCTACTCATTAATCATTATCTTCAACCAAATGAACACTTTCTACACGCAACATCTGCCTGGATCAGAAATAGCCACTCTCTATACGGATCACATCTTTCTTTTTCTCTCTTTATCTCTCTCAAATTTTTTATATTTTTTAAAGATCTGTGAACCCCAAAAAAGAATTTTAATTTCTTCTCTCAGCTTTTTCACTACTTTTTAAGACTTTATAAAAGTCGGCAAAGTCCCAAAGAAATCATCATACTCCCTTTCGATAACGCACGCTCTCTCTATCTCTATATCCTTTTCAACCGCGTCTTATTACTTTTTGACACGTGTCTCACATGCAAAAAACCTTTTGTTATCGTTGGATCCCACAATAGAAAGATCAAACGGTCAATAATCCAGTTGTCAGTTACTGGGTCCCACAGTATCTTTTTTTATTTGGCAGACGACGCGTGCAGCCTAGTTCTTTCTTTTTCCTACGACCGAGAAATTAAAAAAAAAAAAAAAAGTCATATGGACTATGGACAACTTTTTGAATTAATTGCCTTTTGTTTTCTTGCTTCTGTGTAGAATGAAATTTACGGATACATCCCTATATTTTTATATAATTACCGGTTTAAAAGCCCTTCTGAAATGGACCTCTCTGTCAATACGTGGCAGGTTCACCTCGCTTTTGAAAAGCGAAGCTTCGAATTTTTATGGTTTCTAACTTTCTATGCGGAGGGATATTCGTGAGCGATTAGATGAAAGTGCAAAACCGACCAGTTTCCATTTTTTGCCATTCTTTATTTTTTATTTTTTGGGGGAAGACTTTTCCTTTTCTTTTTCCTTTCTTTCTATTGTTGTTATTTTCCTCCTTCGCAATTATAACCCTGTACTTTAATCAAATATGGCATATTTGTCCTCCTTAAAAAGTTAATGGGTTAAAGAGCACAATCTCTTGGTGTATCCTATGCCCATACATATGGAAAAATAGAGTTAGGACATGGATGTCTTTTCATAGCTTGATTTTAGTTCCTCATGTGTGTGGACTTAGGGTATATTAAGAGGAAGCGTTTTTTCCCCCAAGAGTTAAAGTAAGACATGGATAGATTTTGTTTGTTGAGAGCTTAGCAACAGTGTTGTGTGTGTGTATATATATATATATATATATATTAACTCATCCCATCATAGTTTTAAGAATTGAATTAGTCGGATCGGTATTGGTTGAGATTGATCTTGAATCTTGATCGTTTTGATATTGATCCACCTGAATGATCTAAGTTTTTTTTCTTTCTTAATAGGGGTGAATTCATTTGATTCCAAACAATTCAATGTCAATTTGAATCGATATTGTTTGAGACCGATCCTATGATTAATAATGAGTTTTAAAACCTTGCATCAGGTTCTTAACAATCTATGATAGAATACGTGAATCCCTGAAAGTGATTTTAGACTTATTACTTGTGCCTTTTTTTTTTGTAAACTCTCTACTTATGTTCGCTTGTCGAGAAATTTTGCATTAAATATACCCTACTTTCCATGTAAAATATGCATAAAATAATGTAAAATAAAATTTTTAAAAAGATCAAAAATTTTATTAACATGATATACATGTAGAAACCTAACTATCATATTGATTTAATTTCAAAACGACTCAAGAAATTTACATAAAATGACATATACAACACAAAAAAGAAAAATTCATAATTCGTAACCCTAAAAATAAAAAGGAAATAAATAAAAATTAATAAAGGAATTTGAAAGAAAAAAATATATAATGGTCTAAAATAACTAATAACATAAAATCCTCCCATGAAACAAACTCTTAATTGTTTAAAATAAATGGCTAATTGCTGTTGCCCAACTTGGTATTCAACAGTGTTTATGCAATAATTGAAGATATATTAAAACCAAATAAGATGAAGTAAAATAGATATGAAAGTATGTCATAGATATTTAAAATAATATATTGTGGGGTACCTAAGGGCGTGCACAAATCATGCTAGAGGGTTAGAATGTTGCCACAATGTGCAAGGCAAGCTACCATTTTATAGTTACAACGTCTTTTTTCTCTATTTTTGGGATCCTTTAGGACGTGCTAAAAAGTATTATTATTATTATTATTATCAAATATTTTTTTGTAGAAGTATAGTCTTATTTATAACTGAGGAGACACTCCCATCGTCATTTGGACACCAAACTCGTCCAAATACAATGAATATTAGACCGTTTATGACTAAAATGAGACCAGGCATTTCAAATGAGGGTTGAGGTGTCTGTCTCATTCCAATCAAAGTTTCTCTAAATAAAAAGGAAAAAAAAATCTTGAAAGCTAAACGCTAATAATATATTGCAGTACAAATTTCATACCCAAAGAGAAAGTAAAAAATACAAATTCAAACAAATAAATTTGAACTCAATCAGATCTCTGAAAGTCAAAAAATGGCTAAAAATATTGTGAAGAACAAGGACCCTAGGTTAGCTCAGAGTGAAAATTCGTTGACTCCAGAAGGGACTAAATGTTCTACATTTCACATCGTTATGGCCTTGTTAGACGTCAACCTGGGTCGAGTTGAGTTTGAGTTTATCAGGTCAAACAAAATTAAATCACTATAAAATATTAAAAGTTTATAATTTTCAAAATATTAAGACTCAATTGAGTGATTCAAAATGCTCTGGAAAGATTGTTCCAAGTATTATTTAGTGATGTACAAGAAATACCGCATTAGACAAATTTTTTTTTTAAAATCTTTTTAAAGTGGATCCCACATGGGCTAAAATATTTATAAAATAATGAGAAAATAATTTTTTTTTCAAACCATTTTAATACAATAATTTTAATAATAATAATCACTTAATCTCAAAATTTGGACCCATTTTTAGGTTGTTTTACATTTCTTACCATTTTGAAATAGTTTAAGACATTCGCTAAGAGTTACATGAGATCTTCAAGATTATAAATTAGACCTTAACACTATATAAGGGCATCTGTTCATCATTGCTATACACTCTTCCAAGGTCACAAAATGAATTGTCCACCCCAATAGTTGAAACCTTGTCCATGTTACCTTATGACTATTTAGCCAACATTTAAAGAGTGGTCTATGATCAACTCAGCCGTTGTTTATTTAATAAGAGGTGGTATTCACACAAGGATAAGGATTTCACAACTAAAATGAATTTCTTAGTATTAAAATTTAGATGAACCATCAAGCCATCAAACAGTTAAAACAAAATCTTTCATTTCAACCTTTTTTTTTTTTCAAATAATTTAAAAAGAATGAAAGGTTGCACATATAATAAGGTCTTTTGGGCATTAAGGAATTTCCTAAGGAACCTCCTTGCTTTTGTCTTTAGCATACCCACATCTTAAGCATGATACCATAATAATTCATTTCCACTTTAAAAAAGCTCAAGTGACCTCATCCCTCCCAACCTCTCCTCCCACTTTTATAGATCTTTAGATTTCTTTCCCTCATTTTACTCTCTCTCTCTCTCTCTCTCTCAAAAAGATTGTTTGATGCAACATCATCTACAAATGTCACATAAATCACATTTAGTTGGTTCCTTCTCCATGGAAAAGTTCGACCCTTGTACCTTTTTACCATCTCTCCAATTATTATTATGTAGTGAAGAACCATGATTCAATATATATCCTTCATTTTTCAGGCAAGCATTCCTCTATCAACCAATATTGGCCCCAGTTGTAAGGATCTCTCTCTCCTCTCTCTCCTTTCTCATATGGTCTTATCTCATTGTTGGTCTTGGAAGACCCCTCCTCCCACACCTTTCCAGTTCAAAGCTTTGAGAGGTTGATAGAAAGGCTTCCTTAGTGGCTAATTGATGGAAAATCATGAGACATAGGGGTCCATGACCTTTTTCACGAGTGTAAGCCACCCACCTAGTATGTATATAATGCTAATGTCATCAAGGTCAAACTTTAAGCAACATGTAACACTTTCCCACGTCTAAGAGAAGGAAACATCATCTCTCACAAAACCCCCCCCCTCCCTACTCTTTCTTTCTAGCTTGTTTTCTCTACCCCACCCTTATTTCACAAAAGAGAAGAAAAAGGTTTTTGGTAGCTTCTTGCACTCAAAGGAAGTAGACTTTTAAGCCCTTCCTTTCCCACCCCCCCCAAAACACTTTTTAGTTTAGAATAAAGAAAGTGATTTTGCTTTTGGAGAAGATGAATTAGTCTTTAGAAGCACCAATCAAGCAAAGATAACCATTGCTTTCCTTTTACGACGGAATAGAAGCCAAAAAAAAAAAAAAATATTAACAAAATTTTAGTTCGACAAGTGGATCCTTTCATTAGAAGGTGATTTATTAACATCTGATTGGAATCTAATTATCGGCTAATAACTCATCTTATATTGAAATGAATATTATTTGATATCGATAGATTGGACGACAAAATATTACATTTTTTTGTAAAGATAATAAGACTGAAACTTAACATGTGAACTGAAGACTTTAAGGCCTATTGATTCATAAAGTTTTAGCCCCACACCTTTTTTTTTTTCGGTTTAACTGTGATTCACCACCCACCAAAAATGCTCCTAAAAAGCATAGATCCATAGATCCAACCAAAACATTTGAGAGATGCTCTCAAAAAGGGATTTTTTTAAGGACAGAAGAAAATGGCATCTTTTTTTCTGTAGCTTTTTAGACTTTGGGAATCCTTAAAACTTGCCAACAATAGAAAATCCACATAGAAGAGGCAAAAGCAAAGCTTCTTTCCGACTAAAAAGTGAACAGATCTTTCTTTCAAGCGCTAATACAAACATTTGTGGACATACCTAATGCCAAAACTTTACACACATGCATTCAACTTTCTAAGAGAGAAAAAGTATAAAGGTTCAGCCTAAGAATGACTTAACCCCTTTGACTGTTTATAATAACAGAAAAACTCTACCTCAGACAAAACAAAATAGCATTATAAGTGTAAACTTTTGAGAAAGGGAGAGAGGAAAACATAATTTAAAGCTTTCCTAACATGCTTTTGAAGCACAGAGAGAGAGAGAGAGAGAGAGAGAGAGAGAGAGAGAGAGAGAGAGAGAGAGAGAGAAGAAAACACAATGTTAAGGTTTCTTAACATGCTTTTAAAAGCTAAGACAGATCTCTTAAGATCTTTTATGTCAAGTTGAACTAAATAAAATTGGCTTTTGAGTAGTTCACTTGGCCAATGTTTTAGCTCTAAATCATTTATCTTTTTATTTACTTTTTTTTTTTTTTTTTTTGACTTGGCTCTAAAGATAGCTGTGGGAACATAAGTTCATTAGCACGTAGATCAAGAATTTATATTAGGATTGATTTTTTTTTTTTTTGGGTAACGATAATTTCATTCAATTCAAACTAAGAAATACATAACATATGGGGGCATGAAAAACACATGGCTTGGATACAAAATATCGAAAACTAAGCAATGGAATATGACCAAACTGCTTAACATGCCAAAGACAGAGTGGTCTTCCAGAGTAGGGTATGGTCAAAACCAAAAGATTCCCTAACAAGCTTGTTAAATTGTGCTATCGTTGAATGCAAAAATATTCCCCTTTTAAATTATTTACCTAAAGAAATATTTGTCTAACCCATGTTTGTAATTGTATGTATTAACCACATCATGTATTGTGCTCGAAATGAAGTCATCTAACGAAGGTATTCTCTGTCACGCCAATATCGTCGGGGAGATCCGTGCACAATATACTAAGTGCTTTGGGATCAGATGATAGCCGCTTCCTGTACAAGAATGCTTAAGATACGATCTTATAGTGAGGATGTTCATTATTGTGCCAGCACCCTCGCTCGGGGATGTTTGTGCACTTTATGGCTTTCTAAGATCTGTCGATAATACTTTTTGCATTACACTTTTGCACCCACTCACGGCACGGTTCCATCCACTATCGTGGCTAGTTGTTTAACCTCGTGTGTAGTCATGAGTAATGGGCAATGACGCTACACCTCTTGACACAGTTCCTCCAGGTATATCAAATGATCACATACTTGAGTATACAAATCCCGCTGAGGATAGCTGGTTCTGTCCTATTGCATCCATCGCATCCCCGCATAATGTAGGAAATAGATGGAAACCCCCTAGGGACACCACATACTAACTAGTTAATTTTTTTTTGAGGTCTAGATTGGAGTTTTCCTATAATGTATTTGGTCAATGGGGAAATGCTCTCTCAAGTGGCGTTCGGTTAAAGGTTCCTTTTTGACACTAAGAATGTCATCTTGATGGTCCAGTACATATAACTCTGGGGTGATTCCCACTAAGTTGTGTGGGATACCGAATCGTCAATGAGATATGTTCTATAAGAATATGGAAGAAAGGATCATCAACTGGGGTAAATCATGGAGATTAGGACCCAATGGTGTGCAATACTTTATAGGAATACTCTTCATTGGGATCATTTTGATTGTTTATGGTGTCATGATATGGGTTTAACCAAGGACTCAAATTGTGGTTATATAAACACTTATCATTGAACGAACTAACCTTGTATGAGCCACTTGTTTAAAAAAATGCGAAAAACAAAAAATATCTCTAAAATCAAATCATCTTTGTGGGATAGGCACAACTCCACATCTAAAATATTTCCCACCATCTGTGTGAATCGTCAGGGTAACCGGTTGACTCGCCTAAGTCTAACATCATCCCTTTCGGACAACCTCTCTTTAGACATCCAAGATTTGCTCAGAATGAAACCGATTCCAAGAGACCTAACAACAGCGATGTACCAAAAGTGGTTTGGGTCCACTCAATAAAAGCAATGCAAACCGAAATGGTTGAACTTAAGCAAAATATGGCCCAGATATTACAAATGATTCGGAACCAACCCAAGATCGACTAGATCCCTACTGCAGTGAGCATGTGACCCATAATCCACTAAGGATAGACTTAGTCCCGACCATAGTAGAATAAGAGCAGACTAGGCTCACCACCCCTAGAGGAGCTTCTACCCTTCCAAGGGTCCTCTTGGGTTTGTGATCGATGAGGAAGAAGAATATTTCTCCACGTATGTTCAATATGAACTTCTGGAGATGGAAAGAGAAAATAAATTGAGGAAGCATTTGGAGAAGCTAAAGAATATGATATGGATTGGCAAGAATCAAGAAGCACAAACCATAGATCCTAGCGAGATTAGTTTTTTCTCTGAAGTAAGGATTACCGAGAAGTTCAAGTGGCAGACCGATAGAATTGATGGGTCAGGGGACCCCAAGGCTCACTAAAAGTCTTTATAAGCATTGCCAAATCATGGTAGCTCACAGATGAGCAAATGGGTCAGGCCATCATGTTAACTCTATGAGGACCAACTTTTAAGATGGCTCACGCAATTAGAGCCGACACAGACTCAAAACTGAGCAGTAGTTGTATGAGCCTTTACCAACCAGTACTCCTATAATAGAGAGGTCAATGTGGGTCCATAACATTTCTGAAGAGACTGTGAGACAAAGCTGCAAAAATGGCAGATCGCCCATTCGAGGCAGAACAGGTTGAGATGTTGACTGAAAATCTCTCCAGGCCATATTATGAAGTCCTTTATTATCAGCATTTACAAACTTTTGACGCATTGATAGCCACAAGCACTCGCGTTGAGAACAAGCTACTAAGGGATGCCCAATACCAAGGGGTCCCCTAAGATTTTGGAAAGAATGTGAGGGTTGGGCGAAGCAAAGGTCCTGAAGTAAATGTGGTAAATATGGTTCAACTATCAATGGAACCAGCAATAACCTCCACCCCACAGCCGTTTGTGATACAACAAATTCTCCAGTCCAAAGGACCCCCTACCTGAAGAAGTAGTTCATAGATTTGTGAATGTCGTTGGCCACAGTGTACGAAAAATTAAAAATGCAAAGCCTTATAGATACAATTGCTCCCAGGGTCATCAATAACCCCCATCATGTTAGTATAAGGATCACGACTTGTGCCTACCATAATCGGAAGGGTCACACTACAGAATGGCGCATTAATCTACTACATGCAGTCCAATATTTGGTAAACAATGGGACTATAAAAGTGAAGGTCAAACAGTCCCCAAATGTCACACCAATCCACTCCCAAACCATGGGATAGTCAATATATTGGCCAATGATTCCCATGATTTCGGCCTGCGGTTCTTTGATCCAACCCACCTTATTAAGAACTCCCGAAAGTACCATCTTAGCAGGATGTTTGAATGGAGAGAGAAGTTGATGCATGTAAGAAGATTATCATTCCCTCCAGAAATCATAAGGCATATAACTAGTTTTATCAAAGAACCTTGCAGGATGCTTGAATGGAGAGAGAAGTTGATACATGTACAAAGATTACCATTCCCTCCAGAAATCATGTGGCATATCACGAGTTTTATCAAAGAAGCTTGCGACAAAAGAATACAGTTCTTAGTAGAGGGCAACATATATATATTATTCTGATATGTGTACGACCAAGAAGGGCCTCACTCTAGTCATGTGTATGCCTTTGAAGAAAAGGTGCCTGAGAATAATCCAACTCAATTTATCTGGGCCAAGGCCCAAAGAGGTCTCATTGATTTTCACACTTACAAGAAAATCATGGGAGACATAATATGAAAAGCAGAAGATTAATCTAAAGGGGCTCTTAAGACAAAAGTCGCATACAAAATGGGAGTCACCCAATTAGCCTCCATCTCCACCATCAAGCCCTCAACCTCTGCCTCAACCACCATCTCCCCATCCAAGGTCCCTACATTCCATAACTCATCATATTTGTTTAACTCGCCATATTACCCCTCTTTACCATCACCACCATCATCGCCATTATATCACCCAAGGTCATATCCTTCATCACCTTATCATCCTTTATCCCCATCAAATACCCAACCTCTTACATTACATCTCCTTCATATCACCCCACTCTATATCCATCATCACCACCATATTATCCTAATTCCTAATTGCCATGCGACTTAGGATCAGTGGATGATCCCCTTTCTTATGAACTAGAAAAAGGATGGATATATGGCTATAATTGGAGTGACATCCTCACATTGCTAAAATATTTGGATGCAACCTCATCAATTGGGTCAGTGAATGCTTTGGAAGAAGAAGGTTTAGGGGTGGACCCAACTTCGTTAATCCATCTTATTGCACCTCAAGAGAATCATTTGTCAATAATTGAAGAGGTCATAAATGATTTTCTTAGGGTAGTGATGGCATTAGCAGTCGATGAACAAATTAGGGAATATACTTTCCTAATCCATATAGGGAGTGACACCGAGGAAGATGAACCTGACAAATGTTATTAATGAACTTCAAGGGTACGATGCAAGATCCAACCCTATAGAAGTGATTCGTTCCGTGAGTTCAAAGTATTATGAGCACCTGGACGTAGAAGGGATCAATGATAATGAGGAATCCAGTGAAGAAGAAGATGACAATGATGAAGATGAAGATTTTGATGTTCATAATAACAGTGATGACTTTGAGGCCTGGAGCACCAATGAGGAAGATATGTCTGGGTATTTCTTGCATGAAGACCCATCAAGATACCTGTTTTGTGCTATTAGTGGAGATGATTTGATTATAAACCCTACAAATGCCATTCATTTAGCACTACCCATCTGAATAAAGGGAGAATGGTCGGGCTCAGATGAAGACCCTAGTGGGGATAAAGATGAAGGCAAGCATAAAGGTGATGATAACTACAAAGAAGAATTTGAAAACAGATGATGAATATAATTGTACAATTGAGTATGATGGCAGGTCACTTGTATGGAACCGAAGAAATGGTGGGCGTCATTGCCATCAGTCAGTAAACATAAACATATCAAGTAGAGCTTCTCAGAGAGGCAACAGAGGGGGATCACTTAGAAAAATGACTCCATCATCTCTTCAATGCAATAACGATGGTAAGAGAAAGAGCTCTCGACATTTGCGGAGGCCCTCCACCTCTAACTCCAAGTCGGGAAGGAGAATCAGAAGAGTACTCACAAGATGACAACCCCATGGTCGAAATTATCAACATCATAGAGAGTGATAATGAAGGTGATAAGTATCCTTAGAGATCATAATCAAGAATCTTGTAAGCATAATGGAGACATAGAGTGGGAGGAAATTCAAGAACAAATCCTTGGTGGTAGAATAGTTGAAAGCCAACAGGGAAGGAATAAGCAGTTCAAGAGTAGGGCCAGAGAACCCTGTGTTGACCCAACTCAAGAAGGTGCATGCCAATATCTCAATCTGGGGTTATTGATGGCTTCTCCATCACACCATGAGGCCATACTCATGTCTCTCACCAATGTGCAAGTGTCTATCCTGTGCAGTTCTCACAGATAATAGGAGCAACCTATGCAATAGTCTTAAAAAGACTCCGAGTTGCCCAACAAGGGAATCCAACATGACAAGTCTTTCCATATAATAGTGGAATGTCATGACAAGATAGTAGCACAAGTCTTGATTAACAATGGGTCTGCTTTTAATGTGCAACTTTTGAGATCCGCTTCAGGCATTTGTTTGAATATGGAGAAGATGAGGCCGCCAAACCAAACAGTGCAGGCTTATGAGGATACCATGAGAGAGATCCTTGGGGTTCTCACAGCAGCTGTGATGATAGGTTCAGTGAAATTTGATATTGATTTCAAAGTGATAGACATCCCGACTCCTTTCAACATGCTAGTGGGAAAACCATGGTTGCATCAGGCAAAAACAGTGTCATCCAATCTACACCATGTTGGGAAACATGTCCACACTCTTTGCCATGTTTTGGTGTTAACAAACAAACATACATCTTTAACTTGATTGATAAAGTGTGATTAGCTTGAAGAAACCCTTAGAAGGTCGAAGGTCGAATCAAGACATGAAGCTAAGCTTAAAGACATGAAACAACAAACAAGAAGGAAAGAAGATGAAGGGCCAAAGAATGGAAGATTCAAGTGAGGAAGAAGACCACTAGGATAGATTAAGTTATTTACAATGTAATTTGTAATTTTCACATACTTATATGCACTCACCTCATGCATGTGCATTACATCATATTAGAATGACCATAGAGCATGCCTTGACCAGGTATGGAAAGTCACTAAGTGGTGTGGAACACACAGTAACCTGACTTAAGGGTATTTTATGGAATCTTAAGTTTAGTATTAAGAGATGAATCCTTCATAGAAGCTGTAGGAAATTGAGTTGTGATTCTAACGCAATTGATCTCAAATCATTCTGAAGTCAGACCAAAAATTTATGGTCAAAACACTGATGACTGGTTAGTATGACAGAGCATGTCATGTTGGCGGTCGACCGGCTGGAAGCCCCGGTCGATCGGAACCACCCGAGATCATAGGCGATCGATCGTCTGGAAGCTCTGATCGATCGAACCTATCCGAGACCATAGGCGATCGATTGGCTGAAAGTCTCGGTCGACCGGTGCCTGCCTGGAAGTGCCCCAACGGCTATTTTTTTGCCTACAATGGTTCTTGGCGGTCGATCGGATACCAATGGCGGTCGACCGGTGGACCCAGAATATGTCCGTTAGAGCTTGATTCCCTACCTAAAATGCTTCACTAAGTTCACCTATAAATACCCTAATCACTCTTAATTAAATATTCATTAAGAAAGAGCTTTAAGAGCATTGTTGCAAGCATTAGAGAAGATTATTTCTACTTGAGTTATTCTATTACACAAATCCCAAAGAAGAGGCTCAAGTCTCAATCAAAGTCCTATACTCTCTCCTGTGCAAGTCAAAGCCGTAAGAGAGGACTTTACAAAAGGTGCATCACTCATCATTTATTATTCATTCTCATTTGCACCACACTTGAGGTATTCCTCTTATTCCACTATTTCTTATTTTTTGTTTTTACAATTCTAGACTGTACTTAGGATTGTAAGGATACTCTTATCCTAAAAAGACAAAGGTCTCTCTCTACCTCTAAAAGAGATTGTGAAAGGCGTCTCTCTGCCTGGAAAGGAGATTTGTAAGGATACTCTTATCCGTAAAAAGATTGTAAAGGTTTCTTCCCTACCTACTGTACTGAAAGGGAAAACTAGTGGAATACCTTACAAGAGGATTCTTATAGGGAGTGGACTAGACTCGAATTGAGTTAAACCACTACAAATCTTGTGTTGTGGTTGTTGTTATTTTATTCAGCATCGCTTTTAACTTATAGTCACACTTGTGACCTTTTTGTCGAAAAGAGTTAAATTCCACTAGTATAACCTATTCACCCCCCCTCTAGGTTATTTCAACTGGTATCAGAGTGGGAGCTCAATTTATTTAAGACTATATCGTCTTAATAGTGAGTCAAAGACCATGGCCACATTCCAAGGACCACCAGAAGGCATGAACGCCTCGAGACCCCCATACTTTAATGGAGAAAACTTTTCTTTCTGGAAGTATAGATTCAAGAATTTTGTGTGTGATCACAACATTCTTGTATGGAGAGCCATAGAGAATGGACCATACACCATCACCAAGATAGTTGATGGAAAGACAGTACCTAAGGATGAAGGAGAATGGACGGCTGAAGACATCACCCTCATCCAGTACAACTTCCGTGCTATTACGTTCCTTCAATGTGCCCTCAATGAATAAGAGTTCAACCGAGTCATTGTATGTGACACGGCTAAAAAAATTTGGGATATGCTTCTTGTCACACACGAAGGTACAGCAGAGGTAAAAGAAAGAAAGGTAGATCAACTCGTCTCTGATTACGAGTCATTCTCTATGAAAGAAAATGAGTCAATAACTTCTATGTTTACTAGGTTTACTGATATTATGAATAATCTTAAAGGTTTAGGCAAGACTTATACTAACGCTGAAAAAGTCAGAAAAATCTTAAGAGCCTTACTTGCAGCTTGGAGACCCAAGAAGACAGCAATAGAAGAAGCCAAAGATTTGACTAAAATCTCATTGGACTATTTGCTTGGATCTCTACAAACGCATGAAGTAGAGCTGAACGCCGACAAACCAAATTCTGAGAAAAGGAGAACCACAACGCTAAAATCAACTCAACCTATCGAAGAAGTAAGTGATGATGAAGAAGATGAAGAATTCGACATGAAAAAGGAAATTTCACTCATCATGAGGAAATTCAACAAATTCCTCAAAAAGAAAGGAAGGTTCCAACACAAAAACAAATCCTATGGGGAAAAAGGTAAAAAAAAAATTAAACCCAAGGAAATTCCTACTAAAGGCATAGTTTGTTTTGAGTGCAGAAAGCCTGAACATTTCAGAACTGAATGCCCAAATAAATAAAAAAGAAAGGCCTATGCAGCTACATGAGACTCAAGTGATGAAGAAGAGAAAAGTGAATTTGGAGAAGAAGTCACCAACCTAGCCTTGATGGCCATCGGAAATGAAGAACAAGAGGTATGTGAAATTCAACCTGAACTTTTAGTAAGGGACTCTAATGAGGAACTTCAAGAAGCCTTCGAGGCCTTATATGAAGAAAGTATAAAATTAGAGTCTGATAAAAGTAAACTTGAAAAAGAGGTTGAAACACTAAATAAGAGAGTGGAGGCACTAACCTCAAAGGTAAGTGAACTGGAGAAAGAACACTTTAAGTTGAACTCCACCCTCTGCACCTTTACCCAGGGGCAAAAGAACCTTGACAATCTTCTAGGTTCTCAAAGGAAGAGTCCAAATAAAAGAGAAGGACTGGGTTATAATGGACAAAATCCATCTAGAAATGGGAATCCAAGAAGGGGTGACCAGAGAAACCAACCATCCACCTCCTACATTAAATGTAGTTTTTGTAAAAAGACAGGACACTCCATAAACCAGTGTCACACTAAGAAAAGGAAGAAACCCAACTCTCAAACTGAGAGATCAAGAGTAAACCATGCCTACTACTACACACCCCTAAGAAGGCAATATAGGCCTCAAGAGAACTCTAGACCTATGCCTAGGTATAGAAAAACCCAACCTCATAGAGAGTACTCTATTGAGAGGCTCCAAAGGAAATTCCAAGGATACAAGAACTATCCTAGGGAGACTTATAGACCATAAGGGAAATACCAAAACCAAGGACTCTATAGATACTACATTCCACAAAGATCAAATGGATCTTATGAAAAGCAGAGGACTCAAAGAAACCTAAGGCCATTCCAAAGGCAGAACCAAAATCCTAAAAAGTACAAAACCATTTGGGTTCCAGTCGGGAAGTTTGACACTAACAATAATGGACCCATGAGATTATGGGGACCAATGTACAATTAAATTTCTGTTATAGGTTTACTTGAAGAATAAGGTGGAAGCTGAATGGGTCATCGACAGTGGATGCTCCAAACACATGACATCCAACAAGAACCTATTCTCAAGCTTACGGGACTACGATGGAGGATGGGTCTCCTTTGGAGATGACAGCAAAGAAAAGATTGCTGGTATTGGAAAAATAAAACTTGGAGGTATTTCAATCTCGAACGTTTACTTTGTGAAAAATTTGAACTATAATCTCCTAAGTGTAAGTCAATTATGTAGCATTGGATACAAAGTAGAATTCAATGTCTCCCACTGTTGTATCAAAGATGCAAATGATAATCTAATACTAAAAGGATCTAGGAAAAACAACATTTATGTTTGTATACTTGATGAAGTAAGTTCCTTAAATGCATGCTTGGTTTCCAACCATAGTGAGTCTTTATTATGGCATAGAAGACTTGGACGTATAAATGTCAAGTTGATTCAAACCATAGCATCCAAGGATCTTGTGAGGTACCTCCCTAAAATCAAGTATGAAATAGATAATTTTTGTGATGCCTGTCAAAAAGGCAAACAAACCAAAGTCTCCCACAAGTCGAAGAATATTGTCTCTTCCTCTAGGCCATTGGAACTACTCCACCTAGACTTATTTGGACCTATCAACATATCTAGTATGAGTGGTAAAAATTACACCTTTGTAATTGTTGATGACTACTCTAGATACACTTGGACTGTTTTTCTGAAAAATAAAAATGATGCCTTCGGTGAATTTGCAACACTATGTAACAGATTGCAAAATCAGAAAGGATATACTATAACCTCTGTGAGGAGTGACCGTGGTGGAGAATTTGACAATATAAGTCAATTTGACTTATACTGCAACAAATATGGTATTGACCATAACTTCTTTGCTCCTAGAACACCTCAATCTAATGGATTAGTTGAAAGGAAAAATAGGTCATTACAAGAGACTGCAAGGACTATGCTTAATGAGTACTCTTTGCCTAAGTACTTTTGGGCTGAAGCTGTAAATATAGCATGTTATGTACTAAATAGAATAATCCTTAGACCTTTGCTTTATAAAACACCTTATGAATTATACTTTGGTAAAATACCAAAAGTAAACTACTTTAGAGTATTTGGATGTAAATGCTTCATCTTAAACACCAAAAATCATCTTGGAAAATTTGATGCAAAATCTGATGAAGGAATATTCTTAGGATACTCACTCAACAGTAGGGCATATAGAATTTTTAATAAAAAATCTTTAATGGTTGAAGAATCTATGAATGTAAGATTTGATGAATCTTTACCTAATGATTTAAATAAATCTCTTGTTGTTGATGATGATATTATAATTGATGAACTTAAGAACAAAACTAATGATATTTCTCTTAATGATTCAAATGATGTTACCATAGAAAAATTAGAAACACTACCTAAGGAAGTCATTCCGCATAAGAATCATCCCTTAGAAAACATCATAGGAGAACTAGATGGAAAAATCCAGACTAGATCTAAAACCCGAGGGGTATGCAATAACACTGCATTTATCTCAAGGATCGAACCCAAGAACATAGAAGAAGCACTAAAAGACAGTGATTGGATTATAGCTATGCAAGAGGAGCTTCACCAGTTTGAAAGAAGCAAGGTATGGGAACTTGTCCCTAGACCTGACCACCACACCATCATTGGTGCTAAGTGGGTCTTTCGTAATAAACTGGATGAAGATGGGAACATAGTAAGAAACAAAGCAAGATTAGTTGCCAAAGGATATAACCAGCAAGAGGGAATAGACTATGATGAAACCTATGCACCAATAGCAAGGTTGGAGTCCATTAGAATGTTACTAGCTTTTGCATGCCATAAGAACTTTAAACTATATCAAATGGATGTCAAAAGTGCCTTCTTGAATGGATACATACAAGAAGAGATATATGTAGCTCAACCTCCCGGCTTTGAAGACCCTAAGTTTCCAAACCATGTCTATAAACTTGAGAAAGCTCTATATGGACTCAAACAAGCCCCGAGAGCTTGGTATGAGAGATTAAGTACTTTCTTGATAGAAAGTGGCTTCTCAAGGGGGAGGATTGACACAACCCTGTTCGTGAAGAACCTGAAGAATGACATACTCATTGTTCAAATCTATGTAGATGATATCATTTTTGGCTCAACTAACGAGAGAATGTGTACTGATTTCAGTAACAAAATGAGTAGTGAATTTGAAATGAGTATGATGGGAGAGTTAAATTTTTTCCTTGGACTTCAAATAAAACAAACTGATAATGGAATTTTCATAAATCAAACCAAGTACACTAAGGAGCTACTAAAGAAATTTGACATTAACAGTCAAAAATCTTCAGACACTCCGATGAGCTCATCCTTGAAACTAACCAAGGATGAGGATGGAACTTCTGAGGATGTAACTAGATATAGAGGCATGATTGGAAGCCTTCTATATCTAACAGCAAGTAGACCTGACATCATGTACAGTGTATGTGCATGTGCTCGGTTTCAAGCTGATCCCAAGAGATCTCACCTCACTGCTGTAAAAAGAATTTTTAAATATCTAAAAAGCACTTGTGATGTTGGGTTATGGTACCCCAAAAACCAACCCCTTGACTTGATCAGCTTTTCAGATGCTGACTTCGCAGGTTGCCATATTGACAGAAAAAGTACCAGTGGTACTTGTCACTTTCTCGGCTCTTGCCTTGTCTCTTGGTTTAGCAAGAAACAAAACTCCGTTGCTTTATCTACCACAGAAGTTGAATATGTTGCATCTGGTAGATATTGTGCTCAAATCCTTTGGATGAAACAAACTCTTCAGGACTTTGGAGTGCGTTTCGAATCTTACCCAATCATGTGCGATAATACCAGAGCCATAAACTTGAGTAAAAATCTCATTTTACACTCAAGGGCAAAGCACATTGATATTCGACACCACTTTCTACGAGACACCATTCAAAATGGTGATGTCTCTCTAGAATTCATTGAAACTGATAAACAACTCGCAGATATATTTACTAAACCTCTTGGTGAAGAGCATTTTAGTTTCCTAAGGAAGGAACTTGGCATTTGTAACCCGTTTGGCTGAATAAACATTTTTTTGAAAGATCCTTTTCACAGCCATAAATTTTTAGGTTCTGAAAATTTCTTGGACTCAACCGGTCGACCGCCCCAATATACCGGTCAACCGGCACTGACAGAATAGTTTGACGGTCGACCGCCAATGACTTCCGGTCGACCGCCTCTAACCGAAAGGGATACCGGTCGACCGCCACAATATACCGATCGACCGGTGCCGCCGAAAATTTGATTATGAACTCTTTAAAATCAAATTTTTAACCCATTTTTTTTTTAACTTTAGAATCCTATTTGGCCTAAAACCCTATTTCAACTATTCATCTCCCAAAACCCTAGCTTAGAACTTCCTTCTACCCTAGAACTCTTGAGATTCATTCCTATTCATCTCCCAAAACCCTTGCATCTCTTTCTCTCTTATACCTCTAATCATCATGGACTCTCACCGCCCAAAGAGAAGCAAGAAAACCGTGGCTCAGAAGGGAAAAAGGAAGGCCTCTGACAAAGATACATGGTTCTCTTCCACCATTGCTCAAGAGTCATGGGATCTTTACATCTCTCGCAACATAGAGCAAGGTAGGACCATTAATACCAACTCTTTGTCCAGGTATGACATCAAAGACCTTTTTGATGCTTTGGGATGGGGCAACATTCTCAAACTTGACTCCCATTGTTATCCCCATTTAGTCAAAATGTTCTTTTGTAACCTTACCTTCTCTGGTGAAGGTGACACCCTTTTAGTCCATTCCTATGTTAAGGGCGTTCCAATAGACATCGACATCCTGATTTTAGGAGAAATCCTAGACATTTCTGTGACAGGGAACCTCAAATACTACCAACCCAAGACCTACATAGAACAATTCATGGATGTTGACTGTGTGTACTCTAGCATTATAAAGGAATATGCTAATACACACAAAATTAAGGCTAAAGAACTTACTGATATAGGGAGAATTGTCAATCTTATCATCTCTTACAACATTCTTCCAAAGAGTGATCATAAAGATGAAGTCTCCCCATTTCATGCCTATCTTACCTACTGTGTCCGCAAAAGTGTACCCATCAACCTTCCTTACATCCTGCTCAAAACCATGATTACCCATGGTGATAGACTTCAAAAGGGAAATCTACCCTATGGACGGATGATTTGCCAAATCATGGACCACTTTCAAGTAGATTTTTCTGGTGAATCATTTGACCCATTTCCCCAAGAGATCAATATTTCCACCATTCGCAAAATGCATCTTCTTCCCCAGCAGCCCACGCCCTCCAAAAGGACTACTGCTGGACCCAGCCAGCCATCGCAAACAGGCATTGATGAGACATCAGCCTATGCAACTGTTGTTGATCTTCAGACAGTTGGAAACATCATCCTTGCCCAGTTGGCAAAAATGGAAAGAAAGCAGAATGAGATTCTCAAGCTCCTCCGCCACGAAGAGGACGATGAGGATGACGAGGCGGACATGGAGGATGAGGATGCAGCAGATTAGGAATTATGTTTTTTTTGCAACTTTCTGTTTGTTTCTGTCGTTTATTATTATATACTTTTGACATTTATGGAAATGTGACCTTATGATATTTTTATATATGGCACATACTCAGGGGGAGTATTTTTTGTGTTGTTTTGATTACCTTTTTGCTGTTGACAAAAGGGGGAGAAAGACTTACTCCTGACAATGACAATGATAGTGTTATCTTTAAATAAATGTTGAATTATTTATGGAAATGACTTTATCTATCCTTGTTTACTTTCTGGCTCTGAATTTGATTATACTATTGATCTTTACACAGAAGTAGTCAAATTATTTCTTGTATTTGGTTTCATTGTCTATGTTTGTTTGTCATCACCAAAAAGGGGGAGATTGTTGGGAAACATGTCCACACTCCTTGCCATGTTTTGGTGTTAACAAACAAACATACATCTTTAACTTGATTGATAAAGTGTGATTAGCTTGAAGAAACCCTTAGAAGATCGAAGGTCGAATCAAGACACGAAACTAAGCTTAAAGACATGAAACAACAAACAAGAAGGAAAGAAGATGAAGGGCCAAAGAATGGAAGATTCAAGTGAAGAAGAAGATCACTAGGATAGATTAAGTTATTTACAATGTAATTTGTAATTTCCACCTACTTATATGCACTCACCTCATGCATGTGCATTACATCATATTAGAATGACCATAGAGCATGCCTTGACCAAGTATGGAAAGTCACTAAGTGGCGTGGAACACACAGTAACCTGACTTAAGGGTATTTTAGGGAATCTTAAGATTAGTATTAGGAGATGAATCCTTCATAGAAGCTGTAGGAAATTGAGTTGTGATTCTAACGCAACTGATCTCAGATCATTCTGAAGTCGGACCAAAAAGTTATGGTCAAAACACTGATGACTGGTCAGTATGACAAAGCATGTCATGTTGGCGGTCGACCGGAACCACTCGAGACCATAGGCGGTCGACCGGCTGGAAGCCCCGGTCGACCGGACCTGTCCGAGACCATAGGCGGTCTACCGGCTGAAATTCCCAGTCGACTGGTGTCTGCCTGGAAGTACTCCAACGGCTATTTTTTTGCCCACAACGGCTCTTGGCGGTCGACCAGCTACTAATGGCGGTCGACCGGTGGACCCAGAATATGTCCATTAGAGCTTGATTCCCTGCCTAAAATGATTCACTAAGTTCACCTATAAATACCCTAATCACTCTTAATTAATTATTCATTAAGAAAGAGCTTTAAGAGCATTGTTGCAAGCATTAGAGAAGATTATTTCTACTTGAGTTATTCTATTACACAAATCCCAATCAAGAGGCTCAAGCCTCAATCAAAGTCCTCTACTCTCTCCTGTGCAAGTCAAAACCATAAGAGAGGACTTTACAAAAGGTGCATCACTCATCATTTATTATTCATTTTCATTTGCACCACACTTGAGGTATTCCTCTTATTCCACTATTTCTTATTTTCCTGTTTTTACAATTCTAGACTGTACTTAGATTTGTAAGGATACTCTTATCCTAAAAAGAGAAAGGTCTCTCTCTACCTCTTAAAGAGATTGTGAAGGCGTCTCTCTGCCTGGAAAGGAGATTTGTAAGGATACTCTTATCCGTAAAAAGATTGTAAAGGTTTTTTCCCTACCAACTGTACTGAAAGGGAAAACTAGTGGAATACCTTACAAGAGGATTCTTGTAGGGAGTGGACTAGACTCCAATTGAGTTGAACCACTATAAATCTTGTGTTGTGGTTGTTGTTATCTTATTTATTCAGCATCGCTTTTAACTTGTAGTCACACTTGTGATCTTTTTGTCGAAAAGAGTTAAATTCCACTAGTATAACCTATTCACCCCCCCTCTAGGTTATTTCAGAGTTGACTCAATACCAAGTAGAATCAATTAACTCAGTCACCTATGAGAAGAAGCTATCCTAATCATGGTAGGATTTCAATTTTGATTTCCAATCCAAATAACACGATGACAGCTGGGGAGGTTCTCACTCAACTAGATCAAAGTTCGGTGGAAGTGGGACTAGAAGTCGTTCCTTGATTGAAGGGGATACACCTTCCTTGTGTGAGGTCCCCCGGTGTATGCTTTTTGCCAATGACATTGTTTTAGTAGATCAGACTAAAGCAGAGATAAATGCTAAGTTGGAGTTATAGTGATCAACCTTGGAAACAAGAGGTTTTAAGATTAGTTGATCAAAGACAATACATGATGTGTAAATTCAACCACTCTATGTTGGATAATGAATTGGTGACAATTGAGAAGAGATTCCACAAAGTGACTATTTTAGATATCTGGGGTCAACCATAAATAAAGGTGATATAGAGGATTATGTTTCACAGAGAATTAAATCGGGATGGATGAAGTGGAGAGGTGCATCCAGAGTGTTATGAAACGGGTGTATCCCTTTAAAGCTTAAAGAAAAATTCTATAGGACAGTTGTGCGTCCAGCTAAGATGTATGGGGCAAAATGTTGAGCAGTTAAGAAGTGTCATATAAAAAAACTGTGTAGCGGAGATATAGATGTCAAGATGGATATGTGGCAAAATAAGGAAGGATAAAACAAGGAATGAGCATATTAGGGCTGTTTTGGGAGTTGCCCCAATCAATGACAAGCTCCGCGAAAGTTGTTTGAGGTGGTATGGCATGTTCAAAGGAGACCTAAGGACGTCCCAGTAAGGAGTGACGTAATTCAAATTGAAGGAGCTAATAGAGCTTGGGCAGGCCTAAAATGACCATAGGCGAAGTGGTGAGTAATGACATGCATAGTCTCGATCTTGTCCCAAAAGTATAATCATCGGTAGAGCCTATTAGAGGGCAAGGATCCATGAAGGCAACCCCATTTAGCTAAGATTCTCCTGACTTGGTGGGTTGTGCCTCTTTCCTTACTCTCATCTCTCATCTTCCTACTCACCTCTCTTGTTTTTTCCTTTTTCTCCTTTCTTTTTTCTTTTTTATTTTTAGTATTATTATTATTTTATTTATTATTTATTTATTTATTTATTTATTTTTGGTATGGATCAATGTAGTCGATCCCATTAAGTTAGGATAAATCTGAATTTGTTGTTGTTTCTGTTGTAGATGCCCTTCCAATCATCCAGAAACAGACTGTTGTTGCTAGAAACTTTGGGAGAAACAGAGGAGAGTTATGTTCTTGCTGTACGGTTGTTGTTCTTTCCGTTCAGCTGCAGATTGTTTTCCTTGTCGTAAATAATTGAAGCTAATGTGAAGGCAGAGAAGAGTAAAGCGAGGGGAGGAAAGTGGGTTCTTATTCTACTCCACCTTTGCATCCTAGGAAAGGACTTACAGAATAAACCAGTAGTTCACCTTTCAACACCTGTCATTAAAGGAGACAGCGAGGAGTCAGAGGTAGGGCAGGCAGACCACTGGTCTAGGTAGTGAATCGAATCCAACTAGTGTTATAAACCCCATGCTTTTCTTTTATTAGAGCTTGAGCAGGAAGAAGTGATGAAGCCAGCTCCAACACATTAGTCATATCTCACTGTAAAAATATAGTAAGCTGGTGGGCGGTGAAGGGAAAGAGGTAGCTGGAACCAGGAAAGGAATGGGAGAGGGATTTGATGCATTGATTCCTTGAAAAGTGAATTTACAAGAATTACCTTTTTCACTCTAACTCAGCAGAAACATTTATGAGGGTAAAAATGTCATAGTGAAGTGAACTGCTTCACTAGGCATAGTGACAATAAAGATTACCCAAAAAAAACCCTCTGAATTAAGTTAGCGAATGAAAGGTGAATTAAACAGGAAGTAATAGCAACTGTAAACAGAGAAGAGAGAAATTCAATAATTCTAAAAATAATGGTCTGCTGAATGAACATAGAATTCACGTTAAAACTTCAGATCTATTAGAACAGTCAAATAAAATTGAATCCAGAAGCCTCTACAAAACTAGACAGTGTGATGGAATGATTATGGAGAAATTGTAAAAACAATAGAATATGAAAATTAAAACCGAAACTACATTAGGATTATAAGAAGGGGGGGGAGGGGGGGGAGCGGAACCCAGTGCACAAGGCTCCCACTATTGCATGGTCAGGGGCATTATGTATGCAGCCTTACCCCCCGTAGATAATATAAACTAAGGGAAACAATGTACACACTAGCATGGTATATTGGAATCCTAAATACCAGCACTTAATGAACCGTTAGATTAAGTGGGCAACATCTCAACTATTCAATATCATTGCCCAACATCGCCTGTGATGAACCTGCACCTGACCATCTTTGCTGCCAGTCGTCTATGGTCTCCACACTCCAACCTTCCCTCTCTCCCACACCTGACCATCACCGGAGGGGCCATCCTCACACTCGGGTGTTGGTGGTAGTGGTACACCCCTTCTCTCCCTCTCACAGTAACTCTCTCTCATCATCCAATTCTGATATGGCAAGCAGAAAAGAAATTTCCATATTGCCTGGAATTTCAGTACCGATGTGAAGCTAGGAGACGGCAAGATAATCTTTGCTGTAAGCATCCACAGTGGTCTGGCCTGGCTTAGCACCAGTCACGCTATACCCACAAATCTACACAGTGACCGAATGTGGGTTGATAAAAGTTGCAGTGGCAGAGGCGGTTGTCGGTTGATCCGTCTCGGGTTCAGTATGGAATAGCGCTGGCGTTGATCCCCATTGAGCTCACACGTTTGGGAGAGAGAAGTCAGGGATGTGGAAGCTGTCAAACTCTCTCTGCACACAAAGCACTAGAACGGATAATATTTGAGATTCTGTTTCGCATAAAACCACAACCGATTCGACTGAATTGGCCACGAAGTCAAGATCCCACCTTGCTAGTCTCATGCTCAATTATCAACTTTACGAAGCTCCAAATGGATTTCCCAGCGTAACATAGGACCATTATGAAGTGAGAACAGAGAAGAGACTTACTAGAACCACTTGGGTCTGCATTTGGTTTCTTCTCTAATGCTATGTTTTGTTCCTCTGGTCCCTCCCTGAGTAAGGTAATGTCAGAGAACTTCAGAATATGCCATGAATAAACATCAGTCTGAGTTCCCTTCTCCTTCAGAATATACCCCAAACCAAAAAGAAGCATTGGTTTGTCTCTTGTGCACAATAACACAAGCAAGTGTCCATTAATCCAAGTGAAGCAAGTGTCCATAATCCAAAGCAAAGCAAGTATCCATAATCATAGGTGGGTGGAGGCATTTTAGTTGGGAGACGAGGTTGGGGCTACGGGTGCAGGGCAGAAGGAGGTAAGAGCTGTGCAGGGGGTTGATAGAAGTTGCAGTGGCATGGACAGTTGGCGGTCGAGGAGTAAGAATGAACGCATTGCATTGCATGCTCATGACTGTGTTGCGGTGCCAAAGGGAGGATATTGATCGAAATCTTGAGATTCAATGGAACCATACCAACACCTATGGGTTCCCAACAACAAGAAGCAAGCACACAATTCCGAGTTTCTGCCACACTCACGAAGGCCCTGCAAAATTAGAAGAAAGAGAATTCTGATTTCTAACTGTCCGGATATGGAAGAAGGGCTTCTCTGATATTCATGCATTTATTTTCTCTGATTGTAGCAGTTATGACATGACATAGATGCACAAACAAAGTTGGGGCACCCACATTAAAAGCAGCAATCAGTAGTCTGTTTGTGCTTTCCAGATCCACTCCTTATAACTGTGTACCTCTGGCCTCTGGGATTTTGCTTGTTTGGGGCAAGTTGCTGGGGGCAGGGACATTGATTGGGTTGCAACGGGCAGCGAGGAGAGGGGGCAGATGTAGAGGGTGGTGGACTGCAAAAGAGAGAGAGAGAGAGAGGTGCGGACACCATGGATGACCAGCAGTGGGAGGCGTGGCTCAGGGGGTTCGTATGGTGGGGGCAGCAGGGGGTGAGGGGATGCAGGGGTGCAAACAGCAGGGGGAGAGAGGGAGTTGGGGAGAGGGTGAGGGAGATACGCCGGGAAGTTTGCAGCGGCGAGTGGGAAAAGGGTAGAGAAAGAGGAGGCTGTAATGACAGAGGAGAATGTGAAGTAGCAACAATTGACAGATTGTACGACTAGGATGCAAGATCCAATTAATTATCAATAACTTGCTAGCATATAAGACTCCATTACACTCCCTAGTGTATAGATCCCTCTCCCATAAACTACCTACCATATTTGAGAAAAATTGATGACTAATAAGTAAGATATGATCAATAAGAACTCAGAAAATAAGTTAAAACAAGGGTGCAACAGCTTTAGAGTAGGGAAACTGACTGATGTATAATGGAAGTGAGGAAAAGTAATAAACAGAAAAGAGAATATGAAAGAAGAGGCAAGGAGTCATTATAACCACTTGGAAACCCTGAAAGTCCACTCAAGGGAGCAGTGAATCCACAACACCAGAACTTGATGAAAATAAAACTATATTATTGCATAAAACAGGGAGGGCCTGAAGACTATAACATTTATGAACTGCTAAATCAGCCCTTTCACAAATTCTATTCCAACTTTAAAAACACAAAATTACATGGAAAACTAGAAAGCAGAACTGATGCTTTGTCCAATAGCAACTTTAATTCTTCTATGAAAGTAAGATTGACTTCATACATTGAAAAGAAAAAACAACTAATATTCCTACAGACTCTAGGACTAACAAACTCGTGAGTTAAATGGGAAAACTGGGTTTCTCAAGGACCCCACGACTTGGACAAAACTACCCTTTGAACCAGGAAACCTTTTCCTTTCATTCCCAGCTGAAGCTGCATCAGACCGCATCCATAATCAGTACCTACTCACCTAGAGCCAACACAACACCATACCTATTCACTTTTATTAACTGAACCCTTCAAAACTCAAATGTTTTATTTAGCACTTGCAGTGAACTTTTTATTTCTTTTATCGAATTTTGGGTTCTTAGTTAAGTAGCCACTATTAAATGTTCAAAACTACTAGTGAAATACCAGATCGCACACTAATAAGAATATCACCCTTTCAGAATTCAACTAAAAGAGAAAAATAAGGGGGGAAAACTGCTGTTATTGGGTAAATAGAAGAAACCATGGAAATCATGGATCTATTTGAATATTAAAATGGAAATGCAAATATGGAGAGTAAAACCCAGCATTTTACCATTGGCCTCAAATCAACCAGAACAAGATGATTATCACTTCCACCAGAAACCAGTTTGTACCCATGTTCAATCAATCGACCAGCCAAAGCTTTACAGTTAGATATCACCTGCAATAAGATGAAGCAGATAGATGGAGTTGGATACAAAGGGAAGGAAAATGGACCATTCTTCATTTCTTTTGAACATTGAAAGAGAAGTGACCTACCTGAGCCTGATAAGCTTTGAACTCTGGCGACTGAGCATGCTTCAAACACAGTCAGACCCCCAATTGTGTGGTTATGAGGACCTCCCTACAAAGACGCATATGGAACACAGATCTGACTGAACACAGAAACCATAGGATGGAACACAGATCTAGATCAAATGAGAGATTAAAGAACAAAAGAAAATTCCACAACCAACCTGCAAGCCTGGGAAAACAGCATTGTTGATGGTCGATTCCAAATCAACTCCCAGAACAGGGTCCTTCTTGAAGAAGATCATACCACCTCTAGGACCTCTCAAGGACTGTAATGCATTCGCTTGATTTATCAGGAAAATTAGGAGGCAGTCATAAAGAAGAAGAAAAAGATGGGGGTCTGGAGAAAATAAAAAGTGTCTAGAAAATTGAAACCCATTCTTTGCATCGCGTGCAACGAATTAAAGAAATTGCCATGTTTCTAAGTACTTGCCAGTGGTTTGAAGTTTGAATATCACACATAGGATGACCTAGGGGTGTAAGTTTGGCCCTGACGGCCCAAACCCTGTCTAACCCGGTTATGAGGGTCAACTAGGCCCAGCCTAACCTAGGACTAGGCCCGGCCCAACCCGACCCGATTTTAACCCTGATTTATTATTGTGTTTAGTAATAGTATTCCCCTTCCCTTAGGCCCACATCATGTGTTACACAGGCCACATAATTTGTTACACAAGCTGTCTGCATGATTTCAACCCACATCATGTGTCTGTATGACTTTAACCCACATCATGTGTAACACAAGCAACATACTCTTACCTATTGAGCTAAGACGACCAAACGACCAAATTATTTCCCCCCTTTTCTTTACATCAGTTGTCTTTGTGTCTCCTGTCATGTATTGATATGAACTTTGATATAGTAGCAATCATAAAGAATTGGGCCAAAATTTGGCCTGTCCAATTTCTGGGAGATGTGGTGATGCCAAGCAATTAAAAGGTCTATCTTATAACCAAACTGACAATCTTGCTTGATGCAAATTTATGGATTAGGGGTAAATAAGGGCTGGCAATAGTTTTAAAATCTCCCCACCCCCCTTTGGTAGGTATGGGCTTAACATATGTGATCCTTTGTAGGGAAAAAAAAATGTAGGACGAGTCAGGGTCAACCCGACCCCACCCGGCCCAACCCTGAGCCCGATAGGGTTGGGTTAAGCATGAACCCGGCAGGGTTGGGTTGGGCCTGGGTTGAGTTTTGGGGACCTAGGGTTGGGTTAGGGTTTTAAGAAACCCGGCCCAACCTGGCCCTATTTCACCCCTAGGATGACCCAACTACAAGTTTGTCTAACACCAGATTTTTAAATTGGCCAAAGAATGGAAATATATCAATTACTAGTAAAATACGTAGGATAAATGGTTCGGTTGTTACTTCTACCATAACGTGTTACCTTCTTATTTAATCTCTTGGGCATCAAGAAGCAAAGGAAACCTTTGAGATACTCAATGGCACCCAATTAGAGCAGTGCCAATGTCTATTTTCTGTTTCCTTTTTCACCCATTTGTTTGCTTCAATGAAAAAGTTTAATAATATATCATTAAAGTTGAAAAGTAAAGAGAGCTTAGGATCATATAACGGATAATTGATGGAATTTCATCCACACCTATAAATTATGACTTATGAGAGGGAAAAGACTTTTAATTTCCTAATATGGAGTATGAAGTATCAAAGCACATATTCACAGTGAACTACTGCAATGGAAAAGTAATGTAGTTCTTCAAAAATGCTAACAAGATTCAACAACCAGAAAAACAGAATGCCTGAACACAACATTTAAGTGTGCAAGTCAGTATCTGGCCTTGTATTATGGTTCAACTCATACCTTGTGTGTTGTCGTAGTTACAACATCACAATACTCAAAGGGGTCAGCAACCACAGAAGCAGCAACTAGTCCACTGATGTGAGCCATGTCCATCATAAGAAAAGCACCAACAGCATCTGCTATCTATCAAAGGGTACCAAACAACATTCAGATGGAGAAGTAAAAGGAGAGGTGGGGCCATGAAATCTGGTGACAGATACATACTAATGGATTGAATGCAGAACCACATATTATGCATACCTTTCTCATACGAGGATAATCAAAATCCCGAGGATATGCACTCGCACCAGTAATGATAAGCTTTGGCCGGAAAAGAGTAGCTGTTTTCTCGAGCATCTCATAATCAACAAGACCTATTTACAGATTTAGAAACAAACTTAAAACAACTCATGCCAAACAATCCACACAGAACAGCTAATCCATAATTAGAAAACAAAAGAATGGAAAGCAGCACCTGTAGATTCGTCAAGCCGGTATGGCATGGACTCAAAATAAATTGATGTGCCTGAGACCCGTCTTTTAGCAGTCATGAACCCATGAGACAAGTGCCCCCCATGTGGGAGGTCCAAGCCCTAATCAGTTGCATACACTAATTAGTACAGCTTCAAGCCTGGAAGAAAATGCAATACCACAATTAAAGATTAATGGAAGAGAGGGGGAAAATGGTTCTACCATTATTCGATCATGAGGACTAAGAATTCCAGTGTAAACCTCAAAATTAGCAGGAGAGCCTGATAAAGGTTGAACATTGACACCCCACCTCTTTGGATCTAATTTAAATGTAGCCAAAGCCCTTTCCTGACAGAGCCTCTCCAGCTCATCAATGTACTCATTGCCACCATAGTATCTGTGACACACCCAAGAAAGTGATTAACTGCATGAACATACAAAAGGCACAACAATTCCTACAATGAATGTGCAGTAGTTGATTGCCTATAGTTTACCTTTTACCAGGCAGTCCTTCAGAATATTTGTTTGTTAGGCAAGATCCCACTGCTTCCATTACAGCTTGGGATGTGAAATTTTCTGAAGCAATAAGCTCCAAACTTTTGAATTGCCTTTGCTTTTCCTTATTAATTATTGTGCATACTTCAGGATCTGCTTCACTGAGAGCATAGTCTACAAAAGTACTCCAACTACCTGAGTAACAGATGCACAATTACTTGCATGAGAAGCCGTATCTAAATGTGTCATTCTAGTTATCATTACCTACGCAAAAGCCCATGACTTTCAATTCATTATTCACCTTGAACACAAATTATGTCCTTCTCTGCACGATGGTAGGTAAGAAGAGACTCATTTAAGGCATCCAGACAGCATCCACTGATTAACATATTTTCAACTTGTTTGAGAAAGGCAAGTGTCAGAAGTTCATATTGTGCCAAGGTTTTGGGACAAATCTCCCAACACCATATGATCTTGCAGTTGGTAAGGCAATGCTGCATTTTTGTTAGGAAGTGAAGCAGGATACTGGTGTGAATCACAAGATGTCATTAAAATGCTATCAGCTTTTTTTTTTGGGTGGGGGGGGGGGTGGTTGGGGTTTGATTTCCCTCCTCTAGAGGTTTGGGGGCTCTAGAGTTTCTATGAGGCTGAAGACAGAAACACTTTGGAAGCTAAACAAGGAGAGGAAATTATAGGTCAGTCCCTACTTTCAGCCATTGGCCATCTAAGGCTCTGACAAAGGACCCTTTTTTCTTCTTTTTTTTTTTTTTTTGGAGTCTGCTTATTCATTCCAAGGTGTTCTTTGTCTTGGGTACCACTATTATGCAAAGATGCAGCATATCATATCATCTATCAATGTTAAAAGAAGGTTTCTCCAGATCCAATAATTTCACAAATGTCAAGCTTTATGAGGTTTATGTTGGATTTGCAGATGATGAAATACCAAGTGTGATCCTATCACATGAATGGTACAAAGGGAAAGGGGGACAGAAGGAAGGAAAAACTATAGTTGTTTACTTGTTTATGGGTAGAATGACATAAGATCTTGTCTATGTCTATGTAACAAGAATACAAAGCTTGATAGCAATATTTCCAACATAAAATTAAAACCAAACAACCCCCCCCACACACACACACACAAAAAAAAAAAAAAAATACTAGTAGAGGAGCAAAAGGTTATCAGCATGTTAACTATGCAACAGGAAAACCAGTCATATTAGACCATGTAACCATCCATGCGAAACTGAGGATGATGAAATCTTACCCCGAGTATGGGGCACAGGGACAGACGGATCAGAGGAGGGCTTCCCAGTCACCAAGCTTCCTTCAATACAGGAAGATTTACAAGGCCTGGAAGAATTGAATCTAACTTGGCATGGAAATCCACCCCCAGTAGACACCTTGGTCGAAGACAAATAGCCGTTACTCCAAGAGAGCTGGTGAACAGTACCAGTTGCATGCATCCTCACTTCTTATGGAGAGAGAGAATTAGAACTGTAACAAAGGACAGGAGAAGAACAAATTTAAGGGACTATATGGTAACGATTCTATTTCAAATTAGTATTTCTGAGGCTGAAGTTTTGTAGTAGGTTTGAATTACTTCTGTTAAGAACTTAAGATGCATTCCATACATGTATTTTTTTTTATTTTTTTTTTGCCATGCAACATTTCCATTACTTGTACATTTGGGAGCACAATTTTAGCCACATAAGAAAATTTGTTGAATGGTTCAACCAAGCATGTGGACACAGAATAAAAGTCCATATTTAAAAAAATCTCAATGATTACAAAAAAAAAATTAAATTAAATTAAATTAAATTAAAAAAAAAATTCTATGGGCTGGTCCGCGTCTGGCATTAGATCCAATCTCTAACTGAAGGAGGAAAGCTACAACTGAATTCATTGTTCAAATAGTGATCATATTCATAATCTTCATATTCCCTCATAAAAAGGGGCGCCCGGTGCACAAGGCTCCCACATGGGCGAGGTCCGGAGCCGAGAACTACAATATCCCATGCTTTAATCATATGATAACTTTCAAACCTTAATATAATAATAAACTCAACCTAACTACAAAACACTGAGAAAAATAATATATATTCAGAGAAAATATCCCATCCTTTGATCATATGATAACTTACAAAGCAAGAACTTCTGGCACTTAAACTCAAAATTTTGATGGAAATAAGACCAAGGAAATATTAAAACTATACTAAAAGAAATCTGAAACAACATCAAACTCAAAACAAATAATGGAGTAACAAGAAGGAACAAGATCTTAACGTTGAAAATAGCACTCAATCTGCAGCAAATGCCAATATTATATCCTCGCAGAAAATCATAAGATGTGCAATTATTCTTATACAAATTAAAAGGAATATATAAAGTCATACCCAGTGCACAAGGCTCTCGCTACAGCCGAGGCCTGTGAGGGGCATTATGTAGCAGTCTCACCCTCCTGCTTCGTAGGAGAGGCTGTTTCTAAAAATTAAAAGGAATATATCTCATTCCTAAATAGAGGGAAAAAAATTTGTAGCCTAAAGACCGTGCACACCGCAGGTTGAAATTGAGAGAATGTCCAACATATAAAGCAGCAAAAGTCATTTTCAATTTTCAAAGCTTGAAGGTTTTAGCGATCGCCTGGAGTTCTCTTCTCCATAAAATTTCCCGAAAATCTACAACTTTTCATTCATTTGTCCAGAAATTTGTTTCCTTTTCGTTTTCAACTAAAAATGTTGCAGAGCATATACCTGGAGTACCAAAGAGAGAGCTTGAATGTTGCAGAGATGGAGCTCGAAGGTGGCAGAGGTCTCAAAACGGCTTTTGGGGTCTCAAATACAAGCTTGAAGGTTATCGAGATCGGCTGCAAGAAGAGAGAGACTTTGGGGTTTCAAAATACCGAAACCCAAATCGATTTAAGGTTAGATGAAAAGAGAAGAAAAGAGGCTACAAAAGGAGAAATAATATAAATTGACAAGTTGTTACCTAGGTGCTCGTTGCAGTCCCTAAAGCCGGCGAAATGAGCAACAAGCAGCGATAGTGCTGATTGCAGCACCGTGAACTTTCACGAGAGAGAGAAGCAGAGGCGACGTGAGCAGCCACAAGTGTTGCAGCGGTTAATTTCGAGCGATTGCAATTGAGGTTTGAGGACGATGAGGGCAGAGTCGTAGACCTTTGAGCCTTACTTTGTGTGCCTATAAATCTGCTTCTCCCTTAACACCTAGCGGAAGAGTTAAAAGCCTCAAGCGCCGATTACGCCCAAGCGAAGAGCTGAAGCTAAAACCCTACAAGAGTCACGGACATGGCAAGTGCGTTATTGCCTTACACAGCCGTGGAAATCTGTGGAAATCTTCTAGACTGTAATATAAATGAAAAGATCTCTCTAAAAGGTGCGGCTCTCGTAGTCTCGTTATTCTTGTACTCCCTCTCTTTCCAAGTACGCAGAACCTGACATCAAATCCCCCGCTTTTCAAGTACTATTATCAATCTTTCCAAACAAAATCAAGTAACGTAAAACGTTTCAACGCTATCCAACATCAAAAGGATAAATATACAAAAGAGTAAAGTCGAACGTCCAGGTTGCGGTTCCAGACACCCGATCCAGATATTGATCCAGGTGTTTTTAAACCTTGGGCTTAGGTGCCAACCTGCGTGCTACGTGTAGCACATTTTTATTTTCTAATCTTTTTCGGTGGAAAATTTTTTATTTTCTAATCGAGAAAAGGTTGAGAAACCCTCCACCCTGCGAATATTATTCGAAAAAAATCATAAGTCTTTCCTACCATTAAGCATATTAGGCCAAACAAGGAACAAAGGCGGCTTTATGCCTCTATCACTTAACTTTAAATATATGCACAAGTGATGACCCTTTGGCTTAAATATGGGCTTCACAATCCCAGTCCTAGAGATTTAAAAAAAAAAACACTATAAAAACGTATTACACAATAAATGAATGTCATCAACTAAAGTTCTAGAAGCCCAATCCAGGGCTGTAGCAAATCTATTTAGATAGGAAATGAGACCAAGAGAGTCTGAACAACATCGGATCTCACAAAGGGACTGACCATGTGCTAGGGAAACACCATCCCATAAGGCTTCAGCTTCCATCGAACACGCAAAGAAGCTCCTACCAACTTTGCATTTAGCTGCAACAAAACTTCCTCTACAATCATGGATAACAGTACCCTTGCCACCACAGTTAGAGTTAGCAAACCAAGCTCCATTAGAATGCTCAACAAAGTAATCATAATCTAAAGAAGGCTGAAATAAACAAAGAGTAAGAAGATTAGCATGGTTAGCATACTGATTCCTATAACTACTTAAGCCACCCTCCTTAGAAAGATGGTAGAATTCTTGGATCACATGTATCAAAGAAGGATCAATATCCTTGAATATAACATTCGAGCTCTCTTAATCCACCAGATCAATGTTACCCACTGCAATATTGCATCCTCATTGTTATTTGAGCTGGGTCTTGACCTGGTTCTTACATGGGTCACCCCACATGGGGCAAGTCTAGACCCGCTAGGATTTCTATACAGATCTCTATGAATAAGAGGTCTAGCCACAACAAAGAACAACTTTTGACATAATCTCAAAAGTCCTGTCTCTCCCAATTATGAGTGTGTCTCTGAGGATCTCCATTACTATCCTTGGACTTGGAGGGTGGAACTTTGCCTCGCGAGATTGCCGCAAAGCTTGCATCATCTGATTCGTGCGTATCGACAGGTAGGGGAATCAGATCTTCTTCATTGCGTGGAACTATATCAAGGTAATCCTAGATCCCCTTATGCTTTCTATTCTACACTCAGGAATAGCGAAATAAATGGATGAATATAAATATTGTTGTACCATATCAATCATAGTACTTCCCTGCAAGTTAATGGTATTTATTCTAAATAGAGAAGCAAACCAACAAGCTAATGCAAATTCACATTGGAAAAAAAAAAAGCATGAAGAGTTGTCTCTTCAACTGGACTGCACAAAGAACACATGGGCTAGGAGAAATATGTTTACGGAACAACCAATAATTTCAACCAATAATTTATAGCTATAGCATTAGATCAACTTTTCCAAAGGAACAACTTTATTTAGGAAACAATTTTAATTTCCAAAGGTGTTTCCAGAAAAGGTTTTGAGAGGAATCTAATCCTGTAGAAAAGGCAAGTTGATTACAAAGAAAAGCTAAAAAATATACAATTTTCATCAAAAATAAACCATTCAAAGAGGCCTTCTAAAACCTAGAATCAACCTTAGAGTTGCATCCAAGAGGATTATTAAGAATTGCATGAGCTTCTAAAATAGAAAAGGAATCATACATCAACTTATGCTTCCAACTAACTGATGTAGGATCTATCAAGTCAGAGATAAGAGATAGATTATTTTCAGGTGCACTAGATATTTTACTATTGCTCAAATAAGGGATCCAAGCATCCAAGTAAATTTTTGTTGTTGCACCATCACCTATTTTCCGACATATTCCTTTTAACAATAGTTTACGCCTTTTAAGTAAGCTATGCCAAGCCCAAGAACAAGAGCATTTGAGGGGCTTCAAGGAAAGAGACATGAGGAAAGTAATTACCCTAGGAACACTGACCCAAAGGTCATCCTCATTATTAAGAATACGCCAAGAATGGCTAGCAAGTAAAGCAAAATTGAAACTCCGAAAGTCCCTAAAATCAAGGCCCCCATCTTTCTTAATTTTACACAAATGATCCCATCCAATCCAATATACAGTCCTAGCACTCTCATCTTGTAACTAGAGAGGACTAGTCATGAGAGAAATAAAGTGGATCTATAGTCTTACAGTAGACCCCAATCCCTTCCTTTCTACTTTCTCACACCAATCATCTCCCTTCACTAGAGAGAAGGATCCTTGCCCAAAGAGAGGTATGAAGGAAGGGGTGAGGTGTATAAATGCAAACCTAAAATAAAGAAGAAACTAATAAAAATCATAAACAAGTAATCACACAATGCAAGGATTTATGAGATTAAGCAATAGTACCTACATCCCGGGAAGATGAGATTTGCATCATGATCAATAGAGAATAGGGTTACAACAGCTTATCTTCACACTTCTCTCATAATTCAATGAATGAACAAACCATCAATATAAATTTATAGTTAAACCTAAATAGGCATACATTACCAAATATTGTAATAATGGGTTTTATGGGTTTTAGAGAAAGTGTTAGTTACCAAAAGGACCCTAAGGGGTTTAATGGTCTTTATAATTCTCTAGAACATTCTCTCCATTGTTATAAATAAAGAGGGCTGGTGTCATATTCGATACAAGTCATTACCCCATTCAACATGGTATCAGAGCCTTAAGATCCAAAACCCTAAGGGCTCTCCCTCTTCTCCATCTATTTGCCTCTTTCTCATTTCCTCTCTCTCTCCCAGCCCCTCCTTCATCTGCGCCTCCCTCCATCTCTCTTCATCTGCTTCTCTCTCATGGTGGGAGCTTCTTAAACCACCAAGAGGATTTTAAGCCTCCACCCATCCTTCCCTTGGGCTCTCAGACTCTCTTCTACAATGATCTGAGAGACTTAAAACCTTTTTTTCATCACTTTTTCAGGGTTTTCTCCTTGAGAACGTTTTTTCATTGTCGGGATATTTTTTTCCCCACTCAATGCTCCGATCGTCTTGATGTTTGTTGCGATTGAGTGCCTCTTATCCTTGTGGTGGTATGTACCGACCACTTTTTTGTTTGAGATCTATATTCTAGAGCTATCTCCAAAATTGTTTTATCAGGGTTTTACCTTTTATCGATTTTTAGGTTTTCTAACTTTTTCTGGTTATTTTGGTGCTTTCTCTATCTCCGGCTAGTGTCTCTTCTATTTGCACAGCCCCTTTGAGTAGCAACCATGTCTACCATCTCATCTGCTTTTACTGGCGGAGACACCACGGCTTTTCCTACCTTTCCTCCTTGTGCTATCAAGCTTGATGGCACAAATTACCTTATGTGATCATGCTCAGTTTGGATCTCCATTAAGTCCTATGGCTATTATAGGTACCTCACTGGAACGACAAAGCATCCAACCACCAGTACTGAGATTGACAAGTGGTAGTGTGCCAACTCTCTGGTTATGGCCTTTTTTATCAACTCAATGTTGCCACAGCTTTCGCATAGCTATCTCCTTCTTGACTCTGTTACGAAGATCTGGAAGTCTGTCTAGGATATCTATTCCTGGGCAGGAATGATGCTCAAGTCTTTGAGCTTTGCCAGAAGGTTCGTGATTTAAGGCAGAGAGGGCTCACCCTATCACAATACTATTATGAGTTGTTGTCACTATGAACTGAGTTAGATTTCTATGAGGAGTATACTCCTTCCACCGCTGAAGATGTCACTAAGTTTCAAAAGTGAGAGGATAAAATCAGTGTCTATGACTTTTTGGCCGGTCTGAATGTGGAGTTTGATCAGTTGTGGTCCCAGGTTTTGAGTCGTGACCCCTTTCCTACCTTGGATCAAGCCTATGTTGTGATCCAACTTGAGGACAGTTGGCATACCACTATGCTTCCACAACAAGCTGCCACTCCTACTGAGAGATCTGCACTTATTTCTGGCATCAATCCTTTAGTGCAGCCCCACAGTCTGGTGGCTCATTTACTAGGACTCCAGTAAAGTGCGATTACTGTGGGAAGGAGCATCATACCATGGAGCACTGGTAGAAGCTTCATGATCGTCCTACTGATACATCTGGAAAAGGGAGATGGAAGGGTTGTGCCGGTATTTTTGGGCAGGTCACCCATACGAGATCCCTAACTTTGACTCTACTTTTAGCTCCTCAGTAGCTTCACTATCATTTGATGACCTTACTACCCTCTGACGCCTTCTAACACATCCAGACTCTCCTGCACCTACCACTGCGAGCTCTGCTCATTCCACCTCTTCTAGATCAAGTATCTCCTTTTGTGGCCATACTATGTCTATCCCTTCTAACCCTTAGATTATAAACTCTGGGGCTTCTAATCATATAATAGGCTACTTGTCTCTTTTTTCACAGTACACTACTTGTCCTAGTAATGGTAAGGTCAAATTGGCTAATAGGACTTATTCTACTATTCTGGGGAAGGGATTTGTTGGTTGTATCCCCTCTTTATCCTTTTCTACCATATCGCCTGTTCCTTATTTTTTCACTAACCTTTTGTCCATTAGTAGTCTTACTTCTAGTCTTAATTGCAAAGTCACCTTTTTCCCGTCTCATTGTGTATTTCAGGATCTGGTGACAGGGGCAATGATTGGCTCTGACAGGGTATGTAGTGGTTTGTAGCTGCTTGATGATGACTTGACATTGGTCTCTGGTTAGACTCTTCAGACATCTTCTATGTCACCTCCCATCTTTGAGTTACTATAGTGGCATTGTCGGTTTGGACATCCTCCTTTGGGAACTTTAGCTAGAGTTTTTCCTTCCTTTAAAAATTATAATTTGAATCAATTTTTTTGTGAGGCATGTGTTTTGGCCAAACAAACTCGAATCACTTATTCTGTTTATGGAAATAAAAGTGCCACTTCTTTTTCATTGATACATTCTGATATGTGGGGTCCATCCTGCTATGTTTCTGTCAATGGTTATCGGTGGTTTCTATTTTTTATTGATTGCCATTCTCAAACTACTTGGCTTTATATGATGCAAACCAAGGGCGAAACCTTCCATTACTTTCAACAGTTTCACTACATGGTTCAGACTCAGTTTGGTGTGACTATTAAGATCCTTCGAAGCGACAATGGTCGAAAATACTTTGAAGGGTCCTTTCAAGCTTACCTTTTTAATCATGGGATGATTCATCAAACTAGTTGTGTGGATACACCAGCTCAGAATGGGGTTGCTGAGGGAAAGAATCGCTACCTTTGTGAGGTAGCACGTTCTCTTATGTTTGAGATGCATGTTACTCCTCAATACTGGAGCGACGCAATTCTCACTACTACCTTTCTTATCAAACTAATGCCTTCTCGGGTCCATACCTTCCTCTCCCCTCTGGATCTTTTCCAAGGTTTTGTTGCTTTTCCTATTCATCCTAAGGTATTCGGTAGTGTTTGTTATGCTCACGATCATCATCCTCATGGAAAGTTTGATACTCATGGTTTTCAATGCATTTTTCTGGGGTATGCTCCTACTCAGAAAGGCTATCGGTGTTTTCATCCTCCTACTTAGCATTGGTTTGTGACTATAGATGTTGTATTTCATGAATCTGTGTCATACTACACTGCAACACCTCTTTAGGGGGAGTCTCCTTCCATTGTGAAAGATGTGCCGTGGTCTCTTGAAATTGTTATCCCTGTTGCTATCTCGTTTCAGAGGTAGAGTGACACTCCTACTTCTCCTACTACGCCTTGGCCAGAGATATATGTGTATAGCTATAGAGAACAGACTCAGACCACTACACATCCAACATCCATCCTACCATGCCAGTCGTCTCCTCTCAAGCCTGATTTTGTCCCCTTCGACCCTGGTAATTCTCCTTCTTCTTTTGTTTATCAGTCTCTTGAATTACCTATTGTTATTCGTAAAGGCATTAGGTCTTGTTCTTTACATCCTATTGCTAAAACTATTTCTTATGACTCACTCTCTCCTTCCTACCATAGTTTTGTGTCTTCTCTTTCCTCTGTGTCCATTCCTCATACTTGGCAGGAAGCAAGTGCAGACTCACAATGGCAGGTAGCTATGGTTGAAGAGATGCAGGATCTAAAGGAGAATGACACATGGGATCTGGTGTGTCTTCCCTCATAAAAGAAGATAGTTGGGTGTAAATGGGTCTTCACAGTAAATCAAAAGGCCGATGGTATAGTGGATCGGCATAAGGCCAGACTTGTTGCCAAAGGCTTCACGCAGACTTATGGGATTGACAACCAGGAGACTTTTGCTTCAGTTGCTAAGAAGAACACAATTTGTGTTATCTTGGCTTGTGCCACCAACTTAGATTGGGAACTTCAGCGGTTAGATGTGAACAATGCCTTGAGGAGAAAGTGTATATGGACATTCTCATGTGTTCACTTGCTCCAAAACCTAAGGGAAGGTATGCAAGCTGAAGTATGCTCTATATGGGCTGAAGCAATCTCCTTGTGCTTGGTTTGGATGTTTCCATAAGGATATGGTTGCTACAGGTTACTCTCAAAGTAATGCCAACCACTCTATTCATTAAGAAATCTGGTGGGAAGATTGCTATCATAATACTCTATGTAGATGATATTGTTGTTACTGGTGATGATCTGGCAGAAATCTCTCGCCTCAAAAGATACTTGAGTGAGGAATTCGAGATCAAAGACCTAGGACAACTTCATTAATTCCTTGGTATTGAAGTTGCTAGGTCTTCTCGTGGGATCCACTTGTCTTAGCAGAAGTATGTGCTTGATCTTCTCTCTGAGACAGACATGCTGGGGTGTAAGCCGGGACACTCCTATTGAAGCTAATGGTCACCTGAGTAGCAAGGGAGGTGATCCGGTAGATAAGGGGAGATATCAAAGATTAGTGGGGTGGTTGATCTATCTCTCTCATACATGCCCTGACATAGCATTTTTCGTCAGCCTGGTTAGTCAGTACATGCATGATCCCTACTTAACTCACATGGAAGTTGTATTGTATATTCTTTGGTACTTGAAATCTACCCTAGGTCGTGGCATCCTTTTTTCTCCTCATGATCACCTTAGGGTGGAGGCCTTCATAGATACAGATTGGGTAGGTTCCCCTGATGATCGTAGGTCTACTATTGGTTATTGTACATTTGTTAGTGGTAACCGTGTTACATGACATAGCAAGAAGCAAGTCGTGGTTACCCGTTCAAATGCTGAAGCAGAGTTCCATGCTATGGTATATGGTAATTGTGAGCTCTTATGGCTTCATGGTCTTCTCACTGATTTGGTTGTTCCTGCTACCCTTCCTATAAAGCTCTTTTGTGATAGCAAATCTGCCATTAGTATTGCTCACAACCCTATCTAGCATGATCAAACCAAGCATGTGGAGATCGATCGACACTTCATGAAAAAGAAGCTAGATATGGGCCTTATCACTGTGCCTTTTATTCTCAGTAATGAACAACTGACTGATGTAGTTATTAAAGGTCTTAGTAGTAAGATGTTTCATCCTATTATCTACAAGTTAGGCATATGTGATATCTAAGCACCAACTTGAGGGGGAGTGTTGTAATAATGGATTTTATGGGTTTTAGGGAAAATGTCAGTTACCAAACGGACCCTAAGGGGCTTAATAGTTTTTGTAATTCTCTAGAACCTTCTCTCCATTATTATAAATAAAGAGGTATGGTGTCATATTAGACACAAGTCATTACCCCATTCAACACCAAAATACCCATGTAGCCCTAAAAAAACAATTCCGTAGGGACTCATGCCTTGGACCCCCATGGATAAATTTATAGCTAAACCTATGTGTAGCACAATTACCTACCCTTCATCAATACCAATCCAGGAATACAAAATAGGCTAAGGATCGAATAGGTATGATACCAAACCGATCAGACCTAATTCCTCAAATTATACTCCTATAATCTCTCATGTCTTGATGTTTCATATATATTTTATTTAAAAATTATTTGAAAAAAAAAAACCTATGGCTCGCCTTAATCGAGTTTACTCAGTTGACTCACAGGTTTTCAAAAGGACGAGTAAGTCAGAAAAACTTGATTTTCCAACTATGGCTAAAATGAGAAGAAAAAAAAGGGGAGAGGGTTCTATAAAAGGCAATGTGATTTTTGTACTAGTGTACAGAGTAATGTGAGCACACATAGAAGCATCAACAACATTGGGATTTTTGCCTTTCATATGGGGCAGGGAGGTCATTTTGCCATCTCATGTCTCTTAGTACATGGGGCCACACAACCTTTTACAATTCTTTTTTCCCAAAAAAAAAAATTAAAATGATGGAAATTGTATACCATATAACAAGAATATCAATGATATAGATTTATTTTTTCCCTCTATTTTTGTGTTGATTTATGATGAAATGTACACAATTAGCATAAATTGTTAATATATATAATTTTTTTTAGTAAAAATATGTGAATATATTTAATCTATCATTGTTGGATATTTATGTGTGTCCATCAAATACATTTTAATAAAGATTGATTTTATTAATTTATGTCATTATTTTATGTGCGATGGCTACCCTAGGTATGATTGTAACTAGTTCACAACTAGGGATAGAATTAGGCATTTTATTCTTACAGCTGAGAGGCCCTTACCATTGCAATTGTTGTTTATTTGTGGTGTACCAAAGGTTGATGCCTACACTAGCTACATATCATTACACTCGGTATTCAGTGTTGCATTGTAGATGGAAGAAATGCTCAATAAGGTATCCACTTCCTAAAGGGGAGAACATCTTGAGAGAGTTGTCTAATTATGATTGAAGGAAAATTCTGATATCGGTAATTGTTTACAAAGTGTTTTAAAATATTATTATAATAATATAATTATATATCAAAATTATTTTAGAAATAGTTTATATCCAATCACCGGTTGAGACTCTCTAATATTACTTGTTCGACGGACCAAGGATTTTGGCAGTGTGTATTTTCCATACCAGTAAGTCTATTATGTGATGTTATAAAGTGGAAGGACTAAAAATGTTATAAAATTTGTATCATTTTGGGAGGAGTACTAGTTATATCTACTCAAGATGTGTTTATTGATAAATATCTTTAATTGAGATTTGTTGATATTTTTCATTAGACATTTGTGGTGGATTTTTCATTAGGACCATACATTTTCCTAATATTAGCAGTTGATTGTTACACGATTCGATTTGTCAATTGTAAATAGAGATGGTTGATTATTAATAAAATTTATTAATTATTGATATTTTGTTAATTAATAAAATAATTATTTGTTGTTATTCCTAAGAAATATTCATATTTTTTGTTCACCAGTATTCATAAATACTATTCATTACTATTTCCAAGTACTATTCATCACTATTCATACTGTTCATATAAGTAAAGGATTACGTAGAAGAAGAAGAAAGTCTTTCGCTCAACCCTACATCTTTAATTTAAGAAAAATAGGGAGAGGAAAAGAATAAAATAATAATAAAAATGGCTCACTTCTCATTCGAACTCTTTCCTTTCCTTGTGCTCATGTTTTGGAGTCAAATTTTCGACATCGATTAATTTGCATTGTATGCAATTGATGAAGAAAATGACCAAAAAAATGGAGGAATAAAGGAAGAAAACATGGCACCCGCCAATGATGGGCACCCCAAATGAGAAATTGTGGTTTCATGATTGGGTAAGGTATCTAGGTGTAACCCTTTCCCTCGCCTATAAATAGGAAAGAAAGTTTGAGAGTTTCATCCCTCTCCTCTCCGTTAGTTATTCTTTTGAATTATTTTTTCTTTTAAAAGTGTTTGAGATGAGTTGTAATAGTTTCAACAGGGATAGAGTATTTGTCTCTCTTCAATTCATATTGGCAAAAGTTCTCAGAAACGTAAGTCGCATCTTTCAGTTGCTATGTTGAGGAAAAGCTATATTTCTAAGGAGGTGTTATGCTTGTGATACTAATAAGCTAATTATTTCTCTTAGTCCCATTTGATGGATTTATCGTTTTGTGAAATCTCAATTTGTGCAAATGGATTGATATTGTACTCCAATATGATTAGAGAAAATAAAATTTTCTGCATACTTTTGCACCGCGCTCCGATCAATGCCAACGAAATGGTATCAAAGTGGTCTATTGCAGAATTGAGTTTCTAGTAAAATAATTTTTTAGTAGCTATAATTGTAATTATATTGATTTAAAATCATATTTTAGTTTTGATTTCAGGTTATTTATTTCATTGTTGATATGTCTCTCTAATAGATATCATATGAATTATTCACATGAATAGTATCATGTGAGTCCATGTATAAAGTCCACATCTTATGTATTTATTGATACGTTGTAACATATTGTGTTTCTATGTATTAAAACATCAGATATGTCAATGAAAGCACGCATATCTACAAATTGATTTTTTTATATTGGATGTGATCCCTTGACGTATTTAGTAAGAGAGTGATATAATTATTTGTCTCTCATAATCAAGGATACTAAAGTGAATCATAATGGTTATGCTATCATAAGATGATAAATACATAAGATGTATGATCATAAAATGTTAAGACCCACAAATTGTGAAAGCAAGTGTGAAACTTTTAAATGGAAATGATTCTATGGCCTTCTATCAGCGGTGAGTATGAGAACCTCTTTAATGACCTCTTGTAGAACTCCCAAAGATTAATACTTGAGTTTAGATTAGAGTAATTCACATCCACCTCACATCTTATTAGAGGTGGACACAACAGGTTGGAGAACTTTGCCAAAGTAGGGTGATTTTCTGCAGAATGTGATCCATCTTGGGTGAATAGGTATGCACTTGGTTTGAGTGTATGTCAGCCGAAAGAAATGAAAATGACACTTAAATGGCTGAAATTATCGAAGGTTAATTACCTCACAAAAGGAAATAACGAACAACATAGTCCTTCCAATCAAAATGTGCACAATAAATTCCCAAAGGCTAAGTTGTGTATGTTAACGATTGAAAAACTGCAATTCACATTTATGGCTATGAGGGAAGCCGAAAATGTGTAGCATTGTTGAATATTGTTGCATTTATACTCAACTTTTGTTCAGTGGTCATTTTTCTAGTAAATTAATACACTTGTATGTACTTGTAGTGTTACACTCGTGCCTTAATCAGGTCAAATTTGAACTTTTGTAATAGGTCTCATGCCAGATGTCATTAGCACCAATGACTTCTGGATTGTGGCAGTCTATTGTCGCGAAGGAAGGGATGAACCTACTTGCCAATGTATTTATTGCCTGAAGGGCTGGAAGAGATTCAAACCTTCCAAGCCTAAGAGATAAGTGACCTAACACCTCCCCACTTGAATCCCATCATGTACTAGAATTGGTCGGGAAGACCTTGTAAACTTCTCTAGGGAACCCCTTAGTGATTGAAAAAGGTGTGTAAAATACTATAAAGTGTAACACTAGGAGGACCATGGAAAACAACCCACTGTCACCTCCATCCAGTGGTGCTTTCTATACTGAAATAGCTCAAATCATGTGCATCCCGTTACATGTATTGTGGCCAACTCTAACCAACCTCCCACACTAAATGGATCCTTTGCCATGACTTGCACGCCTAGTGAGTCTAAGGTGATGGGCCCCGTGACCTGACCATCAGCTTAACCTGGTTCAGTCCTGAACAAGTGCCTAGGCAAACAAGCCCCAAGGCCATTCTCTGTGTAAGGGAGAAAATGATCTCATTCTCTCATTTCTCAACTAAACTCAATTTGGGAGAGGGAGAGAAAAGAGGAAAAGGAAAAGGAGAAGGAGAAGAATGAGAAGCTCTCGGCTACACAAGTGTTGTCGGTTGCCATCGAAGGCAAGTGCATACTTTCCCAACTCCCATTCCTTCCTATTTTTGGTTTGGGTTGTTGACAAAATCATGGATCTCTGGGTTGGAGGGGTATGCCTCGGTCCCGATGACTTCCGATAGTTGGGATGGTGTGCATTGCACTCCCCCGTGTGTTTTTCGAGCTCAAAGTGAGCTACTGGAGCTCCCGAGACATTTTGACCAAATTGGGAGGTTAAGGTTTTGATCTTTCATTCTCTGTATCTCCCAAACATCTCAGAGGAATCGTAAATGGTTTGGTTTAAATGAGAGGTGGGAAGAACCCCCACAATCTCTAGGAGAAAATGTTGCCGATCAAGCCCGCGCTGGCAAACCCCCATGAAGTTACTAAACTTCTGGGGAGGTCACTAGCAGGATACCCACCAGTAGGATAGTGTCCTTTTGGTGACCTAATTCCAGTGACTTTTGACACCTTAATTAGCCTCCATCTAAGACATCGGCTGCACACAGTGTCCATCCAATGACCTTTTTTTCCAGTGGGGTTTTTGAATTGTCAAATTTGACTATTAGACACTTTTTTTGAGAAACCTTGTGGGACCCCATAGTTGTTTTCAACACGTGTTAAAGTTCGTTACCTTTTTACCTGAGATAGAGACAATCACAATTCGGAGAGGCCTAGCGGGGTTTAAATCGGGTATCCAACTTTAGAAATTTCACCTGTCAGTCGACAAAGTGAGTGGTGGTTTGACTTTCTTTTGGAGTGCATTAACATTATAGAACTTCGTGCATGCCATAGCAATCATATTTGGATAATTTAATTGCTTGTATGATATATGTGAACTGTATCACATGTTTCATTGAATTTGAACTGTATATGTCATATTGATTGTGTGACGAGATCCGGTGTGGCCAACGTGGATTCCGATACTATGATTGCCTTGTGGATGATTACATCATGCATTCGGTGCACATTAGACTTAGCTACTGGCTATGGATGCAAAGTGTGGGCGATGGTAATTCCGGTACCATGTATGCCATTGTCATACTTAAAAATGAGCGCATGGTGTGGCCGATAGTAATTTTAGTACTGCATATCCCATACTAGAATGTATGTATACTAGATAGGCTTAGATATAGATGCGATGTGGCTGATGGTGATTATGGTATCGTATTCCATACTTCCTGTATCTTTATGGAAGGCATGTAGCATATTTTGGTTAGGTTTCATTCCCTATGCTATAACCCCTTGCCAATAGGGGTAAGATGTTGGATAACCTAACTGTAGTATGTTCGATGAACCCTTCCGGAATGCCACTTCCAAGGTACAATGTGATTGTTTCCAGAGGTAGAAACTAGCCCAACATCGCCGATGGTAATTTCGATTCTATGACTGCCAGGAGAAGGTTATCAGGGGTTTGCTAGATGATCGAGGGTCACATTTTAGGACTGACAGGCTTCTAATCACGACTAGGGATTGTATTGCTGGGTGACCAATGTGCAATTTTTGGGACCAGAGATACAACCTAATGCATCGTAGTAGCATGAACCCAACTTGATTGTGTGATAGGTGGTTAAAGTAAGATGAATGCACCATTCTCGCATCATGACCTGTGTATGTGCTTGCATGAACCCCATCCCTCACTGAGCTAGTTGAAGCTCACATTATATGCGTGTCACTTTTTAGATGATGATGTAGGTACCATCATGCCATTGGGAAGCGACACTTCCTCTTCTATGACTGAGTATGGCGATGACTAGTGGCCTTGAGGAGCACGATCCGGAATATGCTTGTGATACCTATGCGTATGCCGCACCCGGAGCTGAGAGCAGAGCTGTTGTCTTCTTGGTGCCATATTTTTGGATGCTATTTTGTGGATTACAATGTTTACGTTTTAGTATATGAGGTGTAGGATAAATTGGTTATGTAATATATGCTAAACATTAGTTCTTCCCTAGCAAATATATCTGATTCTGCTTATATTTATATTTTGATTCCACTGCTATGATTTTAGATGGTTCTGTAATGTTATGATTGTGACAGTTAAGGCACTGCTATCATCTATTAAAGATCCTGGTAGGATATAAGATGGGTAAATGTCTTATCCACACCATTGGTATCTTAATGGGAGTGGGGTGTGACAACATGGTGTCAGAGGATGATGCTCTACCTTAACTCACAATTTAACTGAACTTTAGGATATTGGGGATTATGATGAAATTAAAAACTTTAAATTTACTAATAGTTAGTAATATATAAATAGGAGACAAGCATAAGTGTAAAAGTCGTTTCATTGATAAAGAACTTGAATATATAAGTTTTTACATCAATTTTCTTCGAATATAAAATAATTGAAAGCAGGAAATCCTAACTAAACTTAGTTGAAAAAAATAAGTATACAGACATGATGTTTCGTGATAAATATCTTATGGCGGGCTAGTATGGGTCAAAAAATAAATCACCTTGGTTCGACTGGTACAACCTAAAGTCATCATTACCTTTGGTTTGCCTAGCCAAAAAGCTATTCTGAGGGTCTCCAGGAAGATCGAAAAATTTAGGATTTTATAAAAAATTATGTAGAACCCCATAACAAGTGTATAACTGAAAGCAAGTAGAAATAGAAGAGAAAAGTGCATAAGTAAAACCTAAAACATCATAACTAGAAATTTAAAGCATGCTATGCAGGAAAGTAAGGAACGAGAAACCCTAAGGCTAAACGGGCATCCCGGTGCCATCACTCCTGAGGAGGTACTAGTGGTGCTAGATGTGCTAGATGTGCTGAAGGCATCCGAAGAATAGATCCATGTCCTTCATCTACATCTTTAAGGACATGACGACCATCTAGAATGCAGTACCTCCAATCTATACTCTCAAGTCGGTTATCCACCCTCCTGAAGATATTGTTTGTGGTGTTCAGACAACAAACCATGTCACCCACCCAACTCTTGCAGCCCTTATGAAGAAGAGGCCACAATGTCCTTATTCATAGTGGTGGTGGTGGAATGACATCATCCTAACTTGTGGCTATGGCTGCCGTTGCTGTTGATCCTACCCAACTACCTCATCATCATCTTCCTTAGTGCCCTCAATGGTCATCTTCCTGAGGGATTCATGATTGAAGTCCGACACATCCGCTCCCAAGGCCTCCTCCTCCTCATAATTCACCCCGAAGTGGTTGAACATGTTACACCCCAATTCCAGTAAACCTAATTTATCATTAGGAATACCAGTGGTGTGAGTAAAACGCATACCCATCTTACAAACCTACCAGGATCTCTAATATTAGTACCTTAACATAAACAATCTCACAACACAAACCAGCCAATAGTAGCGGAATCAGAGTATAATAGCAGAATCATAAATAAAATGAGGAACATCTAGTGATATCATATATATATATATATATAACCAAGTTATTCCATTACAATCATCCATGACTTATAAGTAATAAGTCCAAAAGTATACCATCCACAATTCTGTATTAGAATAACAAAAATACGCCAAACACCTTATGGTGCTGTATATGCGCAGAAGTCACAAGCACAGTCATGGTCATGCTCCCTTACTTCTAGCATCCACCAGCCGCTCACTCCATCCTCTGGACCAGAGGAAAGAGAGTCATAAGCCATAAGCACGACCGTACCTGCATCATCATCTAAAAAGGGGCATATACGTGGGGTGAGCTTCCAACTTGCTCAGTGAGGGGTCGGTTCATGTAAAATCAAGCACAAGCATTCACATATATAATATTTGAATGACGACATAAATGCAGAAATTAAACACATAGTCCATGATGCGAATTATGCAATCCATTTGATTATTAATCCACCTAGCAATACAACTAGTTTGGTAAATGCTACTATGGCACATTAGGTTTTATCCCTAGTCTTAGAACTGCCATTAACTACACATCGATACAAACCTTAACCATGATTAGAAGCCTATCGAGCTAGGGATGTGACCATAGGTCACCCAACAAACCCCTGATAACCCCCTCCTAGTAGTCACGGCACCGGTATAACCATTGGCCATACTAGACAAGTTTTGGCCTCCGACAACAATCACATCGTACCACGGGTGTGGCATTCTAGGAAGGTTCATTGAACATATCACCATTGGGTTATCCAACACCTTACCCCCTATTGGCAACGGGATGGAGCATGAGGAATATCACCTAACCACAATATCCTACATGCCTTTCATGTTGATATAGTTAGTATGGACCACGCAACACCGGTATCACCATTGGCCACGAAGCGGGTCCATTTCCAAGTATAGTCCTGGGGTACACGATACTGGGAACACATCAGCCATAAGGTGTAACCCACAACTTTATACCTATCTAATATGCATAGCAGTTGAGTATGGACTATACAACACCAAGATTTCCATCGGCCACGAAGCGTATCCATTTCCAAATGCCGTCCTGGAGTACACGATACCGGAAACACATCGGCCACAAAATGTAATCCACGACTACAACTAACTCTAATGCACATAATCAATGCATGAATGTGACAAACATATGGCAATCACGGTACCGGTATCACCTTGGCCACACCGGATTCTATCTCAATCATACATCTCATATCATTTTCATCAAAATATAACATATTATAGAACATCATCATCATTTAACAATTTAAATTATCATGTGGAAATTCTACACATACGAGCAGTTCTATAGTAATTAAACATTCTCAAAATAAAAGTCAACCATCTCTCACTGTGTTTAAGTTCTAACTGATCGGGTTCCAAGTACGACCACCAAGTGTTCAATTTAATTTTGGCCTTGAGGTATATGCACATTTATGTCCTAGACACAAAGGTAATTAGATGTTAATGGGTGTCAGAAACACCAGAGGGGGGCCCATAAGGTCTGCCCCCAAGGGTACAAGCACTGCCAAATTTGACAGCACTGAGAGGGTCATCGGATTCAGTCACCAAAAATAGGTTTAGAACCCACTAGATTCATTAGATGTGAATCTAGTGACCCTGGAAGAGAGCTCCTAGAGCTCAGATACTTCATCGGAAATAGCCATCGGATCCTGTCCCAGTGTTTCCGATGGAAACATAGGAACTACTTGTGGTTTTGGGGCTTTTCGACTAGGGCCCAATTGTCGGGATTTATTCCGTGGAGTTTGTTGGGGGTGTTCCTAGGATCATTTCAAGCTAAAAAAATCCTAATTCCATTGGGATACATTGATCGATCGATTGAAACCCTAGATGGTCATTTGGTCACAAGTGTTGCCAGAACTTACCGGACTTAGTTTGAGCTCGGTATTCACACCGGGGAGGTGAAATATGCACTCCCCAACCTTTGGGTGTGTGGAGGTCAAGGTTCACTTCCGTACACACCTTAAGCTAGCTCAAAATGAAGGGAAAGAGTGGTAGGAGAGGTGGCTCTTACCTCCGACAAGGATTTTGGCAACTTGGTAGGCAACCAGCACCAAGGTGAGCTTCCTTCTTGCTTCTTCCTCTTCTTCTTCTTCCTTTCTCTTCCCTTTTCTCCTCTTCTTTTCCTCTCCCACATTCTTGTACTAGTGAGAAATGATAAAATGATTCCTCATTTCCACTTATATAGTAAGTTAGGTCCTTAGGGTCTGTTTGGTTGGTCCTAGTCCGGTCCAAGTAGGTTAATTCGACTTTTGGGACATGCAGGCCCATCTCCTTGGACTCACAAGAAACACAAGTCACGGGGAAAGTGTGGGAGGGTGTGTGTGTTCATTCGGGGCTGCTCCCGATGCGGGAGGTGGGGTTCACATGCATCAGAACCAGTTCAATAGTACATCAGACCACCGGATTCAAGCCCAGGTGCTTTTGGTGGCATATTTTTGGTGGTCAAGACAATTACTAGCTTGATTGCTTGCTATCCACCCATTGGTATTGCACATGTAGTTACCCTAGGCTATGCTCATGGTCTTCTGGCAATTTTGGTGCATGTTGGGATTCAAGGGTAGGGTGTCAGGTCACTTACCATCTATGATCGAAAGGCTTGAATCCCCTCTAGTTGGATTGGCAAGCAACACATGAGCAAGTGGGGTCATCTCTCCCCCTTTTGCAATGGGCAGTCGTGAGCCAAAACCCGGTGGTACTCTCTAATTCGGGTCTGAGACCTATCATAACAGTTTAAATTAGACCGGGTTAGGCCACGGGTGTAACAGAACACCGAGGTCAGCATTTTGACATAACACATATTTCCAGCCCTAGGATCCTCAACCTTGTTTACCATATTGCACATGAGGATATAGGGAAGTTTGAGTTCATTCCCCATGTAGATGCAGTAGGTCACGTATGCTTGCAGGATAAAGACTCGTAGTAGTGACCAACAGTGAGTAGGTTGTCTAGTTGCGTAATCCTACTTATGATCCTGGTAGGATATAAGACGGGTAAGTGTCTTATCCACACCACTAGTATTCTAGTGGGATCAGGGTGTGACATGTTGAGTTTCAATATATCAAAGAATACTACTCTTAGTTCTCTTTCGGAAGAGAACCGTTTGAGTGGACCCCAAACTACCTTGAGTGGAAGCATAAGCTTCACATCGTACTCAAAGCTGAAAAGGTATTCACTATGATCGAAAAGGATGCACCTCCTTTACCAAGAACTAATGAAGGAGTGGATTATGTTGCTTATAAATCTTTTTAGGAAAAGGATGCATCAGTACCTTAGCTCGGTTGATAAAAGTATGCAATCTTTTTGTAATAATTTTGAACGTGTAAAAGATCTACTTAAGCACTTAGAGAACACTTTTGGTAGGAAAAATCATCTAGGCTAAGGATGCAAGTTTGGCCCTGGCAGCCCGAACCCACCCTTGGCCCATATAGGGCTAGGCTAAAAAATTCTTACCCTGAGGGCCGAGCCGGCCTTGAAAACATTTTGCCATGAGTTAGGGTCAAAAGGGGTAAGGGTTCATGTCTGGGGCCCTGAGCCCGACCCGAATTTCTTACCCTAACTTGTGGTCCTGATTTGGTCTTGCTAACCCATATTTTTAACCTGATTTATTGAGTGTTCAATGGTCAATTCTTCAAGTTTGGTAATAATTATCCACCATAGTTGTATAAACTACTTAAATCACTCTTGTGTGATTGGTTCCCAAATCATAGTTTTGTCCTCACCATCAGTTTTGGTTCCTAATTACAGTGTATATAATAAAATATTTAGTAATAGGAAATTTTATCCTAATTTATTCATTTAATTGAAAACCCCAGTTTCTGGGTTCTAACTGGATTTCCTTTACAGTCCTCTGTTTCTTCTACTTGTAGGACCACCCATTAGAAAAATTTTATAGTGGGCCCCACATTGGGTTTGGGTACCCTTGAACTTAACAAAATCCCTCTATACACTATGATTCCAAGCTTAGCCTTTCCTTCCCTGAAATCAATGGTATTGTGCATCCCTACCCTTACCAAAGGTTGTTGTTCAACACAGGGGTTTTTCCAACCTTCTGAAACCCTCATCGGCAAGTTAGTGAGACAAAAATCGGCTGGCCGATCAAACCTTTTGGTTCCCCCTTTTCTGTAGAATTTGACTCTGTGAGTACCTATTGGGTACTGCCATGGCTGAGTTGGGTTCAACCCTCTTTCTGTGGCCCAAAACACACCATGGGCATGTAGTGCTAGAATCAACCTTTGGCCATTTTGCATCCCAATCTCCAAAATACACTCACACACACACACCCCACATACTCTGGGCTTGCAGTGTTGGAACTCAACCTTTGGCCACCCTACATCCCAGTCACCCACAACACATGCTCACATGCACACACACATACACCATTTACCCTAGGCATGCAGTGCCAAAACTCAACCTTCGGTGACCTTGCATCCCAGTCACCCACACCCACACACATAGCCACAACTCATATCTTATGCCACATCAGCATTCACCACAAGTAATAAGTTCATAATATGAAAAATGGCATGATCACACGTATATTCATAATGTTATAAACATTCGATAAAACACACGCGATCACCCACGCACCTCGAGTCTCAAGTGTTAGTGGACAGCCGATGGTCTCATGCTGCATTATCCTGTCACTTCTTGGTTCTACACCTAGGGGACATAGGGTTTTTAAGTAAATCAGTCATTCACAGGAAAGTGGGACCCTAGGACACAAGTCCAATCAAAGGGAATAAAAATTAAGCTTTGGGATAGTTCAACGATGGATGGTCATAGGGTTTGTTTATGGGTAGGGCACTCTCACAGACCTCACTTAGTTGAGTTTAGTATAATTAGTATTTTAGTTAGGTTAGAGTTACACAATGTACCCAAATTCCCCAATGTTCAAGTCTAGGTTAAGCTAAATTAGGGAATTTCAGTTGAGGATCCATGTGGTGACCACTAATGGCTTATGTGATAAAATGTGATACCCTACTTTTTAAATCCGGTCTAATTACACGGTTGACCCGGTTTAACCATGTAGGACCTGAATCCGAGAGGGTTAAGGCGGGTTCCTTATGGACCATGATGGCAAGGGTAACTTTGAACACCGGTTGGCCGGACAAGTCCGAGTCAGTGCCAGGGGAGACGGGTGTACCCAAGCCGTGTATATACACATATCATAAGGTCATGTACGGATAAAGCAGATATGTAGCCGTATCCTAAAGCGCATACGTATAATATACCTTATGCCGAGAGTGAGATTCGTGTCGAGAGTCGAATTCCATCAAAATCCCACTTGTTGGCAAATTTTCGGGCCTCAGGTGGGCGGTCACAGGTGGGCGCAGCCGCCCACCTGAGTGACCCACCCATGTGGTTCCTTAGTTGTTTTAGAAAGTATAAATAGCATTTATGAGTTTTCCTTTTTTTTATTTATGCCATTCGGGTGGTTGGTGAAAAGAGTAAAGAGGAGAGAGAAAAGGAAGGAGAAAAGAGAACGGAGAAGAAGAAAGGGGAGGAAGAGGAAGAAGGAATGGATTTAAGTGGCGCCAAGGCTTGATCTTCCCATTCCGACGTCAGAAGAGTGATCCCCAACGCGAGATCTACGTTTAGAGGTGAGCGAAGGCTATATTCCCTAAACTTTCATCATACCCAAGTAAAACCCTTGATTTGGGTAGTGTTTCTTGAGGTCTTGTAAATCTCCCTTGAGATGATGAATCTAAGGTTTAATAGATGGTTTATGTGTTGATTTTGAAGGATTTGAAGAAGTGTTTCCACGGTTGGAGGAGCATTGGTGATTTGAAGTGATTTTGGGGTTTCTGAACAAGTTCTTGAGCAAAGGAAGTAAGATGGCTTCCATTCCTTAAATCTAACCTAGATCTAGGTTAGAACCATCTTATGAGACTTTAAATGTGTGGAGAATGGGTTTAGAAAAGCCCCATTTGATTCCCCAAAGATTGGGGAAGGTTTCGGGGAAAATGGCATTTTCCCGCTAAGACCGGTGGGCCAAGAACGGTGGGCCAAATGGCCCGCCTGAGGGCACTCGCCTAAGAGGGCAGGCCCTCGGGGCCAACTGGCGGGCCAACCTGCTCGCTGGTCTTAGCAGGCCCTTGGGGCCAACCGACGGGCCCAATCGGTGGGCCGATCGACAGGCTGACTTGCCTGTCGGTCATGACCGGTGGGTCGACCTACCCGTCGGTCATGACAGGTGGGCTGTCCAACCCACCCTAGAGGCCCCCGACGTGATTTTTACATCTGAATGGACAAAAAATGGATGTGCGACCTTCTTCTAGAATTCTAAACATGATTTTGTCATCAAATCTTGTTAGTTTCAATCCCAAAGTGGTGAAATGCTAACCCCATTCATTTATGATAGGTTCACCAAAACGTACGCTTCTCACACTGGATATCACCCGTACCGGGCGTGAGTCTTTGTACACTATAGGTAAGTGGGGAGAGGACGTTTGGCCTTATTTTAAGGCTTGTTTGGTATTCATTTAATTGTATCTAGACTAGCCATGTCATCATGCAAATTATGTGTAGCTTAGCCTTCCTCATATTATTATGACATGTGTGTTGTGTTTATTTTCTTAATATCAAATGATGATGTGATTATGTGATGATGTGATGATGATGACATCATTGTGCATAATGCATTAATAGACTAGATGCCATAGTCGGCTTGGAAACGAGTCTTCCGCTGAACTGTTGAACATTTTCTTAGTTATGTGTATGATGTGGTTGGATACTGTATTAGATGATCCTGGCAGGTTTGGGTTAACCAGAGTTAACCCTGTCACCGGTCCTATTCTGTGTGAACAGGGTGTGACAACGGTGGTATCAGAGCGCGATGCTCTATTCACTCACAGCGTACCATGTAGACCTCATAGAATCTATAATAGGAAATGGGATTGGGTTAACGTAAAAACTTTAAAGAGTTAAAAGCCAAAGAAAGAAAGGAATAATAATGGTGGTAGTTAGTTATTGCATTCATGGCATGCATAAGAGAAAATGAAAGATTAATTAATTGATGTTATAACCCATCGAGTACGAGTTTAACGAAATTTTGGCAGCATAACGGTGCAAAACGAGATTTCCAAAAATTTTTCACACAAACACCTGATAAACAAATATATATATATATATATATCAATGATCATAACTAACAAATGACACCACAACTAAACTACACAAGTTATCAAACATACAAATTCGCCACAAATCATCAACAAAATATAACACCCACAAATATGTCCAATTACAGATAAAGTACAAAGAATGAGAAAAGAAAAGAAATATATAAGGATCAGCAACATGAAAATAGGTGAGAAGCTGGTGTGGACGGACGAGTGAAGTCCTCACAGATCATCGTCATCGTCCAATACTACTACTCCATTCACCTGAGGTCTAGAGTTAACGTTGAGCCGACGGTCGTAGTAGTCAAACCTCGAGTTCACCAGCTGTACATCCCTCCGAAGTCGGGCAAAATCTGCTGAAATGGCATTGGCCGTTGTATCCAAGTTCTGGCCCAATCTGAGGAAGGAATTCTCTAAAGTAGCCTGCCTTTCTAGGATGTTTTCCTCCCTAAAAGCACTTTCATCCAGTCTCCTTAGCAGCTGATCTTGCCCTTCCTTCAAGGCCCTCATGGTAGTCATCATGCCCTCAAAATCAAAGGTACCACTCTCAGGTGGTGGGGCTCTGTGCTGTGGGCCTGTAGCTCTCATGAAGTCAGGATCAGTACCTCTCGAGTTAAGAGGCTCCTCCTCGCCCTGAGGAATATAGTCCTCATCCTCCTCACTAGACCCCTCTTCCATGGGAACCTCCTCCCTATGGGCATTCCCCCTGTCCCTGCCTCCCTGAGCCCCTACTCTCTGAGGAACATCCATGAGTGTGTGGAGACCCATCCTCAGTAGGTTTCCTCGGTCGAACTTGTCCGCTGGAGTCTTCCCCTCCTCACCACTCAGGTCCACCCCAAAGAACTCAAAGATCCTAGTGAGGATCCTACCATATGGAAACCCTCCGTCCTCAGGGTGTGAGGTATGGTGCTCCATCGTCTTGAGGATGGCGTGAGGCAAGCACAAGTACTCGGCACCTCTCTCTAAGGCCCTATAAATGCAGAAGGCTAAGAAGGCTACCATGAAGCCCACCTGGTTCTGGTGACCTCCTTTGGGGAGCAAGTTGAACTGGACCAAACGGGCAAACACACGAGCCTCTGGGTAAAATGATGTCTCGGAATCCGAATGCTCCCTGCTGCCACAGATGGTCTCATAGATGTGGTCCGGTGTCTCCGAACTCAAGAACGAGCCCATGGGCTTACTCCTGGGAGGACTGTAGAAACGGTGCCCAGCTGAAGAAATACCCAAAATGCTAGTCAGGGTGTCCACAGTCAACTGAATGTCCACCCCCTTCACCATACTAGTTATCGTATACTCTCCATACTGGTAGGAAACCTCCAGGTTGCAGTAGAATCTACGAACCAACTGCTCGTAGCACAGACGGTCTAGGTGGAGGATAGACTGCCAACCCAGTGCGGTGAACCTCTCCTGAAGTTGAACCTTGTGGAAGTCGTCAACTACCACAGTCTTCTCCATCATCACAGACCTCTTCAGGAAGGCCTGCCAATTGGTTGCTGCCTTTGAACAGCGGAAGAGTTCCTCGTCTTAGTTGGAAGGATCAATAGTGGCAGGTCCGAGTCGCCTTGTGCGAGGGGTTGGGGAACTAGTCCCCGCACTCTTCCGTTTGGAAGCGGTGGTCTTACACCGAGTGCCAGAGGATGTGGGCTCTTTGCCTTTGCGAGATGGCATCCTGGCAAGAAAAGAGGAGAAAGAATGGGTGAGCAATAAGAGGAAGCCCCAAAACCCAAGTCTTGCAAATCAAAATGTGACAAGCGAGGAATGATAGAAAGTCTATGGATGGAATGCATGGTAAGTGGTAGAACAGGAAGCATGGCAAAATAGAAGGCGACAAAATGTGACAAGTGAGGAATGCTAGAAAGTCTATGGATGAAATGAATGGCCAGTGACAAAATAGAAATTATGGCAAAACAGAAATGTGATAAAAGGCATATAAAGCATGGTAAGTAAGGAATGATAGAAAAAAAAAACCCAATTCTCAATGTGCAAGGTCAACCTAAGAAAAATGAAAAGTCTAACAATAGAGTAAAGCAAGGTCTTACATGTTCATGGATGAAATACCATCATTCTACAATCTAGAATATGCAAAAACGTCTACTATTATGATATTGAGGTGAAAGGAATCCACAAGTATGAAGGGATGGAAAGAGAATCAAAGAAACCCAACACAAAGAGGCGGATTTTCATGGGAAGAAATGGGATTTCAAGCATACCTGACTTTCCATGATCTCTACAACATGTCAAGTACAAATCAAACATAAGGCATTACAATTGAGTTGTTAGTTGGGAAGAAAAGAGCAGAGATTGAAGAAAGCCCCAAATTTGAGAAAACTAGGGCACGGTTGGGGTTTTCTCTCAAAAATTGAGAAGTAAATCCTAAAACTAGAATAAATCACGAAGAAAACATCACATTTTCATGAAATCATAGTTCTATGGAAAGAAACAGAGGGAAGAATGAAGATTTAGGACTACACATGGATTCTACCTTCCAAGCACACTTTCTAAGGAGAAATGGGGAAGAGACTTACTTGTAAGTGGAGGAGTTGAATCTTCCCAAAACCGTCAGATCGTTGAGTGAGATCGCGAGTGGAAGCGTCAAGGAGCTTTCAAAAATCGCCTGAGAGAGAGAGAGAGAGAGAGAGAGAGAGTGAGGAAGGAATGGGAGGAACAAATGAGGAATAGGGGCTTAAAATCCCTATTCGTATTTTCGCTCAGGTCGGACCGACGGGCCGATCGGTGGGCCAACCTGCCCACCGGTGACAGCCCGCCGGTTGAGAGAAAACTTGAAAAAAAGGGGAAAAGTAGGGGTGTTATTAATATTATTATTATTGTTATTATTATTATTATAATGATATACCTGTGAAAAAAAAGAAAAACCCTGTACTACTTGTTGAAGCACTAGCACTGATTACGTTATGGCTAGTTGCAAAACATCACCCACTATAATACCCTGTGTGTTGGAATATGATTGTGTGCTGATATAATGCTAAGGTGCTTAACCAATGTGGTGTATGGTATGGTTCAGGTGCAAGGATACGATGGTACGTACTAGATCCGGAAGCAATGCATGAGGTACCTTGCGCGGTCCTCGTCCGGTCGGTCGACCATCGAATCCCAAGAGGTCTTGCTCTGTGGGGCAAACCCCACTTCCACAACCTCCAGAGACCTTTGGTCAGGGTGTGGCACAAGGAGACCCACATGTGACTACACTTTCGGACCCTCCACCGGCCATCACTCCAGGTGATGTTGCTACCATAATTCAGCAGTTACAACAGGCTTTCCAGCAACAAATGCTTCAGCAGCAGCAAGCATTTATGGCTGCTATACAGCAATAGCTAGACCTTTCACAAATAGGTCAACCTCCCCGGATACTTACTCCACAGGACCTGCCTATAGGGTCTGGTACGGGGCCACAAGTGGGAGGTACACCTCCAATTCCACCATTCAGCGTTCCTCCGTATGTGGTGCCCCCTCCATACCCTTACTATCCAGCTTATGCTCCCAATTACCCTCCAACGAATAATACGTCAAAGGTAGTGGAGTCATTCAAGAGGAACTTGCCACCTGTATTCTTTAAGGTGGGGAGTGATCCTCTAGATTCGGACCAGTGGATCCAAGAGCTGGAGAAGATATTTGAGGTGATTGAGTGCACTGAAGCACAAAAACTTATTTGTGCGGGGTTGCAACTCAAGAAGGAAGCCAACTCTTGGTGGCAAACCTCCAAGCCCATACTGTTGGCCGCACATCCGGAACCCACCTGGGAACAGTTCAAGAAATTATTCTTGGCCAATCATTACCCACGTAGCTTCAAGGATCGTAAGGAGACGAAATTTATGGCCTTAACTCAAGGGAGTAAGACTATCCTTGAGTATCAGTAGTAGTTTGAGAGCTTATTCCATTTTGCCCTTAGGCATATGTGGACAGCTGAAGAAAAGGCTACGAGATTTCTGAAGGGCCTAAAGGCATCCATTGTAGGGGTGCCAATTCCTAAACCGAACCGGTAAAACCGGCCAGACCGAACCGATAACAACATGGACCGAACCGAACTGAAGCCTTATTGGTTCGGTTCGGTTTTGACTATTGCAACCCCAAAACCAAACCAAACCGCACCAAAAATTGGATGAACCCGAAACCAAATTGAAACCGGCTCAAAACCCAGACCGAAACCGAAACCAAACCAGTAAGAAATCGAAACACTCCAAAATTCATTAAAAAAATAAAATTTTGCATAGTTTTGTATACATTTGTATGGAAAGTCGAATCCAAACTAGACCAAAAATCAAAACCAACCCGGTTACAAATCGATTTAAGAAACCGAAGACAAACCGAAACCAAACCGCACTGAAACTGAAACCAAACCGAAATTGGAATTTCCTTATTGGTTCGATTTCGGTTTCAACTTTCCCACACCGAAACCAACTCAACCCAAACCGAAATCGAGCCGGACCGATCGATTGACACCCCTAGTCCATTGGGTCTGTACTTGAGGTCTTAGATTTGACAGACTATGGCCAGATTGTGCAAAAGGCCAAGACTATGGAAGATAAGTAGAAGGGAGAACAGTCCCTCACACCAGGATTGTGGAAGAGGTCAAATCCATTTCCGGACATGGGCAACTCCTCCAAGGCGTACCGTGGGTCTTGTAGTTTTGGGCCTACATATAGACAGCCCTATAGGCCATCTGGCTACCCTCCTCAACCAGCTGGTGGTTCAGGCTCTACATCTTTTCGCCTGAACACTAGTACGGTGCCTACAGGCCCAAGGCTGCCCCAACCTCCATTTACAGCAAGTCAAGAGCAGAGGGGCCCCGCCCCAGTTTCAACGTCACAGATCCATTGCTTTAACTGCCATTCCTATGGGCACTATGCTAAAGACTGTCGGGTTAGACCAGCCTTGCCCTCCAGTCAGCCCTCTGCGTACCGACCTCCCTTAGCTTGGGGGAATCAACCGTAGGGAAGGATGTATGCCCTATCAGCTGAGGAAGCCAAGGCCAGCACGGAAGTGGTAGTAGGTACATTTTAAATTTAAGAATTTCCTTATGTTATCTATTGATGACCTGCTGTACTTATATGCATTGTTACATTAGGTGTCCTACCTATATCGGGCATACTAGCCTATGTCTTATTCAATTAAGGAGCTACACATTCATTCATATCTAAGAGATTTGCCGAGAAACTTGGTATGCCACCCAGGACCCTAGATCATGGGATGATTGTTAGTATGCCAACTGGTAAAGTTACACAGTTGAAGGAGGTGTATGGACCGTGCCCAGTGGAAATCAGTGGGAAGAAATTGGATGCACAACTCATTAAGTTCAATATGTAGAATTTTGACGTTATACTGGGCATGGATTGGTTATCAGCCCATCGAGCTAATGTGATGTGTGCTAAAAATTAATTAAGGTGACAGATGATGAAGGAAAAGAATTGGTGTACCGAGTAGATAAAATGAAACGGGCGAGAAAGGTCCTCATTTCCGCCCTTCAAGCGGTAAAGTTGTTGGAGAGTGGATGTCAGGGTTACTTAGCATCGGTACTTGATGTTGATGCAAGGGTTACACCTCTAAAAGAGGTAAAGGTGGTTAAAGAGTTTCCCGACGTCTTTCCAGATGATCTGATGCATCTACCGCCTGATAGAGAGTTGGAGTTTGCCATAGACTTGATTCCTGGAGCAGCTCCAGTGTCTAAAACTCCATACAGGATGGCACCAGCCGAATTGAAGGAGTTGCAGATGCAGTTGCAAGAATTGTTGGAGAAGGGGTTTATTCGCCCAAGTGTTTCACCTTGGGGTGCCCCAGTATTGTTTGTCAAGAAGAAGGATGGCAGCTTGCGTATGTGCATTGATTACCGGGAATTGAATAAGCTAACCATTAAGAATTGGTACCCATTGCCACACATTGATGCTTTGTTTGACCAACTGCAGGGTGCAAGGGTATTTTCAAAGATAGACCTTAGATTAGGCTATTATCAGCTCAAGATAAAGAGCAGCGAGATACCCAAGATAGCATTTAGGACTCGGTATGGTCACTATGAGTTCCTAGTGTTATCTTTTGGGTTAACCAATGCACCGACAGCATTCATGGATTTAATGAATCGAGTATTTCACGATGTCCTCGATAAATGGGTAATTATTTTTATTGATGACATCTTGATCTACTCTAAGACAAAAGAGGAGCACACTCAACACTTGAGGATGGTATTACAGAGGCTGCGAGAACAACAATTGTTCGCCAAATACAGTAAATGTGAGTTTTGGCATGAGCAAGTTGGATTCCTAGGACATGTAATGTCTAAGGCCAGAATTGAGGTGGATCCTAACAAGGTGAAAGCGGTAGTAGAATGGGTAGTAGAATGGGAAAGCCCTAAGAATGTTACTGAAATTCAAAGTTTCTTGGGCTTGGCTGGATACTACCAGCGCTTCATTGAGAATTTTGCTCGAATCTCAGCACCAATGACTAAATAAACCAAAAGGGTCTGAAATTCGACTAGGTAGAGGAATGTGAGAAGAGTTTCCAGGAATTGAAGAAGAGGTTGGTGTCGGCCCTTGTGTTGACCATTCCTGAAGGCACAGGTGGAATGATAGTCTACACTGACGCTTCTAAGGTTGGTTTGGGTTGTGTCCTCATGCAACGTGGCAAGGTAATAGCGTATGCATCCCCACAACTAAAAGAATATGAGAAGAACTACCCCACTCATGACTTGGAATTAGCTGGAGTCATCTTTGCCCTAAAGATTTGGCGACATTATTTGTATGGGGAGAAGTGCGAGATATATAGTGATCACAAAAGCCTTAAGTACTTTTTCACCTAGAAAGATTTGAACATGAGGCAGAGGAGATGGCTTGAGCTCATGAAGGATTATGACTGCGACATTCAGTATCATCCTGGAAAGACTAATGTAGTGGTAGATGCGTTGAGTCAGAAGGCACAGACTGTATCACTCTCACATTTAGCAGTCAGCCCACCACTCGTGCAAGAAGCGACGCTAATGGATGAAACCCTCCTATATGAAGGAGTAACCTTAGAGCTTGAATATCAACTAGAAAACCTTAAATGGTTGACTGTATCACTGGCGGCTCTACAGGTGTATCCGACTATTAGACAAGGGGTGATAATGAAACAACCTTTGGATCCTGAATTGCAGCAGATCAGAGTTAAGGTTCAAGATCAAACAATGAATGACCCTGATTTTGTTTTAGCCAGTGATGGGGCATTACTGTTTTGAGGCAGATTATGTGTGCCCGATGATTTGGATATACAAGATAAGATAGTGCGGGAAGCACACAGCTCTGAGTACTCACTCCACCCAGGAAGTACAAAGATGTACAAAGACCTTAAACGAAATTACTGGTGGCCAAGCATGAGAATCACGATAGCCCTGTATGTGGCGACTTATCTTACATGCCAGAAAGTAAAAGCTGAGAGGCACCGACCTTATGGTACTCTTCAGCCACTCCCAGTACCAGACTGGAAGTGGGACATGATTACAATGGACTTCGTCACCGGACTACCATGTACACCTAAGGGGATGGACGCGATATGGGTGATCGTTGATCGGCTTACTAAGACTGCTCATTTCATTCCCATCAAAACCAAGTTCTCTATGGCCAAATTGGCACAACTCTATATGGATAACATAGTGCGCTTGCATGGAATGCCAGTGAGCATTGTATTAGATAGGGACCCAAGGTTCACTTCCAGATTTTGGAAAAGCTTTCAGCATGCCTTGGGATCACAATTGAATTTGAGTACTGCTTTCCACCCACAGACGGATGGTCAGTCGGAGCGAACCATACAGATATTGGAAGATATGCTCAGGGCATGTGTGGTAGTTGGGAAGATTATTGGGTCATTCTTCTTTTCTTGGCATTCTAATGCTGCCACCCATGCTAGTGTTGGCCTCTGCAGCATGTTATTCTTGCATATTCACAGTTAATATAAAGAGTTGAGATTAAGATGATATGTTTTCATGGTGGAAACGAAAAGCAAAGTCTATCACTTTCTCTATGGTGTGGCTTTGTGGAGTTATCCTTATTCCATATGCTGTTTGGATAGAGAGGAATGTAAGATTTCATGATGGTGTAGCCAAACAATATAGGCAATGCTTTGCTCAGGTAAATGGGGAAATTTGTATGATTTCCACTATTCATCTAGGGAAGCCACTTTCCATCTCAGACTTGTTATGTGCTAGAAGAGTGGGCATTCCTCGTGTGGTTTGTAGGCAAAGGGAGATAATTGATGTGCTTTGGTGTGCTCCTTTTCAAGGTTGGATGAAGTTAAACACGGATGGGTGCTCTTTGGGTAATCCAGGGAAGGCAAAGGTAGGTGGTATCTTCAGAAATGAGAGAGCAGAGGTGCTTTTGAATTTTAGAGAATTTGTTGATGTTAGAACGAACTTTGAAGCAGAATTTTTTGCTATTATTTCTGGTCTTGAGCTGGCTAAGGCGCATGGGTTTAAGAATCTATGGATTGAATGTGATTCTGCAGCAGTTGTTATCCTAATATCTAAAGGTTTGGTCCAATGGTAAATCCAGCAGAGATGGAGGGGAGTTCCTCCTTTCATGAATTCAATTATGTGGAAGGTGACTCACTGCTATCAGGAAGCTAATGTTATTGCATATTTTTTGGCCAAATCTATAGCAAGACAAAAAATTTCAACCCCGGTGTCTGAGTGGCCTAGGATAGTGTCTATGGAGATGGAGAGGGACGCTACTCAGCTTCCAAGATACCAATTCCCTTAATCTTTTTCTCATCTGTAAGGCTTTGGATCGGGGGCCTTCTCCTGCTGATGGCAATGCCGAAGGTGGGGTTGGTCTCTGTGTCTCTAAGCTTTTTTTTTTTTGTATGAGTATTTCTCTCTGATTCGTGTATATTTCTTATTTTTTTTCTTAATACAATTGATTTCTTAGCAAAAAGAAAAAAGAGGTGAGATTAGGATGTTATAAGTTGGTCTAATAAAAACGACCTAAAAAACCAGACAAAATTAAACTAAACCAGTATCGTGTAGTTTTGTTCTGAGCTTTAATAAAAATGGTAGAAAACTAGACTGAACGAACAAACCAATTTAGATTGTGTTGCTACAAGAAATCGACCTAGGCTGCTTTCGCACCCTGCACAGAGGAACGAACACAAGAGAGTGAGCACTGGACTGATCTGACAAGGAACTCTCCAATGCCTAAGTTAGATCTCTTTGCAAACAGAAATTCCAGTAAGAATGAAAAAGTGTAGATCCCCGTAAAAGAATGCTTAGTTATATATTTATTGTTGAGGAATGGCGGCAATAGAGAGAGAGAGAGTCCTAATTTAGCATGCTTCCTAGCACTAGTAGGAGTCCATACATAGCAGGAGCTGTATTAAGAGAGTGAATCTGTAAAATGTCCTAGTTATGGAAGCTCCATATATCCCATGTATCCTTCCTACTAGAGAGCTTGATTAGGTCGGATTTGATCTTTGCTTGGAAGTCACATACTGGATTAGGAATGTGTCTCTTACGAAGGGCATGTTTCGTTGAGGAATACCACAAACATCAAGTGCCAATCGACCTTAACTTGGTGGCTCAGTTGCCAAACACCTGATTCGGTGGCTTAGTTACCGACCTACTTATGCCGAGCGCCCGATGACAGATTACTTATCATAGATATTAAGGTGCGATTATAGCCATAGCTCAAACATTGTCCTATTTGAGCCACTAGTTGCAATTGGGATATGATGTACTGTCCATGCACACTGCTCTTCATACATAGGTGTAGGCCAGTCGTTTAGTAACTGGATGAATTTTCAATGTGGGTCGGCCAAGCTATATCTGACTTAGATTTGTAGTTGCTGATCGAGAATGTTGGTCGGCCTTAATTGGACCGATCGACTGAAATCGAGGCCATTTGGGCATAATCTCAACTTAGTCAATGGTGAGCACTTTTTTCCATAACAGATCAAAATCGAAAACTGATAAAATCAAACCCATTATAAGGAAAACTTGTTTTCCTATTATTTTTAATGTATATATTTGAAAAACTGAAACGAATTGGTAACACCCTAATAATGGACTGATAAGAGCATGATAAGTCCAATAAAAGCCCGAACCAAATCGGACCAAACAAAAATTAACCAAACCCGAATTATCTTAACAATTTGATTTTTATTTGATATGATACCAAACTGAAACTGTTCTGAACCGACTGATTGACAACCTCAAGGTCATCTTATGTGAAGAGAGAGAGAGAGAGAGGGTGCTAGTGTGTACCAACCCCTGGCGGCTTAGAGAGCCCTTGCCCTTTTAATGTATTGGGCTTTCTTATCATAGCTATGATTTATAAGATAGTTGACACCATATATCAAAAGCAAGACACTTCTGAAATTAGAAAATGTTGTTGAAAAGTCAATTCAATTCAGTGGAAGTAGTTTGAGAAGCTCACATTACTTAACAATAAGTGCTAGGTGATACTATCATCTCAGCCTTATACGCTTTTCCTTGTAGAAACATTCATCGATCAGAACATAGGAAACATAAATTCCTTCATAAAGCAAAACTCATGCAGCTTACCAATGGTGATTCAGAGATGGCGGACAGGTTGGAGACGACGCTTTACACCCGGGTAACTGTAAATTCATTCTTTCTCCCATTTATTATAGTCTTTCCTTGCTTGTTTCTTTTGTGTTTCCTTTGGTTTTTGCTTGCCTTGGTTCTGACTTTCTCTACATATTTGTGTCTAGATTGCACTCCCTTTTATTGTTATTTTGTCTCTCATGGAAGTGTGTTATGGTGAAGATCCTTCATTGGAATGTTAAAGAACGGAATAGCTCCTTTACCAGACATTATCTTCACAACTGTTAGATCAAACACCAAGAAATACGAAAAATAAAGAGACAATAGATCTGCACAACACAAAGATTTAACGAAGTTCACACACCAGGGTGGTGTGCTCCGTCCTCGAGCGAAGAAGAAGATGTTTCACTATGTAGAAGAGAGATTACACCCCAGTAGTGGCGAGAAAACTCGTCCTGAAACCCTAACTCGAAAAACCCCTAAAATATAATGACTTTCTCAACAAGCAACAGTACATTATATATACTCCAAGTCGCGGGTCGACTCATCGGGTCGCGATCAATCCAATCGAACCATACCGCAGGGGCTACGCCCATACGAGATCAGTGATGGGCTTTAGGCTTGGGCCTGGGCCTATCGGCCCAATCTCTCTACTTCCATCATAGATCTCAGAAAACTTCTCATTCAGGTCGCCACCAAAATATGTTAGAGCGGGTCAATTTTCAAAACGGGTCAAGAATTCGAGACAAACTATAATCACAGATCACCCCTCTTTTAAACTACACCCATTCTTCAAAGGTTATAACTACTTTTATTTTATCAATAGCGAAGTTTCATCTGGAAAAAAAAGAGGTATTTGGTTCCTTATCTCCAATATTGTTGATTTTCTTCATGTCCACTTTGGATCCTACTTTATTGCAATTGAAGCTAACTCATATGCCTTGGTCCAATTCGACCCTTGTCGGCCTTTACACTCCACCTCAACCTGCCTTATGCAAAGAACCTTGGACTGAACGCCATTCCTTTCTGTCTCTCTACACTACCCCTTATAATATTATTGGTGACGTCAGTGAAATTCTTTCTTCATCTGACAAATTGGAGGGCTCCACCTTTAAACAAACCCCCACCTCACTAATGCTGGACCATCTTCTTGACACCTTCAACTTCAAGGAAATCAATCTTATAAGCAATAAATTCACTTGGTCAAATAAGCAAAAACCACCCAAGCTTATTAAGGAATGTCTTGAGAGATCTTTTGCATTTTTAACCTACCTCTCTATTTTCCCCTTCGCCTCTTCCAAACTTCCTTCTACTGGGTCCGGCCGCAATGTCATTATTCTTCACACCTCCCTACCCCTTGCCAGATGCAGGAAACTTTTTCATTTTCAAGATGCTGGGTTTCCCACCCTTTTGCTTCCTTTTGCTTCCAGAACTGGAATGATAGTGATGATGTCAACTTCATGGAGAAATTAGTCAGATTCAACTGACTTCTTACCCATTGAAACCATAATGTTTTTGGAAACATTAACAATTCGAAATATTCTCTCCTTGCTTAGCATCTCAAGTTCTCAACTTGAACAATATGCATAACCCTCCTCTTGACGAGATGTCCTGGACTTGCTCCAAGCTTGATTGGAT